>NC_070589.1:26294902-26654902 GCF_027409825.1 Scomber japonicus | reverse complement strand
TTCAGGGCTCTCTTAATGGCTGGACCTCGAGGTTCTTGAGGCCGGTGCTGAATGTACCCAAACAAGTTTTCAAGCACAAATCAGTTGAACAAGCACAGTGATGTTGGAGTCACCTTTTTCACCCTTTCACCTCTGCAGGGACCTGCCCTCCTGCCTGCTGGCGGTGGTCTGACTAAATAACTTGTGTAACCAGCACACTGACATAACACTGACATAAATCACCGTTTTTAACACTGATGTACAGGTGGGTGGATTGTAACTCACATATAGATGCACTACATACAGTATGATATTACAAACACTGCTTAATTAATTGGCCAATTTTAGTCACAAAGCTTTCAAGTTGTCTTCTTTATAAAGGAATTGGGTTGTTTTTGTCCTGTGACTCCATCTTCTGCTCTGTCTAGTCTGTTTTTAATCTCCTCCATTAGCTCTGCCAAAACACTGTGTGACAGGAAATAGGCATAGTCGCTCATATATGCAGGGAAAGCAGCCCACAGTTATGTTCAGTATTGTGTAAGCTGTCTGTCTTGTATAAAAGAAAAATTAATTAATTAATTGTTTAATTTATAAATTGGGCCACTTCTATTTTCAAAGGCACAAAGAGAGACGTCTCTAGATTAATTGTTTTATTAGATTTACAGTCTGGATACTAAAACATTGAATTTCAAATTATATGAAACAAAGACAAGCAGCAAATCCTCTCACTGAGATGCTGGAATCAGAAAATGTTTGACTGCTTTCCTTCATTTCTTCCGTCATTTTTTGATGATTCATTGATGTTATCATACATTTCAGTTTTGAGGCTTTATCCATATCGTGTTTTATGGCTGTTAAAACTCTCCTGTTTCATAACGTGACAGGAGAGGACCACTTTGCAGTTTCTCTGCTTCTCCTGTATGTTTGAACTCACTTTAAAGTGCTTTCAAGTGATAGACAGTGTGTGGGATTTTGCAAAAAGTGTAACAGTGCAAAATAAAAGTGATAAGATGCAGTCAAGAACCATAACAGGAGTTTTACTGGAGTATTTTAGACATCTATGTGACTCCATATCAGTTTTGAATTTATGTAAACTGCACTATGGACTCAGAATAAAGTAAATGATCAATATACTGTATACTAATAATTACAGGATTTGTGTTAATTAGCCATTAGACACTTTTCATAGCTAATGTGCTGTTTAATAATAATGCTATTATCTTTCCACAGATAGTCCGAGTGTCTCTGGGGAGTCGAGGATGTTGCTTGACAAGCTGCACAAGGATATGGACCAAAGCCGCCTGTCATTACCTGAGGTGCAGGTGAAATGTGAACCTGTGGAAGAGGGAAGTGAACAGGCCGGAGGAGGAGGACAACCTGAACAGCTGGGAGCAGAGCTGAGTTTGTACGAGAGGGACCTTGCACAGTGGAGACCGCCGACACAAACCGAGATGGGACGCAACAACTCGGATAATTTAAATTTAGGGCAAAGCTCCCAGCTGTGCCTTCCCGAACCCTCTCTAAACACCCAACTGGATTTGTCATGTAGCAGCAGCAGCACCGGTGGTTTCCAGCCGAACCCGTTCAGCCGAGGGATTCTGGGTTACAGTCAGTACCGTAACTTGTACAACACGGTCCGGAGGAGGTCGGTGAAGAGGTTAATGTTTAAAAAAGGCTTCATCTGTCCGTATTGCGGGAAATGTTTCGAGCGTTCGGGACACCTTGAGAGACATAAAAGGATTCACACCGGTGAGAAACCGTACCACTGCGAGATATGTGGCAAACGCTTCAATCAGAAGTGCAGCCTCAAGGAGCACACGAAGATTCACATAAGATGTAAGTCAAATGTTTCATTTTTTTTTGGATTATACCAGATGGGTAAGTTTGTGGAGAGCACAAAAAAAGCTCTGATCTTGCCTTTTTTTTTTCTTTTTTTAACAGTTACCCTTGAGCAAAGCACTTTGTCCTCTGAATCTGAAGACTTGAGTGTTTTTTACTTGGCAGCTTTCAAGTGTCAGAGGGCTTAGATGTGTGTGTGTGTGTGTGTGTGTGTGTGTGTGTGTGTGTGTGTGTGTGTGTATGTATGTATGTATGTATGTATGTATGTATGTATGTATGTATGTATGTATGTATGTATGTATGTATGTGTATGTGTATGTGTATGTGTATGTGTATGTGTATGTGTATGTGTCTGTGTCTGTGTCTGTGTCTGTTGAGGCAGTGATCTTTTGATAAATGTTTGAGAATAAATAAAAAATAAAAATCATTCCTGCACAGGGAGGTTATGACTTTTATGCGTGGAGCTGCCTGGGATTTAAAAAGAGATGTGTCATGATGCACATTTTAAAGGTCTGATTCATATTCTGGGGATCTACTGGAATATCTAGGCCTGATTCACAGTTAAAGTAAAAAATAAGGCTGCTTAGGCTGCTGCTCCCGCAACCTGACCCCGGATAAGCGGAAGAGGACGGTAACGGTAACAGTTCAAAATAAACTCCTTATTTATCTTAGACTGACCCTTAAGTTGCCCCTTCAGTTGAGATGAAATTCCAAGTCCAGCTCATCCGAGAGACAGAGTCAAGACCGAGTGAAAATCCAAGACAAGACTTTAAAGTGTATTCTCAAGACCAAGGCTGTGTTCGAAACTGCATACTACATACTTCATACTTCTATACTACATACTTCCATCCTACACATGGTAGGACGCTAATTTGTCCAAATAACACCTGTTTAAAGTTTTGTTCCTGCAAATTCGGAGTTAGCCGTAGCGAGTAACGCACTTCCGGTCATTTTCATAAAGTAAAACACCCGTTGACTTTTATTATTAAGAAAACCATAACGATAGAATTGGTGCTTTTATTTTGAAAACAGGAAGCTGTAGCTAACTTGAAACCACCGAGGTGGTGATCTGTGACGTTTGTATTTTGGGTTTTTTTCAGAAGTTGCGTTGCATCTTGGGTAATTTGAGTGTGAGTAGTCAGCTCTTGATGCATACTCTGCATTTCTGGAGAATCTAGTAAACCATCCAGGAACTTCTCACATACTGTAAATCACATACTACACAGTTGAAACACACTACATACTTCAAATGACGTCAGAGTTAGTACGAGTAGTAGGAAAGTATGCGGTTTCGAACAGATCCCAAGACTTTAAAAATGTATTCTCAAAAGCAAGACTGATCTCAAGTACTACAACACTACTGAGGTCATCACAAGGAAGAAGTAGAGGTGTCATGGTGATGAAGTGTTTTGACTTGTAGGAGCATTTTTACATACTTTCACCTCAAGTTTTGGACCTTCAACCATGTTCAACATTTGGCACTAAAACAGTATAAAAATGATTAGAGACTATCTCAGAGTGATGGAGGAATCAAACCTTCACAACCTAGTGTCTCTCGTTCATTGTCAGTATATTTATATTTAACTGGATTACTTTATTCATTCTTTGGTTTTTGATTCTCTTTGAATAATTGTTATTTTGGGTCTATATCCGTCTGTAAGAAAACTTTTACAGAGAAGCAATACATACATCTATCTCTGTGGCACATTAGCTCCCTATATTTATTCTTGTGTTATTTTTATTTTCTGACTCCTAGTCTCGGTTCAGATCACAGTTGAAAGTGTCTGGCTGTGAGATTCCTCGGTGTCTCAGTCAGCAGAGAATAACCATGTGTTTTTTAGACAATGGTGAATGGGGGGTGGTGACTTTAAAGTGTCCCGCTGACAGCTGTGTGCGCCTGTTTGGCAAATAACAGGGTCTGCTCTTTTATATCCTCTCTGCTCAGACACCACAATACAATTTGCTCCCTGAATCCTTTTAAGGAACCTTTTGCATGGATGAAGACAGACTGAACATAAAGTACATTTGCAAGGTTTTCTCTCCAGGAAATTGTTTACCAGCCACCTTTTTAAATACTGATGGGTCTCTTCTTGTGATCATTGCAGTTAGTAGATGAACACCTGAACACATCTCATTAAATTCTATGTATATATAAAGAATTTGTTTAGTGACATGCTGCATGCTCTCTTTTTTTAGACAATACCAGCATGTCAAAAACAAGGCAGTGCAGTATCAGGTTGTTTATTAGGCCGTTTTTGTTTTAATGTTAAGTTTAATACACACAGTGCAGGGAGAGACAGAAAACCCCAAATGGGCTTATTTGAACCCCACCCTAAAAATGTTAAAATTTCACAATGTTACAGAAAACGGTAAATACCACTGTTAACTCATCACCATGACAAAGCTGTTGCACAAATGACAGACTGGATTGTATCTGATTCATACCAACTCCTTAATCAAAACCCTGAGCTTCTGCATTCAGGGAGACGATACAGAGACCCTGTACAAAAAAAAAATCCATAAAAATCACACACTGTATTTGCCATGCATCAGCTAAATCTGTAATTAATGGACATGCCAATATTTTTTACAATATTGTTACTTCTTAAATTAGTCTTACATTATTAAAAATATTGTATTCCTTGCTTGTTGCATCGAATATGGTGTATTTAAATGTTTTTACTTATCATTTTTAATATGTATGACATGATATCTGATCTTGATTGTTGTGGAAGCTGATTTTGAAATTTAAAGAATTAACAGTCAAATGCTTTTCACCTGTTAGACATGGATGTTAAAATAATGATGATTTCTTTTTGCTTAAACAGCCATTCAGCTGAGACCAGATGAGATCCAAGTGGCCGACCATAAGCCGGTTCCTGAGGAGATTCCAGGTACCGATACTCGTCACTCTGAGGTAGAGAACCACAACACTGCGGAGGACGGCCTACCTAAGATCACAGAAACTCCTCCACTGCCAATACAGATCAAATCTGAGCCTATGGAGGAGAATTTAGCACAACCACTGTTTGTCGGAGAAAGCGAGCAGACAAGAGAAAGTGTAGACAACCTCAGTGAGAACTTCACAGCATTTGAGAGAGACAGCCAACAATGGATGTCAAGGTTACAAGGACAAAACAGCACAGAGACGAGCAGCACAGACTATTTGGGTAGTTCAGGGCAGAGTATGATGTCCTTCCAGGGGATATCTCAGGTACTCCCAACACAAATAGAAGCTACCTGTAGCACCTTCTCCTTTCAGGGGAAACCATTTGGGGACCTCAAAAACAGCATGATGTCCCAGGCGCCTTACACGTCCTCAGAGACGCTTCTGCTACCAGGTGACGCCATTCATTTAGCCATGCCTGGTCCGCAGGGGGACTCGCTGGATCCCCTTCAACAGAGGAGAAGCATGTCTTTCCAGGCGCTCAAACCAAAGAAATGCTTCATCTGTTCGTACTGCGGGAAGATGTTTGAGCGTGGCGGTCACCTCGAGAGACATTTACGAATTCATACCGGCGAGAAGCCATATGGCTGCCAAATCTGTGGGAGGTGCTTCAATCAGAAGAGTAGCCTCAAAGGACACATGAAGACGCACAGAAATGGTAAGAGACAAACGGGATCCTTCAGGATAATATATGTATTGACTTGGGAGTTATTTTCATTATTTATTATTTATGAATTGGTCTATTATTTCCCCAATTGACTGATCAATCATTTAGTCTAGAACATTCCCATGGTGCCATGTTCAAATAGTTTGTTTTGTCCAATCGGCACATTTTTGGCAATATCATAGATAAAGAAATCCATTAAATATTCACATTAAGAGGCTCAAACCAGCGACATTTGCTGAATAACTTTCTATCAATTGACCTATAAAGGTGACACACAAGTTGTATATTTTATAACAATAACTCACTTAATTCTCCACATTTCCGATCCAGTAGATAAATATCTAAATATCATAAAACCTCCTTTTGAGCAGTCAGCTTTTTCCATAAAAGGCTCTTAAATGTGGAACTCACTGCCAACAAAGATAAAACTGATGAAAGATATTAAGATTAAGCAAAATCAGAGATGTGAGCATTTTTAATTAATTATTTTATAATGTACAAAGAATATGTGTTGTAATTGTATGTAAGATGTTTTTTCCTTTATTATCATAATTGGTTTTGTATGTGATATTGATATGTGTCTTTTAAAAGCCCCACTTTTGTATTTATTTTAAAAGCACAGACGTGAACTTCTGCTGTAAATACTCATTGCTCATTTAATTCTGTTGCTTTCTTTAAAAAAGGGGAGAACACAGAGATGCTGGACACACATCACCTGAAGTTTACAATGCCTGATAATCAACCTCTGGAGCTCCTGGCAGAAAATAAACCCGGACTGACGGCTTTAGACGAGCAGATGCCCGGCTCCACATACAACGAGACCATTTGTGAACAAGAGGTAATGGTAAAGCTGGAGCCAGATAGTAAAGACTTTCAGACTCTTTGTCAGACGGGGAATGGCGACGCCTCAACAACAGCACCAGACCAAAATCGGCAGCTATGGATAGCTGGGACAGAGAAGAGTGACGATGAACGATCCGTCAACATATTTTTACATGATAAGTATCGCCTCAATCCTGTTGCCCGAGCAACAAACGACCAGAGAGAATATACACCACCAATCAAAGAGCTGCCTTTTTCAGATGATAAAGAAAAGGTGGAAATGGTGTACAATTCACTGATGGGAATACAATGCAGAAGCTCTGAAATGACTCTAGCGCCTGAGCCCCGAGATCAACATGTAACGCCAGAGGTGACTGTGAATGAATACAAAGCAGGGAGTGAAGAGATACAGGAGGAAATTGTGTTTGACTTTAATATGACGGACTTAGCCACCACCAATGAGAACGGCTACAGTCAAGTTGCCGCCAGTTCAAATAGCTATATATGCTCAACTTGTGGGCAAAGCTTTGGCAGTTTCAATTTATTTCAAGAACACCAGTGTAAAACTATCACTGAGCAATAATTCAGATGTGACACAACGGGGCATTTTTATATTGTTCCTTTAAAAGGGGACCTGTTATGCTTATTTCCAGCATTTTTCCATTGGCGATTTTTACAAGGTACAAGGTTCTTTGATCATTAACCTTAGATTTTTAGTTTACTTTTAGTTTCCTGACTCACGAGTTAGTGAAGATGGGCTTCAGGCTGCTGCCAGCTTTGACCTCCTCTGTTTTGCAGCCGATCTGTGCTGCACACAGATGTGGGGACGCACCAATGGATGTCCACCACTTATACCCCTTTTCCACTGAGCTGGAGCTGGTGCTGGTTCGGAGTCAGAACGGGAGCCAGAGCGAGCATCAACTCTTTGCTGGTCTAAAGGAAGAACCGATTACGTCAGCAGACTGGGGGCGAGGCTAACGTTTATTAGCTGGCTAGCGGGCTTAACATTTATTTGCCGGTGGAAAAGCAAAAGGTTCGTAAGAGGTGCTCAGGTTAGCACCAACTGAGCACTGGCTCGAGCTCGGTGGAAAAGGGGTATTAGAACCAGAACCAAAGCAACCTGCCTGCCATCTGGAGCGACGTACCAAGAGCAGGCTGAGCAGGTAGAGAGTGAGACAGTTTCTGCCCAAAAACACGTGCCAATCCCCAGAGAGGCACAAGATCAGCTGCTGTCACCCTCACTGTATACTCAGCTGACATTGCTGTGGACGGTCACCTAGGAGACACCTCGGTTTATAATTGTTGTGTCCATATCCTGAATAAGTACGAGTGTTTTTGCAAATTAGAGTTTTGTTAATTTGATAAACGTGGGTGCTAATACACGTAAATGAAGTAAATTAGTCTTATTTCTATTAAAAAGAGCAAAATAACAGTATGGACGGTGGGCAAGTAAGGTAATCAGTATATGCCTGAACACTGGGTGATATGGTAACACTAACTACCACAGCAGGCCTGATTTTTCACCTCTTTATTTTTTTTGTGGGTAGCTTTGCACAATTCACAGTTAAAAAACCCTCCTTATTTATTGCGTACTGGTCCTTTTTTGTGCAGCTCCTCTGTTCAGCCTCTCACTTAAAAGGCAGTTTTATCTCCTGTCTCTTTAAGGGCTCTTTAGAGCATAATAGGTCCCCTTTAAACTGCATGTGGAATAAGCTAATTTCTAGTGTGCACAAGAAGAATACGAAGTGGGTGGGGGGGGCAAAACTTCCTTGAATTTTAGCCATCAGTAGCGTGAGAGTAGGGTGTAGCTATCAGATTGACTGCGTAGTGTATGCCTGCAGCTTGGTGACTGAAAAGGAGAAGATTCGCCCCTGTGGAAGAAATCCAAGAAGAAATGAAAGAGGCTGTGGTCATGGTGACAAAAAAAATGACTAGAGGAAATGTTTCCAGAGATGTGGGAAGACTCCGGATGAGTGTATCCCATTACAGGGACTTTAAAGGGAATTAGAAAGGTACCACTGTAAGATTTATAATGACACATTTTCCAGGATGTTCTGGGTACTCCCTCCTCCTACATGGTTTGCCACCAGGCTTCATCATATTCAGACAATCTGCACAAAACCATTTCCTCAAGGTTGACAGTTCATGGTCTAAACAAATCTTGACATGTCCAAAAAAAAAAAGCAGAAGACCAAAAGCATAATTTTCCCCCACTGTAGCAATGATTAAATGATGTTCTCTGCAATCTTATGTGTAGCGAGACCAAAATTGACGACATAGCACAAGATGTTCTGCCGCTTCTTTGACCTAATCCGCTCTGGCATAAACTGTAAACAAAATTGTTTCCTACTAGCTCGGTGTGGCACACGTAGCTTTCGAGCGGCTTCGATATAATGACTTAATTACAATCAGACAGAAACCGAAAAATGTCGAGCGTTGTTTTAAGTGGCACTAGAAGTCGGACGTTTGCTGGTTTACAGCCGAAGCTTTGGCTCAGACTGATGATGACTAGTTTCGCTTCAGTTCAATTATTTTAATGATACTTTTCAGTGTTTCAAGAATGCGTGAATTGCAGAGTCACATCTTTTACTGAAATATCAGGTTTTTGTCTAAGCTGCCATTTTCATAGAATAGGTTAAGATCATAAAATATAAACCAGTTAAAGATATTCATGTCTATGCTAAAATTATTGTAATTTATCTCAGTGCACTAGAAATAAATGAAGGAGTTTCAGTCCAACTATTCAAGCATCACCTTCATATAGAGCCACACTGTTCAGACTTTCTTTGCTGAAGTTTGAAACACTTTTTATTATATTAATTTATTATTTCTTAATATTGCAAGTAATAAAAAAGAATTTTCCTAATTTGAAACTATTTAAAATGGTCATTATCATCCAGAATATACCAAATGTATATTTTTGGATGCATCAGTATCATAGTTAAGGTTTTTTTTTTTTTTTTTAATGTAGGATATCTGAAAAAAATCCTTAGTGACAAACAATATTAAGTTATATTTATCTGAATCAGTACACATTAAATTATCCACAAAGTGTGTAAATTTAGCATATCAACTAGAAATGTATCAACATTTTCTTCTTCATTAAGTTTTTTTTTTCACTATGACATTCTTAATAAGAGAAAAACCTCAAATAAGTTTACAGGACAGTTTTACAAGCTATGAAGAAAACCTCTTGCCTCTGCTGACTTTGTGTTAGATCTTAAAATATGGTTTAATACCTCGTTCTCATTCTGATGGAGATGCAGTGAGGTCACATGTAGTTAAACTTGGTTGTGGAAGTTAAAGTCCAGGGTTATTACGGTTGTTAATATTATGTTGTGTCTGTCTTTCAAAAGGCTAATTTAAAGCAGAGTGTTAACAGAGGAAAGGAATGATGTAATAATAGATATATGCTAAATGCTAAATACTGAACTATTATGCAGGAAACTGAGCTTTATATGTAACTTTTTAGAGCAATGTGAAATACCTCAGTGATAAACAAGGTCCCTGTAGTTGTGAAGAGCTTGGAAAAGTCAATGAATGTGGGACTTCTCTTTAAGTTTTGTAGTTAACTTTTGTAAAAATACCTCCCGTAATGCCCTGTGTTAATGTCAATGATATGACTATCTGATCAAATGCATTGAGCATAGAGAGCTAATGCAAAAAACTGTTACTCTGGTTGAGAGCAAATCGCTAAAGGTCTTGAATGAACAGCACAGTTTGCATTTGTTATGTAGCAGGTGGCCGGACTTGAAGAGGCCATTGAAATAGTTTGACGACACTCACACTCCAGCTAAGCCCACAGTGACACAAAACCCTTTCTAGTCAAGTACGAGTGCCTATGTTTCCACATGGGAATCAAACCCCCGGCTGCCACTGCAGATTTATTGCCTTGCAAAACAGCGTGATAAAGTCAAATTCCACTAAATTTCAAGTGTTTTCAGTCCGTTTCAATCCAGTGGTTTACTGCACAAGATCATTGATCAATAATTGTCAACCTTTGAGTACTCAGTATAGCATGATTCACAGGTATCACATGACCTTTACGGTTATATAAGAAAAAATCAGATTTTCTTTGTTTAGTTTTTTGTATTTTCCAATAAATTCAAAACTATGAACTGTACAAGAGTGTGGTGCTTTGCTTATTTTAAAGATCATCAGTGTAAAAAATGATCATTATTATTATTATTATTGGTTATGTTAAATGTGGCCTGAACCCCCCCCCCCCACACTTCTGTTACTTCGCTCACCTTGTCTCCCTTTCCTCCAGGGTTTCCATTTTCATGGATCCTTGAGGGTTAGGGTTAGGGTTAGCCCCAAATCAGGTCACATTTCTTGGGTCAAACATTGCTGACCAGTAACTTGTCTTGAACTGTTAAAAATTATAATGTTGGTAACTTTACAGAGCAGTACTTTCAGCTGTAATGTTGTATTTCAAAAGGCCACAGGCATTCATCATTAAATCAAAGTCTGTTGCATTTACAAGTGGGATTGCAAATACAGAAGTACAGCTTTTTAAAAATGTTCATGTGAAATAAGAGAGGGTCATTTCATATTTTTCTGCACATCATTCCACACAGTCTCTTTATAAGCCTTGCAGCTTGAGGGAAGAAGCTGTTCAGCATCCTGCTATCTGCTCTTGTACCTCTTTCCAGTCGGCAGAAGAGAAAACAGGCCGTGAGAAGAGTAGGGAGGGTAGCTCTGTGAATGCAGTGCTGCTGATAGATCTCCATCAGGAAGGAGAGAGGGGCACCAACTATCTTGCTGGCTGTCTTTATAATCCTGTTTAGCTGCTGCTGTTCGTAGGCCTTGCAGCTCCCAAACCAGGAAGTGAAGCTGCAGGTCAGGATGGTTTCAATGGTGCCTCTGTAGAAGGTGGTGAGGTGAGGGGATGGAGCCACTGCTGGGCTTTTATGATGACTGCTGTGGTGTTAATGGAGAAGGTCAGACTGAATTGTAGATCGTACTGTGGTCTTTGTAATAGCAGAGATTTGTTTCTATACAAAATCTCTGCATGTGTATTAAAAGTGAGTGTCTCCAGCCAGATTCCCAAGTATTTAAAACATTCAACAGCTTCAATTTCAGAAAAATAAATGTATGGAAATGAGCAGAAAGGGAAACTACAGCCTGAGCTCTACCTGAGAGATAGTCATAAAACCATTTAACCCTTACATAATGTTCATATTCTGACTCATAATTAGTCTCTTCATCAATTCACATCCCCCACATGAATTCCCCATCAGTCATTATTAAATGTTGGATTGATCCTTAATGAAGCTGTAAGAGAGCAGATAGTGTATTCTATTCGTTTAAGGAGAAACAACATTCACCATCACTATCGTATAGTCCAGTAAAATAATGTATAGACACTTTTTAAGCTTTATCAGCTGCACAGAAATAAAAAATAAGCATTTTATTTCCTTTTTTTGTATATTCTGGGTTGCATTAGGAAAAGTCCAGCTAATGAAAATGTGTACAAGTTGTTTTTACAGCTCTCAATATATAAAAATGGGTCAAATTTGACTCTGAACAGTATGTAAGAGTTAATGGACTGCTTATCTTGTCCAATCAATCTAGTTTTTCAAGTAAAGTACTATAACAAACTGAATGAAATGTTTTAGACAGGCCTAAGAAAAGTGCTTCACAGTGCTGATGATCGTCATGTTGGAGTGTCAGAAGTCCAGATCAGAGCCAGTTGACACTTAACTAAAACTTAAATAAGCTATTGTAGTCTCAAAGGTACTCAGAAAAACTTTCTCACACTCTCCTCTAAATAAAGTTTTTCTTCCCCCTATAATGATGGGTATCCCTTCATGTCCCATAACCATGGTGCTATACCTTCCATAAGTGATAATGTTACAGTCCTCCCTTTGTGCCCAGTATCCCATCATAACTCCATAACTGTGGTGTTACACATTTACATAAGTTATAACACTACACCGCCCTCTTCCCAGTCTCACTGGTATCAGCACTCTCCCTATCGAGGCCATGTGACAGACATAGCTGCTTATATCTTGTTCAGATCGACAAGAGGTCCCCGAGCGAGTCGCGGCCTAGTAGATGGTGGGGCCTCCATCATGCAGCATAGCTCTTCAAGGGAATGACCATAAAGAGTAATTATATGAAAAGTTTACTACAACAATCCAAGGATTTAATAATCTTGTTAAGTACAGATAGTGCAGTAGTGGTATGTGGCATTGGCTGATTACATAAATACATTTGAAATAAATAATGTACTGTGTATTTTTTCATATTCATATATTATGATGCACATAAATATATAATACTAAATATATCAACATAAAATACATGAAAATAAAGTTGACTATACATTTTCTTTATCCTTACATAGAAACAAATAGATAAATCATCTTCAGCGTCATTAAAAAAAACAGAATTGCATATTTCTGACAGAAAAGGTAAGTCACTAATAGTTTTATCTGAAATACCTACAAGAAATGTTAAAAGCAAAGGGCCATCATTTCATTTCAGACATCTGCTTCTCTTTTCCCTGTTGGTAAGTACGGTAATTCTACTGCGCGCGTACTGCGACATTTACGGTAGATCACTCCGCCACACGGAAGAAAGGTTGCAGCTAGCAAGATGTGCAAAAGGATGTTCAATTTTTTCTAGTGCATCGATCTTTGCAACATATAAGACATTATTGGGGAAAAGGGAAGTCTTTATTAGCATATTTTTTGTCACATAATTACCCTGTATGGATTAACATGGCGTGCATTCCCTTCCAGACCCAATTATCCTCAATAATGGAGGTTTTGGTTAAAGCAGCAGTGGCAGAGATATCAAAACTAGTCGATGACAAATGTTCTTTTTTGCATCTTGAAATATCCCGAAAGCAAAGCGAGAATGAGATGCTGCAGAGGAAACTACTAATGATGGAGAATAAACACGCACAGCTGCAGCGAGGTTTTGGTAAGATGCTAAAAAAAGCCTCATTTTGTGCTCATACTTGACTATTAATGCATGTTTTCAAGTATTAAACCCAGCAGAAATCCTACTAGTTTCATGTTAAGATAAGGTAAAGGGAATGAGTGAAAGGCAGCAATACAGGCATGCTGTTTATTCTAACTTAATGAATGTAATGCATGTTAATAAAAGTGGAGGCATTTCCTGTTTTTAAAAGAAAATGTGCTCTCAATTGATGAACTTGTTTTTCTTCCCTTCTTATGCATCCAGAAAACTACATGGACAGAGGAACTGATGTGGGTACTTGTCCACATCCCACAGACATTAAGGTTTGTCTCACTCTCATTACAAAACTCAACAACTTTTTAATATAGGTTAATAATATTATTCAGGGAGGGACAGAAGCCTTTGTGCAGATGTACTCTGGATAAACAAGGCCACTAAGGGAACTGACCCAAGGGATCTGAAATCCACTGTGTGGTAATTAGTTTGTAGTAACTCAATTAATTATTAGGGAATAAGTATTACTAAATGGAAAAATATCAAGCTCATTAAAGGTGCAACATTCAGCCCCACTAGATGTCACACTGGCACCAGCATCTCAAACTAGAGCCTAATATTGGCCTAAAATAGATATATCAGTGTTTATACCGTCCCATATGTGCCGATATATAAGCAGCATTCTATATATATGTATTTAATCCTTTTCTTCTAATTCAAGTTGAACACATACACATTAAATGCTCAGTTAAGTCTACTATTTCGGAGCACTAATGCCATTTTATAAATATTAAGTTAATTCTTAAACTGTAAAATGTCAAAGCCTGCATTACATATCTTTGTCACAAGTGTTTGGTAATCATATTTGGAGAAAAAAATGAGTTTATGTTTATGTTCTATAAGATTATTAGCTGATATATGTATGGATATGATCATTTTTTTTATTCCCTAATATAAGTAGCAGCATTGGCCCCAAAAATCCAGTATCAGCTGGGCCCTGTCTCAGACCAAAACAACTGTGCATGTTGTTTGCTCAGTAAAGTTGGGGGGGTTAAAAAAAAGAACGGGATCGAAACATGTAGCTGAGTGCGGTTTAGGTGTAATATGAGAAACTTTGTAGCACGGCAACGACACAAACAGAGAGACTCGGATTACAACATACACACATAGGGTTACTTCATGAAGACCTATTAACACTTGCACTGTGCTTGTATGAGTAAATTAAGATGTGTTTAGTCAAATTATCACACAGCAAACCCGTAGCCTTATTAAATACCAAGAATCATTCTCACTATGCAGCTTATTTATATCCTGTGAGCTACCAAGCGGGTTTATCTGATCATGATATTGAGTCTTGGACTTACTGGAATTTGTAACCCCAGATTTATGAGCCACCTATCTGGTCTGGAGCACGCTTATCACTGCTGATATTTTAACATTTGCATTGTGTCTAGTTTCCAGATATTGAAGATGCATCCGTAGCATTCACGATTAAAGAAGAGAGTCCAGACGAGGCGCTGTGGATCAGTGATTCTGCTGAAATAATTGGTAAATATAGAAAGAAAAATATGATGCTTTTCGATTCAAACCTAAAAATGGCTCCTTACATTACTCTAACACATGTAATCTGCAGGTTCTGCTGTACAGTACTCTAATCCAGCTACTGCAGCAGAGAGCCAGCAGTTTGAAGAGGACCGTCATTTAGCCCATTCGGAGGTTTCTAGGGAGAAGACTTCAGACTTCAGTAGCTCGTACAACTCTGGCCAGCATGCGGGAGAAATTAGTGGCCTTCACTTGACCGTCAAGACGGAGAAGGAGGAGAAACGATCAGGATTCAATCAGGACGGATGCCAGCACGGTGCAGGGAAGCAGAACCAGCTTGCTGCAGACTTTTCACTGGATGAAAGGGAGAATCAGCTCTGGTCATGCATAATCGAAGGAAACGAAATTGACTCTGGTTTTCCTGACTTTTCCAGTGTAGTGGAGGAGTATTCCAACACATTCCCGGACCATTCGGATTCCCATGTTGTTTCTAACACTGGCAAGTCAGCTAATGTCCAGCAGTCGCCCTCTCAGAGGCCGTGTAATGGGATATACAACAGTGACTATCAGAAGGATCCGCAGTCGTCCAATTTTCAGCTCAGACCTCAAGTTGCTCTTTCACAGCAAGACAGACAGAAGGAGCAAAATTACTCCCAGAGAAACGCCTCTCATGTTGCACATTTGAGGCAGCCAGAGGATCATCCTGAGAGGGACTCTGCGCCCACAGATAGACAGGCCGTATCCCACCCGCACAACACTTTCTCACCAGGCAGCTACCACCCACACAAACCTCTCTCCGGTGCAGCGCGAGGCTACGTTTGCTCGCAGTGCGGAAAGACGTTCACCCGCCTCCACCAATTCAAGCTGCACCAGCAAAGCCACAAGAGAAAGCGGGCGTTCTGGTGCACGGTGTGCGGGAAAAGCTTCCAGTGTTCGTCCCATCTCAGCATACACCACCGGACCCACACGGGCGAGAAGCCGTACGGATGCGGACAGTGCGGGAAGAGGTTCACTCAGCAGAGCAGCCTGAGGGTCCACCAGCGCACACACAGCGGGGAGAGGCCCTACAGTTGCGCCCAGTGCGGGAAAACCTTCATCCTGATGCACCATTTGAAACGGCACAGAATCATCCACACATACAGCTGAGGGTCCAGGAGTTTGGAGCGTTGTCACTCAGGTGAAAGGACTCGAACGACCCCCTCAAAAACCAAAAGCCAGTGAGTGGCAGCTCTTTTCTTGTCGTCGGGACTCGAGATTGTGGCGCGGCTCACAGACTTTGTATATTAATGCATATTTTACTATGCAAAATCCATCTGGATGGATTTTAAAATTTTTGCTTCTTTTTAAATATGCTTTTAATGTCTTCTAATTATGAAAACATCAATTTAAAATCACGTAAAACAGATTTCCCACAAGTCAGTGTTTGTAAGACACCGAAACACTTCTAAAGCTAGAAATCCCAAAAAAAAAGAAACAAGGCCTGAAAGGTGGTGTCATCAAACAAAACCCTGCAGCTTTCCTGTTACACCTCCCTGCATACTGATCCCTTCTCCTGAACTCACTTTCTTGGAGTCCGTCCTGTAGAAATGAGCTGTACGTACATCATCTCAGCACCAAAACTGTAGAGGCGCAAGATCCTCTTTATCCATATAAACTCCCCCCCCCTCTTTACAGCCGCATTCTCCTTAAAGTGGATTTCCCTTTTTAAAGCCAGTGGAGCACCTCTCAGGTTTATGTTTTGATGTCAACAGTGGTAGAAACCTGCGTGATTATTGTTTGAGTTGGATTTTTTCCCCCCATAAAAAGTTCTCCCCGCACAATCCTTTTGCTTTTTGTGAGGATTCCTAAATAAAACATTGTTAAAAGAAGCAGCTGGATGTGTTTGCTGTATTAATCAAATGTCAGAGATTCTCAGCTGAAGTCTAAGTCTGCAGATTTTAGATGGTAGAATGTTTGTTTACACTTATTAATAACTCAGAAATGATGGTTCCTTAATATTTATCCCCTTATGGATACAAACAAGCAATGAAATGAAACAGGAAAGCAGAAAATCCTCACATTTGAGAAGCTGGACTTAGTTAAAATGTGTAATCTTTGCTTGATAATTAACAAACTTTTCAGTGTTTAATGATTTCAGTACAACTTAAAATACTGCTTAATTTGAGCCTGATGATTGTGTAGAAAAAATGCCACCAGGGGGCAGTGTAATTCAACCTCAACCCTTTAAAGCATCATGGTGCAGAGAGTGAAAGAACAAACTCTGCAGAGCTGAGCGGCACTTAGAACAGGATAGGAAACTTCACACCTTGAAGCTCCTTATTTATTGCAGAAAGTAGCAGTTACCGCTGGACTGTGACCTGTAGCAGTTTGACAGTAGTTTTAAAAAGTGTGGCGGCATCTCTCAGAACAATGCGGCCTACTAGGACAAATCAGGTTGTTAAATTCAAACTTTACAACTGTAGACGTAATTGATGTGTGCCATCTTTGTTTGATTCATTTTTTCCACCCTCCACCCTCCAAAGAGGAAATATGTGTAGAGGTTATAACAGGTATAAAACTCATGTAGATAAGAAAACACTGTCTTCCTGTTTTAATGAACCATACAGTTATTACGTGTCTGCCCTTTAATGAACCATACTGTTATTAGGTGTCCTTGCCCTTTAAGCAGATCTTCATCTGGGCACAATATCCATGCATTTTATCTATTTTTGTGTTCTGGGCCACACTTAGATTATAATTTTAGTTCTGCTTGTTGTTTAATACTTTATGCCAGTTGTAATATTGGTGTAGTCTGGTGTTTAAAGGGTTACACAGGTAGCAATAAAAAAGTGTAAACACGTCTCTGGAACAGTATGTCCTAAGGAGTCAGTGCCAGAGATGTTCTCTTGTCATGGATATTATCTTTCCAGATTGTCAGATAGTTAAAAAAGCAGCCGTTGTGTTTGACAGTCTCATTCTGCAGAGCGCTACACACACACACAGTTATTTAAAGGTAGAAGAAGCGGAAGTTCATGTTTTTGAGTTAATCATTTCTCCCCTTAAGTGAGGATTTGTGCAGGGCCGTCTACCTGCATGTTTCTTGAGTTGTGAGTGTAAACCTGTGACAAGAAAGAAAAAAAAAGTTTCTAAGTGAATGTAAGGTATCTGAATGTCAAACAGGTTGCTGCTCTTGACATTCTCCCCCTAAGAAAGAAAGCAGTGAACTTAAACAAGTAGTATGTGTATACAGTATGAACGTAGCTAATTACCTTAAGTATATTGACCAATCATGAAGATCTGTGTGTGTGTGTGTGTGTGTGTGTGTGTAGCTATAGGTTTAACCTGCAGAACTGGAAGGTGAGTAATGATTATGTCACAGCCTCCAGCTTTACTTC
Organism: Scomber japonicus; assembly: GCF_027409825.1. Classification (NCBI taxonomy): domain Eukaryota; kingdom Metazoa; phylum Chordata; class Actinopteri; order Scombriformes; family Scombridae; genus Scomber; species Scomber japonicus. The sequence goes on along the minus strand of NC_070589.1, from coordinate 26,636,805 downwards.
ACTTCTCCTGCTTCAGTTGTGAATCTATATAATTTATACCGACACCTGGACGTGCTCATTCACTGCAAGCAAAAGTGGCGCGGCTCGTAAAATTCTCACGACCTTGTATGGCCATAAACACTGGTGCCTAAGCGTCATGGAAAAAGTTTAGTTTTTTTTCCCTCCCCTCTTCCCTTTTTAATGGAGAAGGAGGAGTTGGAGGAGGAAAGGGACGAGTAGCCAGTGGATAGACAGTATTTTGGGGACAGGGAGAGCAGGGAGTGGAGAAGCTATGAGATAGAGAGTGGAAATGTAACAGTGAGGAGAAAGGAGGATAAACACTGGTGATAAGGATGAAGGTAAAAATGTCAACCATCATGATGTTCTCTCTCACGGGGAATGCAACATGTAGATTGTGACTGAGATGGTGGACATTATACCTGCTAAACATTTACAGACTAGCATTGTAAGTCTGAGCATGTCATTTTAGCATGCTGATGTTGAGTGTTGAGCTCAAAGCATCACTGTGCTTTGAGCTCAACACTCAACTCAGTGACTCATAACCAAAATAATTTAAAGTTTAAAGTACTTGCAGATTTCAAAGTGATTTATAACATTTTAATATCTGGATGTGGACACAGACGCGAACAGAACACAGATAGAGCACGCACAAACCATATTTTCAAGTTGAGTCATTTTATTTTAAGAGTCAATTCCCAGTAAAACCAGGATTGTACAGTTCTCAGTAAAGTACCTTTTTAAAAGCTAACCAAAAAAACCCCAGTCTTAACACAGTTGAACACAGTGGTAAGACAAGGAAAGAGATTTTGATTTTGGCCTACAAACTTCGGTCAGTGTCCCATAAAGAATATGATCCCTTTTTTTCCCAAAATGTGTCCATTTAACAAAATAACAAAATAAACACACTACTTAAATACATTTAGTATAAATAATTTAGAGCTATTTTAGAATATTTTACACCTCTTTTACACTATATTATTATTTCACTTTTTTAGCCATATTAAGACATGCATGATGACTTGGTCCTTGATGTTATTCTGGTTGATATCAGGGATTGCAAAAACAAGCAATAAATATATCAATTTTAAATTAAAAATTAAGTTAAAACACAATGCTCTCTCACTGAAACACTAAAAGTAAAGAGCATACAGTAAAGTATATCACAGCAGGAGAGAGCTACTGCGCTAAAGTAGCAGTATTTATCTGTAAGCTGCAAAAATGTAAACGTTGCTGATAGAGGAGTGTATAAATGGACCAGTCCCCAGGATCCTAAGACTAGACCTAAAGTAACAGCCAGTGGGAACATTTTTAAAAAATAAAAAAAGTTAACTAAAAAACTAGTTTGTTAAATCAGGCTTGGGGGCTTGAAACCACCCAAAGCTTTTTTTTCTTTTTCTTTTTCTTTTTAGCGTTCTAACAAACATTTCAATGATCCTGCTTGTGATACAGAGATGAAGCAGGACAGTGCATGAGTCTGTTACAGTGCTGGCGGTCACCAAGTGAGCACAAGATGTCTTATTAATTAGTCTTTGTTGTTGTTGTGCTCCAGTCGAGCCACCATGGTGGTCACCAGTTTCTCCAGTTGCTCGGACCTTTGCCTGCCAGCTTCTAGTACTTCTTGGTGATTGGCCTTCTCCTGGCTGTCGTAGTCCATTACTGCCCGGTTACTGATCAGCGACAGGGCGAAGCAGCGCATCCTGGCGTGACGGGCAACGATCACCTCATGTACAGTGCTCATACCTGCGGGGAAGACAGACAGACAGAAGGTGAGACATCAGACTGCAAAGTTACTAATATATGATTGATTTGTCAATGATGAAGAATGTGGAGATTTATAAGCATGTGAGAAATGTTGCAAATCAATGAGCCTGCCTGATTTATATATAATATTGGATTTACAGAGTTTTCAATCAGTGTGATGAAGTACGATACTTCGATAGTTCGCTGGATTAGTCAAAAACAAACGTTTCCATGTGGTTATTATGTCTATGAACTGTTTGTCAAATTAAATTTCTAACAACTTAACTATCACAAGCACAATAAATATCTTAATATATCCCAATTAATTACACAGTCAGTGATCTGCCCCTAACATAGAAAATATTAGTGAGTAACATAAAGCACATATTAAACTGTTAAAAAGATGCTTCATACACAAAATGGCCGAATTTGGTGATGTAAGCAGTTTTTGGTGTAGTACTTTTTTTACTTTCATATCACACCTAGTTTTCATTGAAGTGACTTTTTTTTTCATTTACACAAAACACTGTGACAGAATGTAGTGAATGAGGCCTATTAGTTACAGGAGGATGGAGCACATGACTGATGAAATGTTCAAGAAGGAACTTTGTACATTATGAGTACTAGTAGTGTGAATCATTACTTTCGAATGCGACCTGTTTTTGATTGAAGAAGGAGCCCTGTGAATGACTTCCTGCCATGTATTAGTCAGTGTTAGACATCGTGTGTACGTGGTTATGTGCGTGTATGTCTCTCTGTGTGTGTGTGTCTGTGTGTGTGTGTGTGTGTGTGTGTGTGTGTATGTGTGTTCTTATATCTTGTGATGACCTGAATGTAAATTTGGAGCATTAATGGCCACGATGTCTGATCCTCACTACTTCAAAGGCCTGTTTGAAGGTTTCAACTTGGATTAGGGTTAATTTTATGTTTAGGGTTAGATGTGATAGTTATAATTTAGGAGTTAGAGAATGCATTATGTCAGTGAAGGTCTTCACAAATGTAAAAATACAAACATGTCAGTGTGATAAAAGGGACTTAAAAATCTCACCAACAGCGTCGGCCCCAAGCCTGTGCAGCATGCGACACTCAGCGATGGTTTCGAAAGAGGGTCCTCCCAGTACACAGTACACACCCTCCTGCAGGAAGTCATTGTAGCCCAGTTCTGTCGCCACATCAGTAGCCAGCTGACGTAGCTCACGGTCATAGGCGTCAGACATGCACGGGAAACGAACACCAAACCTACAGGAAGGAGAATGAGTCATGTTAAGCCAACTGTAGTCTACACATTTGTACCTATTAACATTTAAATTTCTCCAAATGACTCAGGTAACTTTGCCATGAGAAGAAAAACACTTTCCATGTCTTATTAAACAGCAGAAAAACAAGTTATTATTAGACTTCTTCTCTGAAATTACACTTCTGCTCCGAAGCACCACATAATGAGCCAAGTCTCTGGACGTTTAGAACAATAAGTCCTTTTGTTGATACTGCCATCTGATGTCTATTGTCACTCTGCAGATTAAAATATCATGGGGGAGGAGGAACTGTTCAGCTGAGTCATTTACTAAAGGAAGTGGCAACTGCTTGCTTAAAACAATAAATGCAAGATATGACTTTATTGAGTAAAGAGCCTTGAGATGACTTCTGTTGTGATTTGGTGCTATATAAATAAAGATTCAAATGAAAATGACCTGGCCTCTTTAAACTAATGATAAACATTTTCAAAATTCATTTTGGTCAAATATTAAGATATAACATTTGCCAATAATGTTATAAATTTGGTGAAGTTACCCTTTAATGTGCTGATATGCCACTTGACTCTGAATGAGTCTCTGTTTCAGGTTGAGTGTTACATGATGCTTAAGTGCTGCTGACAATACTTCATTCTGCAGAAGACAAGTCATCCTGGTTCTTTGCAAAATAAAGTTTAACCACAGACAGGTTTATAGGAAATATAATGGTACCCATCTATCCTTTATTAAAACATTGCTGTGGCTCAGGGGTTAGAGTGAGTCATCCACTAATCAGAAAAAGATCAGCAGTTTGATTCCCAGCTCCTCCAGTTCACATGTTAGTTACCCCTGATGAGCAGGTTAGCATTAGCGTGTGAATGTGTGTGAATGGGTGAATGTGACTTGTAGTGTAAAAGCATTATATAAATACAGTTCATCTACCATTTACCATTCATCCATCTATTTAAACCCACCTGTCATCGTTGGGTCCAGCCAACGGGTTGATTCCAGCAAAACCCGGCATGTTGATGTGGTCTTTGATAATCATGACGTCTCCCACTTTGTAGTCCTGGTTGAGGCCTCCGGCTGCGTTGGTCAGGATCACCGTCTCCACGCCCATCAGCTTGAAGACACGCATGGGCAGCGTGATCTGGAAGATTCAAGGTAATATGAAGCACTTTCACACACAATAATAACATTTAGAAACATATTGAAAAAGCAGTACTAGTGTCACCACCAGTGTAATTGTGCAAAACTTGAGAAACACAAACCGAGCATGCAAGTGTGTTCCCTTTAAATGCTAAGAGAGGAACGTCTGTTGTTTTAATCTGCATGTCAAATGATTGCATTACATCATCAGCTTCCACTGACATGAAACCGGCCGGACACGACGAAACCTCAAAGTTTACAGAAGTCTATTATCTAGATGAAGTTTGTTTTCCCAGAAGGTGGTTTCTCATGCCGGGAAGAACATGCACCCTGATACAGCTGTTTAAATAAATACCTACAGTAGATGATCAACATAATAACCTAGAGAGCTTGTTCACACGACCCATGTGGATTGTTTTTGGGTGTTTTTGGCGAGGTTTTGAGAAATCTGGCTGAGGGTCGGTTGATGCTAGATAAAAACATGTTTGTCGTCTGTATCATAGCTGTTCCAAACCTCACTGGAAGGCAGGGTGAAAAGCCCATCATTATAGAGATGATGCATTTGAATATGGGAATAACAGCACAGATATTAAGCCTGACATTGTTGTACATGTGAGTGAAAATAACAGTTGCAGAAAGAAAAAAAAGAGCTAAATGGAGAAGCGCTTTAACAAAGAGATAAATGGAGAAGTTTAACTCTTGCTTACTCTTTCACCTCCACACAGACGACTGATTGCTGCATCGGTTTTCATGGGAAAGACATTGTCTGATGAAGGTGGATATCTCTGTGTTGCATAGCTCAGTACCAAATCACTATGCCCACATGCTCATGAGGTACCATTTACTAAGGATTTATTAATATTGAATAATTGGCTAATGTTTTATAGATCAGTGATAGTCATTAGTAAGAAAAACTTCTGTGTTACAAGGGTGTGAAAAAGCAATAGGCTGGTGTTATAGATGTTCATCAATCATTAATAAAAAGCAATAAAACAGAAAAGTCAGTTCAATAAGTTCATATATTCTTAATAAAAGGATTCTGGTCCAAACGCTGTGCAGGTTGTTCTGAAAGAGGTCTTATTAATTAACTAAAGACCTAAAAGGACAAACCAAGCACTGTGGAGGAGGACAAACATCTGCCTATGGGATTTCAGTTAATGAACACTTTATAAAGTTGTGTTATAATGTAAAGTGAAAGTTTTCTGATTTGGGTGAACTGACACTTTAAACTCTTCTCACTGGATGATGCAAGGTTGAAACTCTACATACCTTCTGGATGGGGTAGCCCTCATACAGGTGGAACCGGCCCTGCATGCACACACACGGCTTCCCGTTTAGCGTTCCAAACACGAGCCTTCCAGCGTGACCATGCACTGCAGCGCACACACACACACACAGTTAGTCACCCAGTGAAACAAATTAGACCTAACAAACATGCAAATACACACACTGACAGGTGTGTTTTCCAGCTGCAGGTCGTCTGTACCTGTGCTTCGGGGGAAGTTAGGAATGTCCGAGTATTTGAAGATCTGAGGGTCTTTGAGCATCTCGGCCAGCCCCCCCAAACCTGAACCGCACACGATTCCCACTTTGGGTCGCACCTGCGTGTTGGCCTTCAGCCAATCAGCTGTGGTGTGGCATTCCTCATAGCTGTCGCTGGAAGGGTGAGAAAACAGTCAGAAATCAGTCATGTACATGTTAAACTCTTTCCTGTAAAGTTTAAATACACAAAGCACCAAAACGTATGTGAACACCATAACAACTATGGATGCCAGGACGTTATATCAGCATGTGGTGTGTTTAACATGTTATTCCAAACACATTAGTAAGTCCCACACTGTATTTGAACAGGGTTGAGATCAGGTCTGTGCAGGTCAGTCAAGTTCCTCCACATCAAAGTAAGAAAACTATTTTCATGGACCTCGCTTTCAAACAGGAAAAGGGCCTTTTGCTTCAAAGCCGGAAGCACACTATTGTCTAAAACGCCACTGTATGATGCAACATACAGTTTTCCCTTATTTGGTACTAAGGGAATTTTTGGTCATGTGTAGTAGTAGAATTTAGACATTGTGTTTTCCATTCAGGTTCTTTATTGTTTTAAAATTTGCATTAATCTAGTCTTTATTCTACATTATTACCATTATTATTTTCTCCATCCTATATATGGGTTAGGTTTGGGTTGTTTATACTATTTTCATTTGTTACTAATGTTGCTATCCTTATTTATTACCAGCAAAGCGTCATTAACACATACTGAACTTCCTCCCTGTGCAAGACATATGGGCACAGTCATGTTGCATTCAATAACCAGGACAAAATCAGGAATATCTGATTTGATAAAAGGAAGGAATTAGGCAGCTGGAGGCGTTTTGTTAACTCACTTAACTGTTGTGGTGGTGAGAACTATTTTTAATAATAACATACACACACCTTAAATCCTGTTGTGTAATTGGAGTTAAGAGATTGAGTGGTTTTATTGTGCAAACAATGCCTAATCAGGCGATGAAATATGGGGCATTTACTGAGCATGACAAAGGCTTCTACTCCTGAGCTTGTGAGAACTTTCTCTGATACTGACCATCCCTTCTTCTCTGGCTCTAATAGGCCCAACCTGTGCCCTTTACACAAATAATGAGTAATTCCAATGAACTGGTTCCTTTGCTAATGTACAGTGAAAAACAAAAGAGACAGAATTCAGACAGGTCCCAACAGATGACACATGAAAGGCAAACTACCACCAATATTAACTTTAACACACCAGTGTAACCCAGGAGCTGCAGCTAAGTTAAAAAGTCAAACTAGAAATACAATTCATGAATGAATACATTTCCAATCACAAGTAATGCAACCAATACCAAGATCAATGAAACATACATATGAAAAACAACCTTACAAATAAAATTCACTAAAATCAGCATTCAGGACACTCTTTCCTCCAAAACTTCTTCAATTCCTAATCTCCACTTGACCCTAAATCACAATCAGATCCTGACACTGTTGAAAACTGTTTGAAGCTAATACTGATTTCACTATTTATTTCAGATTTCAAAGAGTTAAATCATCTCTAAAAAATAACTTTGGCAATATTGTTGTGACATTCATGCCAATAAAGTGAATTTGAATTTATAATGACTGATAGTCATTTTTAATGTACAGTAATGCTATTTTGCTAAACATTCCTTGAATGTGTCTTCAATAAATTGAAATCAACATTTGTCCTAAGTAGTTTATTCTACAGTTACACTTTTAAATGCTCACTGGTAGAGAAACTTGATTCACATTCACTTTAGGTACATTTAGTAATCACAGGGTGGGTGGTTCACATACTGAAGTATACTTGGTCTCAACACTGAACCTCAAATTGCTCCTGTGAATGTGTGAATGATAGAGAGTGTAGCTAAAGTTTAAATTGGTTCTACTAAAGATACTTCAGTGTGGGGCTACATCAGGATGAATCTTTTATACTTTACTTTTTATTAGGTTCAAATTTAAAAAACTTGCTGCTAGAGCTTTGTGTGTATAATTCATATAAATCAAATAAAACAGAAAGGAATAAAACATCTTCAAACTCTTCTTATTCATCATCTTTCTTTTCTTTTCTTTATTTCTCTCTTCCCCTAAAAAAAGGAGCTACGTGCACTCTGTTACGCGCCCCCCCAAACCCTCACTGGCTCACCGGGGCGTAACGGAAACCCCACAGTCACTCACACACACGCTACACCACCTCAGTGTATATCCATCGAGAATGAATCGATTTCCTCTGTGAGTAAACGAGGAGGAAGAGGTGAGTGATGGGTGGGGAGGGAGGGAGGGCAGAAATGACGTCACGACAGGGCTGCATATGAGCCAAGTGGGGTTTTTCCGTCCTGTCTGTAAGCAAAAAAACTCCGGAATGCTTCATTAAAAACGCTTCATTGCGTTTTTAAAAAGGGATTATAGAAGAAGACGGGGTTTTCTTTCTTCTCCCCCTCCTCTCAGTGACTACTATTCAGCAGCTGGCACGCCTGCCCATTAAAGATAAAAAAATAAATGAACTGAGCCGCATCCTAACGCGCGCCACATCCCGATGGGCCAGCCACGCGCGCTTCCTTTTTTTTTCACAATTACACTTTCAATTACATAGCCTGCAGCGTGTATTATTTTCTTAGTGGATTGATAGTACAACCCCCTCCACGTGTTATTGTACCCGGTTAAAGCGATGGAAACCGGTTGATTACGCTTCTAACGTCACCATGCGTCACAGCAAAATGAAACGATCTTTATGGAGAATTTTATTGCCTCTAACTGGATAAAATACCGTAAATACCACTACAGCAAATGTATAATATCGCTTTTCCTCTACGAATAATAACATTAAAGTAAATAAGTATATCTACTCACCCAGACATTAACTCAGACATGAAGTCCATGATGCAACGTGACGCAAACGGAGTCAGCAGGTTTGTTGCGTGTTGTATTGTGCTTTTCAGCGTTGTGTGGGTTACCCAGAATGGTTGGACTGGCTTTTAGGTTGATACCCCTCCTCCTCTCCTTCACATCACGGCCACATCCTCTAAACGTCATTCTCAAGTGAGGGTTTTGATTGGTCATTGAGCGCAGGCGTTGTTCCTGTGATGCGCTCACAGTCCAACAATTAATGTGGCGTTGAGGTGCCACCCTCCCCAGAGGTGTAGACACGAGTAATTACAAAGTAACTATGAAGCAGAACAGAAGCCAATAGTAACACAGTAAAAAAAAAGAAGAAAAAAAAAAGAAAAAACTAAATAGAGGACAGAGTCAATCCAAAACTCACTGACCAGTCATTTAATACAATTTAAAGAGCTGATACTAAAGAAACAAATAGTCTAACTCCTTTTAGATGCTTTAATTGTATTTCTTTTCATTCAGTTAGGTAAACATGCCCCAAATATATCATCAAAGCAAATTAATAGAGTTGTTTTGTGCAGGAGGCAAGAGGACAAAACGTTTAACATATTTGAAGTACATAGTTCAAATACTGCGTGCAAAACTATGCATAGTTTTATTTTCTAATTATCTTTATCACTGTTATCTTATTTTCTGTTCCTCTCTGCAGCTTTCGTTTCCTCATTAAGAGAAAACTAACACATATACACAGTAACAGGATGACAAGACCTGCAATATACAGAATTAAGTAAGTTAAATAATTAATTAGGCATTCATCTAATAATATAATACATGGTTGTTACTTTACACTTGTGAAATATCGTGACTTAGACACATTGCATTCATTTAAATATTTACTTTTGTATCATTATATCTCATCATTTTCCCAGTTTTGCTTATTATAATTATTTTTATCCATTGTTTATTATGCAACATGCGTAATCACTTAAGTGCATGAAATAGTTAAGGCTGGGTATCGGTACTTGATACCTTGAAGATAGTTTCAATCGTCCCTGTGCACACAACAAAACTGTTTGTGTTAGCTGTTGTGAAGTGTGTTTGTCTAGAGTCTCCAGGAGAGAGAAGCAGGACATGAGCTGGCATTCACATCAGGAAAAAAACTACAAGGAATTTAGATTACAGATGTTGAGGTAGTTAGACAGTCTGGCAAAAATTGAGGTTAAGACATCTTAATAAATATATCACAATTAAACATGACGCAGTCAGTGATCGGCCACTGTTTAGAAGACAATAGTGAGTAACAGAAAGCACTTGTTAAACTGTTAAAAGATACTTAATACACAAAAGGGTTGGGTGATGTAAGTAGTTTTTTGTGTTATACATTTTTTACTATATTATCACAATTAGTAACTTCTCTTTTTTTTCATTAAAGTGATTTTTGTCTTTAATTTACACTGTGACAAAATGCAATGATTGTGACATATTAGTTACAGGAAGATGGAGCACATGACTGATGAAATGCCCAGAAAGGAATTTTGTAAAGTACTATATTGTTAAAATACTGTTAGAAAACATCCTCTTTTTGACTGAGGAATGAACCCTGTGAATGACTTCCTGCCATGTATTAGTCAGTGTTAGTCACTGTGTGTGTGTGTGTGTGTGTGTGTGTGTGTGTGTGTGTGTGTGTGTGTGTGTGTGTGTCCTAAAAGCCAATATGACTTACCAGACACTCGTCAATAAGAATATGATGAAGTGAGGGGAAAAAAACTAAAACTACTGATTGTTTTACAAAATGCGTAGCTATAATAGACAATAAGATGCAGTTGGAAGCTTCATTAAAAGCCAGTAGGTGCACTTTAAGATTATTTTGTCTTAATATTATTTCCAAGGTCAAGAATAAACTTCACTCAACTGATGATTTAGCAGTTGCTTGGAGCAAATGTCCCATCAGTTTGCCTCTTAGATTATGACGATATATTGTGTGTGATTTTAAAGTGAGGGGTGAAACTAAATAAAGCTCATTGAATAGATTAAACAGACAGCTGAGGATGATGGGAATGTTTCCAGTTTTAGTCAGAAATCAAAGTATTGGATAAACAGAAATTCTGGCCTGATGATGGTGCCATATGTGTCTTAAGTTTTTACAAATCATCCTCTGGGGGCCGAATGTTATGGTAACTAATCCAATAGTTGTCCTCATGCTTCATACACAACCAACAATGTCAAACTGATGGCAGTGTTAATGGAAAGGTCACAGGACTGCTGAAGTCATTAAGGAATCCCAGATGTTAATGTTGTGATATTTCACTGAAAATGAAGAAAACCAAAGTCATTAGAATTGATCCTGTTGGGATGTTGAACTTCTTTAACTATTTCCACCATCTTCCATCCTATAGCTGTTCAGGTAATTCACTCTGATCCAAAAATGTTAAGCTGATGGTGGTCCTTAGGATGCATCTTCTAGGGCCCATGTCTGTACCAAATGTCATGATTACTGCTGAAGAGGGCAATCCTGGAGGCCAGCCTGGATCCAGTGGGTATGGTGGCTGAGAGGAGCATGCTGGGTAAACTGCTGATCAATCTAGATAACACCAGCATTCATTCAGCACAAGACATCTCCTACCTTGATGTACCAGGGAGCGGTACAGGAGGTAAAACATCAACAACACACACATGCACATGCACACTCACACACACACTTATACGCTGTCCTTCAACCACTCACCAAGGCAGTCAGACATGCACCATAAGTTTGGACATTTGCACTGTGTGGTGGGAAAAAATGACATTGGTGGCAAAGGTGGGTCAGGGCAGTGCTCAGAACTGACTGACAAAGGGAAAGTTGGATACAGCGTGTATTTATCTCTAAGTGAAAGTGGTGTTTACATGACCTGACCCGACAGACGAGGTCAGTGAGAAAACCAAACTAGGTGTTTGAAATGTCATGAGCAAATGTTTGGATTGAAGATTAATGGAAAAGAACCTGACAAGTGATGGTTCTGTGGTTAACATGTATGGTGTGTATGTGCTACAACCTCAGGGCACAATGAACTCACCTTCATACACAAATTAACAGCAAATTTATCATTAAAAACAATTTCCCTCACACGTTGCTAACCAGGTCTGGAGAGTATTTCATTGCAAATCTCTATTTTTATTCCTATAATTAATTTTACTCTACTTTTATTTTGTTGTGTTGCTTATTATCGCTCTTGCTGATATAATTAAGAAATCCCCCCCCCCAGGGATTGATATTAAATTGTTTACCTACCTTTAATCCTTTCAGTAGCTGTTGGGTCTTAACCAAACTGGTTGGCAACTGACAGACAGATGAATGTGCTCAGAGCAGATGTAGATTGGGACTTGAAAATGGAGACGGAGGGGCAATCACGGTGGGATTGTGGGAGAGAGTTCCAGAGCTTGGGGTTGCCGTGGCGCTGAAGGACCCGACTCCCAAGGTGGACAGTTTGGTGCGTGGGACTGTGAGGAGGTTGGAGGACAGGAGTTCGCAGAGATATGTTGGAGCCAGGTTATAGAGGGCTTTGAAGGTGAAAAGCAGGATTTTGTATTTTATGAGTGACAGCACCGGTAGCCAGTGCAGTTGGGAGAGGATGCAGGGGCGGGGGAGGGTACATTTATGCCTGATGATGGACAAACAAATACTGTAATTATGTGTGATTTCCAAAAACAGACCGCAAATATTCATCAAAAGTCACGCACATCTGGCCATTAGTGTTGAAGATCATGTGTCATCAAATGAAGTGGAAATTATAACCTGAAGGTAAGGAGTGTCACGAAAATCATCAAGCATCATACTTTAGATACAACAACCAGCCATAATGAATAAATGGCAAGTATTTCATGACATGTCTTGTTCTTGACTTTGAATTTGGATGGATTGATCGATAAAGAGACAAACGAAGGGAAAGAAGGACAGACTGAACACCTGGAACAAAGATAACAGGCTCAGATAGTTTTTATGTGCATAGCTTTGAAATACTTGGGTGTATGTGTACAAACATGTGCATGCATTCCTGAGTGTGTAGCTATGAGCATGATATTTGTGTTTATATGTTTGGACTGTGCAACTTAAAGTAAAGTGAGGATGATTTGAAAGATAATGACACGAATAGATTTTTTTATTAGTCAATTAAGTTCGAACAAAGTTAAGCAAACAGAAGAAACCAGAAATGGAAAATCAATATTTGCTGAGAGCAGCAGTTTTTAAGGCACTTCTTCAGTTGTTCATACCTCTTGATGAAGTTGCCACAGTTCTTCTCATCTCATCTACTTCCGTCTCTTCATGTAATCCCAGACTGACTCCATGATGTTGAGATCAGAGCTCTGTGGAAGTCAAACCATCTGCCGCAGGCCTATTTGTTCTTCTTGTGGTTGAAGATAGTTCTTTGTAACTCTAGCTGGATGTTTGGGCTCATTGTCATACTGCAGGATCAATATGGGACCAATCATGCTTCCCTGATGGTGCTGCATAATGCATAAGAATCTAAATATCTAAAGTGCCTAAAACATTTACACAGCACAGTATATCTACAGTGTGAGTGTGTGTTTCATGTACACATTGTGATAACAGTACAGAGCAGCGAGTGTTGTGGTACTCCGGTGTTATGTAACAGCTGATTTGTATTCACACGGTTGTCAGGCCTTTACACCAGAGAGGCTAAAACCTGCCGCTCTCACTCTGCAAACAAATCACAGATGAGTCTCTGGTTGATGGAGTTTATGTTCTCAGAGCTCATTCTGTCCACATGGAGAAAGTGTTGTAACTCTAAACAAACTATTATTAGTTACTTCATTATCACAGCTCATGTAGATGTAGAGGTGAATCTGGGAACATCTAAAACTGTCAATCAAAAACATAATTATCCTTTTAGCAGTCTATTATTTGTTCTTCCTGCTTCCTCTATTTTGTTCTGCTTTCTGATGTATTATTATTACTATTACACTCCATTCAACACACTGCATTTAATAGTTATTATGTTTTAGAGAAAAACAATTAAAAAAATCAAATGATACAGTTTTTCATTCTATGATCTAAGCTTGAAGCAATTTCCCTCAAGTATACGGCATGTGTTATTGTCTTTGTAGGTGTGTACATGTTACAAATCAAGTTGCAGTAACTTAAGCTTACTGAGAATGAAGCAAACTAGGTCATCTTTTTGTGTTGCACCGCCTGACCTTCTGAATAGACCTATATGCATTGAACTTTAAAATCTGCTTTTTTTTTGTCAACATCATGGTGCATTTCTTTGGCCTGTAACTAACCTGATGGTGATGCTTTTAGTCACCAGTGAGTGGAGTCCTAGTGTAAGTTACTGAATCAGCCATTGAGTCTAAAGATGAATTTGTTCCTGTATACTGAAAACTTATTTAGTAGTAGCACCGTGATGGCATTTCAAAGCTATAGTAACTTATGAGCAAGATGCTAAGTGATTAATTTTGGTCGCTGGGATCAGACATGAGGTTTTCACCAATCTCAGGAACTGTTTGGAGATGAACTTAAAGTCACTTCTGATAGTGAACTAATGCATCTTTAAATATGGGCACAATTTCTTTCCTAATCCATGTTTTGGATAAGGTATCTTTTGGGTGAAAATATTAAATGTTTTCATTATTTCTTTAAAAAAGATTTTTTGCAGCAAATAATGAAACCTAGACTACCTAACTGCAATTAAAAATTCTATTGATTGTTCAGTGCACATGCGTCTTGACTCAAACATCCATGTTGCAATTAAAAAATAACTTTCTTTTTAATGAATTACTACTTCAAGGATCCAGCACGCAGTTTTTGTTTTATCATTGTGAGTTAAGCGTGTATGTTTTATTATAAAGCAAATTCAGAGAAGAACGTGGTAAAGGTACAAATAAAGTTATCTACTCACAGTTAATATTTGGTTGTGGGAAGAAAAAAATCTTTGAGCCATCACTTTGTACATCACATCATTACAAAAAAATGCTGTTTTGTTTCATTGCATGTATTTGTGTGTTTATTTGCTATTAGTACAAGAAATCAAATCCCATAACTGTGTGTCTGTTTTCAGTTGAGCGGATTGAGAAGGAAGAACAGCATCCCTGAAGATTTGTGGGAAGTTTCAGTAAAGACACACACACACACACACACACACACACACACGCACACACACGCACACACACACACACACACACGCACGCACATGCAGACACACACACACACACACACACACACACACACACACACACACACACACACACACACACACACACACACTTTCGCACAGATTTAAACTCTTTCAGGCTCTATGGAAGAAAAAAACTTGTTATCTGCTGCCACCTGTTGGCCAAATTCAAACATGCAACAAGGGCGGCAAGAATAGATGAGTATGAGCCAGCAGGGTGGTAGGAAGGCTAAATATGGTCACATTTCCTTTTATTGTCAGAATTTCTGAAGAATTAGTGCAACAACACACCTCAGTTCTTGTTCATTGTCATTTCTCATCATCCACTCTCTCAGATATGGAATATTCTGAAGTAGCAGATTTGAGCATTGCACGGCTGCACCAACTTTAAGTCGTTACTTCTTCTGCAGAATGATCAAGCAATATTTATCATTTACAAATAATTATTTATTAGCTGCTGTATCACAGCATGTTCAAGCAGATGGTTGATGTAAGGATGAAGTTAATCACATATTAGTGAATAAAGAGTATAATTATATCATTATCATATATGATGATAAGTCATATATATCATATTAATGATAAATATATGTTTATCATTTTGGAGGGAAAACCCAAATGACCACAATAACAGCAGTAGTATGCATTAAAAAAGGTGTATACACAGCAACATGCTTCTCATTAGACACAACTCATTCATCCTCATCTTGAATGAAGTCAGTAAACGAAGATACATTCATGAACACATGTGACATCTTGAGTGCTTGGTAGACCGCAAAAATGTAAAAACAGGTGTCTAAACTCTCTGCGACCCAGTGTCAGTATCAGTGTCACTGTTTTGTTTTTTTTTAAGCTGGATGGCAAGAACGGCACAGGAAGAAAATGAAACAACGAGCAAAACAGCAAATAAATATGCAGGAGACGAGGTAGAGAGCCACATAAAAGGCTGGAGGGAGAAAAAGAGAGTTTCTAAGAATGAATGGAGCGGAGGTAAGTCCACCAACACCCCAGCACTGCCTTGAGCCAAAAGCACTGACTGACCTCTGAACACACACACGGGCACACACCACACACCATAAACACACATGCATGCACACACACACACACACACACACACACACACTCATGCATGTATACACACAAACCAGGCATCCTTCCTTCATTCTCCCCTCCTCTTGCACTACATTTTGTTTTCAGAGAGGAAGTGGTAAACAGTTCTCAGGCCTTGTTCAAACCGCTCATGCAGGAGGTCACATGTCATGTGAAGGTGATGTGAGGAAAGATTTAGTGGAAAATGTATAGAAATTGCTCAACTTTCCCATTAAGCAATGACAACAAACTAACTATGAACATTGCTTTTGAACCTTTGTCGCTCAACATTTGATTTGACGCCTACGGGCATTGCTGCAACTGATGTCCAGAAAATTTAATCAGCATAGGTGCTAGCTCTTATCTCTTAATGAGCCATTTAAACCAGCTTCCAAATGAAGTTAGTGTAAATATGCAGGAATTTGTCAAACTGGTGCAGACGCTACTGCATATGTACAGGAAACCACGTCCATATATAGAGCTTCACTGGCTTGTCGTGCAACGTATGACAAACTCTTGACTTTCATACTACATTGTACATTGTAAAAAACTAGTCTAAAGTCAGGAGGTTGTGATATGTACCACAAGAAGCTAGCGAAGGCCTGCAAACACTTTGTTATGCACAGCGCTGTCTGCCATAAAAAATAACTACTTTCTGGTGACGCAAAATGTGATCACTGTTGTAACTGTGAGCTGTGATCACACCCATCGTGTGTGGCTAACTGATATGTTTTAAATCATTTTTAGAAAGCCACTGAGGTCTACAGCACATAAGAAATAGATATATAAGGATTTCCATACACACACAATCAGCTCATTGCTGGTTTTGCACATTTGTCAAATCCTTTAAGACTGAATTTAACATTTCTGCATTTATACATAACAGAAAGAGAGACGATCTCATGTGGGTATATCACTGTGGTTTTGCTGAACGTATTTGTGCAGTCATTGCCTGTTTTTGCAGTGTGTTTTGCACCATAGTCATTTGACTAACCTGATCATCTGTTAAGCTCATGATGCTGCGATAGAGGCTGTCTGGTTTTAATGTTTTTGCAGTTATCGTTGTTGCTTCAGCTTGTTCCTCAGAAGACCACAGACTGACAAAACCAATGACAGTTGCACCTTTTTTATCACACTTAGTTTCCATTTGCAGAGCAGATAGAGACACCTAAAGTAGATTCACAGTACACGTACGTACTTTTCAGTTTTGGTTTCTGTCATTCCATATTGCTGTGTGTGTTCATTTCCTTTTGAGGTTATGAATGGTCACGTAGTGTCCTACCGAGGCAACACATTTGCTCTCATGTATAGGTGCAGAGATTCGCTGCAGTCAGGTGCAGTCTTTGCACTATGCACAACTCCAATTTTAACTGGTTCCCCATGTTGTTTGCATGCACACAACAACTCTACAGAAGCACTCTGAGCAAGAAACCTTTCCAGCTCCAAAGGTGCTGCTCTGTGGCTGAACGTGACCCCACAAAAGCACTTAAATCAAATATCACATCTTGCCTCTATCCTTACATATTTTTACCACTGTGCACTTTAGGTACACAGCTACTTAAGATTACAAAAATACCACAAAATGCAAAAGAAAAAAAAGGCCTTCCTGAATTTTGTACAAGGTGGACACACGGGGACTCTGGGCACATTTGACCAGTTGTCCTCATCAACACCATCCACCTCTCTCTCCTTCATTAAATAAAGCTTTGTCACCCTCTCCTGAGGCAGAATAAGGGGTGGTATTCACCTCACGGATGTCCCTCTTTATGTGTTTTAGCTTAACAGGACGCTTCGTACAGACGCTCTTGGACACAGCAAACGCTGCAAAGAAGTTATGAATAGGGGGCTCTGTGGTACCCCCTAAAAGAGTGCTTGCGTGTGTGTGTGTGTGTGTGTGTGTGTCTGTGTGCTGCAGTGGGGTGGTTTGTTGGGGCTTTTTTCTGGGCATGTGCTCGTGTGCCCGTGTGCATTTGTGGAGAATGTGCATGTGAGGCCCCACACGTGTGCATCTATGTGTGTGTTCATGTGCACATTTTCTTGGCTTCCAGAAGGAGAGGAAGTGATGCAATAACAAATGCAACAAAAAATAATGAAAAAAAATGTAATAATTCGAACCTCATTCTGACACCTCAATTTTTAAGGCCTTAATGTAATGCATTTATTGTCACTTGTGTTATTCCGATACAGAATTGAGACAGTGACGGGGGCGGTGATCAATTATTACAGCAATTACACAGACGTGAGGAGGACACAAGGGGGATTCAGGAGTGAGGGGGAGAGGGGAAAAGAGTAAAAGAGAGGGAGAGAGAGTTGCCTCTTATATAGCCAAGTCCTGTCACTTTGGGAAGAATTTGCGAGCAGGGCTTTTGGTCAGACACAGGAGCCCCGTCCATTGACTGTCACCATAATTCTTCTCAATGGTGTATCAATTTCGAGGAACGCAAGCTGCTGAAGTTTACTCTTCCTGCAGAATTACAGCCCCACTTGTGTCTTGTGAGAATGCATATGACAACAAAGCAGACATGTGGACGAAAGGCTGAAGCTCCAGGCTCTTAATTCCTCTTTGCACGGGTCAATTAGATTGTAATCCCAACTGAAAAGGTAAGCAAATGAATTTCTCAGCAGAGTGTGATGCAAGTACCTTAGAAATAAAATTAAGGGTTTCATATGGCAACAAAACTAATTTATTTCCAAAATTAAGAAATTAAATATACTGATAGGCCAACTTTTTAAACAATTATGGTAAGTTTCTCATTTGTTCCTATTTGGATAATGACTTGTCCAAAAGGTTGGGATAATCACACTAAGTAGCATCAAAAACTAGTTCATGAAAAAAAAAAGATTGATTGTTTATTTCATGGTGACTATTGACTTGTTCAGAATTCACAGTTCATAGTTTACATGTTTTTTTGTTTTTTTTACTATTGGATATTCGACCCTGACCAGTTTGAAACTCTCTTCTCAAACCTTCACACAATGTTAACTGACATACAAAACTGTGAAGGCTAGGCACTGAGTTTCAAACGATGCACCTCCACAACAGGTGGTACAACAACTTCAAGGTTTATGGTAAACCAAAAATATCTTCTCAGCATCATCTAATCAGCATTTAGAGCAGGTACAGTATTTGTTTGTACCCTGTTTCTCAAAATGTAGTAAAGACAAAAAAATGAAGCTTTAGAAGTGATTAATTGAATAAATTTGAGTTGAAAATTGTTCACATTATGAGAAATGACTTATGTGCTTGGTTAAACTGCAGCAATGTGAGTAAAAAATGGGAAACTATGAGCAAAAAATAATCAAAAGTTATTTTTGTGAAGTTGGAGAAGTGCAATGAAACTCAGTCATTAGGCTTAAATGTGTATTTTTATCTCCAAGGACTGTAAGTGTGCAGATTTAGTGTATTTTGTTCATCAATTAAAGTTGATAAAGAAGTGATTTATGCTGCTTTAAGAGTCTGATACTAACTCAACTTCCATTTGTTTCTTATTTAAATAGCTGAGAGTGATCATTTCTGCAAACTAGTACAGATTTGTGCAGGTTCACCTGTTGCTACTGCCCACCCACATCAGTATCTCATGATTACCAATGTGATGTAACACTGAGTTTTACATTTGGCACCAGGAGGAATAAGTACTGAAGAAACCAGATACATGAACTGTAGAAAAAAGTAAGATTGTGAGAAAGAAAGGCAGCAGGAGAAAGAGAGATACAGAATGAATACTTTACTTAACAAATATGATTTCATTTCAGTGCTTTAGTTCGTGCCAAAATTAAATTATTTGAAGAAAGAGACCAAATGGAAAAGTAAGAAAAGAACAAAATAAAGGGGGAAGAGAGAGAAAGTGTGTGTGTGTGTGTGAGAGAGAGAGGGAGAAAGGGGGAAATAGGGAGAGATGGAGGGGATTACTCCTCACTCCAGAATACTAACGAGGGCCTTTTGTCACAGATCTCTTTCTCTCTCCCTTCCTCTCTTCCGTTCTCTCGTTTTTCCCTTTCACTCATCTCTCTCTCTCTCTCTTGCACGCACACACACACACACACAGACACACAGACACACACACACACTACACACACCCACATAATTGTACAGTCTTTCTCGGATAATTGCACACACACACACACACACACACACACACACATACGCATACGTGCATACAAAATTACACATGTACACCTACAGTCTTGCACACACACACACACACACACACACACACGCACACACACACACACATGGATGGGCACAGAGTCGTTTTTGTCAATGGTGTCTTTTGTTTCTTTTATCTCAGCTCCTAACAAAGCATTCCTGTGTACACAGAGGAGAGAGAGAAGGAAGGAGAGAGAAAGAGGAAAGTAGAAAGAGAGAAGGAGATCAGGAAAACATTCAGCACTCTTTTGTTTGGCAAAAAGAAAAACTTTTTGATTCAGATTTTGGACTTCGGCTCACTGACGCAGGGCAGTGCACTAAGTTGTCGTGTTGTCATGGAGATGGAATACATCCTACTGGAGAGGTTGGTCAAAAATACTTCCCTCTTTTCCCTCTCGTGGACTCTCATTTAGTCATTTAGTATTTATCTGATAGACGCCGGTAGTGGGATTCGTTTCTTGTCTTTTTTCTTTTTTTTTTCTTGGACATGTGAGTGTGTTTGTATTTTGTTTGTGTGAGTGACAAGAAATGATTGGGCGGGAGGAGCGATCCAGAGTTGAAAGAGTGAAGTTTTCAATAGTGTCATTGTAATTATGAAGCTTCCGAGGGGCTCGCCCCTTTCATAATCACAAAAGTGTGATGTAATTAAAGCTGATTGGTTATGTAATCCATGATCAGGAATGCAGAAATGCTATTTTGAGTTACACTATATGGCCAAAAGTATACAGATACTTGCACTTTGTACTCTGGTGTACTTTTACACACCACATTTGATGCAGAGGAACTTGAGACAAAATGCCCTAATGTCAACCCCAACTAACAACTTTGGGATGAAATCAAATAGTGACTACAAGCCTTGCCTTAATGGTGAAAAGTACATTTACTCAACTAATGTGCAGTTTTAGACTAAAGCAATTACATTTCACACTTCTATACCTTACTTCTACTTTATAAAAAATGTACTACACTGTCAATGATTAACCCTGTGGTTCCTAAAAGTTTTGGCTCTGATCCCTTATAAAAAACAGAGTCTATGTATGGCCATTTGCCACATTTTGGATGTCTACGAGTTGTTAGCAATTCCACTAAAGAGAGATTTCCACTTTAAACTTCTCAGATAGTTTAATTTCAATAACCCCACAGAGGTAAAATAATCCAACATTTAACCAAAAAAACCAAAGACGTGAGTGAAAACCAAAAATAAAGGTGTAGCGGTACCTTATATTTTCCTCTTTCCTACCATTCATCATCTCATACCCCTCATATTTATGTTGTGTTGTGTTAAGTTGTAAGTTGGAAATGTGGTTAAAACCACCTCTACTAGCTGAAAGGGTAAAATGCTGCTTGTGCATTGATGCATCAGCGTTAACTAATAATGTCACTTGAATGGAAGGAAGTGTGTCTAAACTTGTGAAGGGCACCATAAAAGCTTAAATAAGAGTCAAAGGGGCAATTCATAAATCTGTACTTTAACTAGTAGTAAGAGTTTCAATGCAAGACTTTTACTTTACTTTTACTTGTTTACTTCCCAGAAGAGCGGAGGCTGAGGAAATATGTTTCGCAGTCACATATGGTGTAATGTCAGGGTGTCCAAATAGTTTTGGCCGCATAGTGTAATCTTTACAGCTTGCATATCAGGCAGGATTATCTGTTCTGCTTTAATATGTGTGTGTGACAGAGAGAGAGAGAGAGAGACAGAGAGGCCTTGTGAGGACGCAGTGTGTAAAGCAACAAAAAACACCTGAGAGAAAGACTGTAAAAGCGTCAGGCTGAAAAGCAGTCCAAGTCACCCTGAAAGCCAAACTTTGGCCCTTTTCCTACCAAACTCTTACAGCCGTCTCCAGTTTCTAATCAGAAGTTCACTCTTTGTCCACTGAAGGCCTCTGTGGTTAGAATCAACAGTGAAGCCATTTAAAAAAAACAACTTTATCTAGGTTAAAATCTGAGTTTTGGACAAAGATTTACCTTAATTGACTCGTTCAAAGTTTCTCCTCTCTCCTCCGGCTCACAAATGAGACTCTGTGTTCGTTGGGTTAATGCAGTGCACCTTCATCCTAATTGTACTCTTCTTTCTATTGTCTTTCCTTATCTTCCTACTTGTTTCGGTTATCTTCTCTCCATGGGCCTACATGATTTGTTGGACGTAAGTGTGTGAAATGTGTGGAGATACAGTAACTGTTTGTCTGTGTGTGACAGGAGTAACCATTCATGCATTCAGGGAGCATTTACAAATTCAGTAACACAAAGGGTTTGCCTTGTGAGTGAACACTTTTGCACACATGCACTAAAAATGATCATCAACGTATCAGATCATTAAAGTCTACACAATCAACACTGCTATACCACTAGTTCCTCTTTCCTTTTCTCAAATATATCTTTGATGATCTTTAAAGTAAACAGGAAGTGCTACCACTTCTGCTCACACTGCATCATCACTACATCATTTCTCCCTCTCCGAGGTATATGTTCCCGTAAATGGGGTCCTAACAAGTGTCTGCAGCCACACCAGCTCTGTGTGAGGTTGTTATTCTCATTTTAAAGAAATCAAATTATAAGAAAAATAAAACTTTAGGGAGAAAGTTTGTATATAGTATAATTTTTATATGTAGGGCCTGTAGTCAAGTATATGTAAAATTGGTGGTCAGTTATCATGTTAACATGCTCTCTTTGACATTAATATGCTGATGATAGAATGCTAACATTTGCTAATTAGCACTAAACACAAATAGCTGAGGACAATGGGAATGACGTTAGTATTTGGTCATAAACCAAAGTGTTGAATGTACTGACAATGTAATGTCAGGAGATCACGTTTTTACAATGAATCCTGAAGGATGTAAAATAATTAGGTTGGAATTCACCCAGTAGGTATTGAGACGTTTCACTCTGAGCCAAAAGTGTCAAACTCATTCTGGCAAAGAGATGGAAAGTCAGTGGGTCATTGTCTGGGAACTATATATTTTTGTGCCATGTGATCTTGCAGATATTGATTGACCTGCTGATGGTGTGACACTAAAGTCAGGAAATCACCAAACTCATCAGGATTCAGGAACTTTACAAAAATGAATGACAAGTCATCTGAAATGATGCCAGTAGAGTAAGAAACATGTTCGAATTGGTGACAGGTTGAATACTGACACATTTCACATTGTTTTAAACAGGATGTATTTTAATAGACTTTTATTCAACTCAGACACAAAAGTTCTTCTACCTCATTTTTTTATTTAGATTGTCTGGTTTTGCAGGTTTTAGTGGTTCTCAAACTTAGAATAAATATCATACCTATCGAGGACAAACTGCTCACGTACGCTCACCACACCCGAGCTACATTGACACAAGTGTGTTTCCTATTTCTTTGAAGCAATTAGAAACCAAAGAGGGAAGTACCTACTCTTCCTCTCACAGTTATTAGCTCACAGCTGATATAAACTGAAAAACACCTTTTTTCCGTTACACTATCCTCTCTCAGTAGCAGTAAATGGGTTTTGTAATAAGCTTTCCAATGACGGCAAACTAAAGGTCACAGTAAGCTATGAAGTAATAAATCATCATCTAACAGCTACTGAAACCCCCTCCCCTTACTCCTCCCCAACAGTTGAAATTGGGTGGGCTCAACTTTCCTCATGCAGTCTAGCGAAGTGTCCAAAGATGACAGTAAGAGAGGAATTAGCCAAGATTTTAACCTCACATAACTGTTTTGCTCCTCTCTTGCCCTGAATGTGGCAATTTAGAATAAACATTGTGTAAACACATTTTGTCATATGACCAGGTTTAGATTAAAACCTGCTAGTTTCAATGACACTTTGCCTGTATTTTTGGTATCACGAACCAAAAGGTCGAACCACTCATGCACAGTACACCTACACAAGTGTTTTTATGTATTCTGTCTGATTTGGGTGGAATACCTGTAATTGAGGTGACATTTTTTTTCTGAGAATACTCATAAAAATTTTCACCTTTTACTGGATTTTTTGGATGTTTCTTTTCAATTGTTCATTTGTTTAAACCTTTGCATGTAAATACAGCACAGTTTGGTATTTGGGAGCTTAGGGACTTGAGGAAACTCTTCAAGGAAACAGTTCAAGAGAAATGTACATCTAATTAGCCAGAAACACTTGTCTAGATGTGCATGGCCTTTCACTTTGATTTGCTGATTAAACATTTTTGATTTGCTGGTTTCTTGCTTTGTAATTCAAAGTAACAGAATGATGTTAAGTTCTCCGCTGGTTGTTTTATTGATTTTTATGCATTATTAGGCTCATTTGAGATGAAACACCCCCACCCCTGCACTCCCCGAGAAAGAGAACAAGCTGCTGATGGGGAAATTACAGATATCAGTAATCAGTGGCAGTTTCCCTGAATAAGAGAGGAAGTCAGCAAAACGTTTTTCATACCATACTGTACTGCTACTGATGTTTTGAATACCACAAGATAATAAAGTTAACAATTAATACAACATTTCTTCAAATCTCCCAGTCCACTCAGAACAGATCTCAAATGAGCCTATTAACAGCACTGAAATGACTAAACTTAACCCCTTTCTCTGTTATTCACCAGATGACATCTGCTACACCACCTTCCTCTCGTAGCTCCTCTCCACAGAAAGTTTGCCATTCCCAGACACAGACAGACGTTTTGAAACCCTTACTGGGTGGAGGCATTTCTGGTGGCAGCGGTACATTGAGAAAGAGGAGACGTGTCCTGTCCAAAGATGGCCGTAGCAACGTACGCATCGAGCACGTCAGTGGACGGAGTGCTCTGTACATGCGTGATCTTTGGACAACATTTCTGGATATGCAGTGGCGCTACAAGTTCTTCCTGTTCCTTGCCACATTTGCAGGGACCTGGTTCCTGTTTGGGGTGCTTTGGTACCTTGTGGCGCTCGTGCATGGAGATCTGCTAGGTGAGAGAGGAGGAAGTCACAGGTTAACTGGTGGTTTCATGTGTTTCCTCCCCTAAAACATGTCGAGCCTACTCTGGATGAAGTAGTTTCATTGAGCACCATCTTTAATCACTTGAACATTGTTTCTGCCCTTTTGAGTTTTTCAAATGTTTTTAAATGCTTTGAGCAGCACAAACAAAATTCTTTTCAGCACATTGCATCCAAACCTCCAAAACTGACATCTCATAAACTTAATATACTTAACATAAACTGAAGCTATGTCTGCAGCCAAACCAAGCCTGGATATGAGTGACCCTGTGGTTGGTGTTACAGTTTCCGGTTCTTACGCACTGGTGTAATTCACACTATGAGTCAACCAGTCGCTACATGAGACATGCCATTGAAGAAGAGGCAAGAATTACATCTAAATTGAATGCAGGTTGTTCAAGCAAGTTCATTTTTTGACAGTTGCAGTAGGAAAGGCACCGGTATTACTTATAATGTTAGCAACATCAGCAGGAAGCAGCTAAATGGAATTAAGCATTCATTCATTTTATTATTTATTTCATTTGATCATTTCATTATTTCATTATTTTGGGCCCTAGAGCATCTCTATTTGAGTCTTCTGTTGGCTTCTCAGATACGTGCATGACATGAAGCTAATTTGCTGAAACATATATCAGACCTAATGACTCAAATGATACAAGAGTCTTTTTGTGACTTCCAATTATGACTATGACCACAGCATTAAAATCACTTCACAGCTGTGAGAGATATAAATCACTTGCCAACAACACAAGATTTAGATTTCTTACTATGAGTGATGGGGTCCTACATTAACACACTACTGTATTTCTGCCAATGTTAGAACAGTTCTTGTTATTTCACATGAATGATTTCTGTGTTTCTTTCCCCTGTGCTCTTCTCAATGGTTTTAAATGAGACATGGCCCAGTTAGGAAATGTGAAAATCTGGATTAGGAAAGAATGAGTCAGAATCTGATGGCAGTTAATGGGTTTTGTGGTTACTGCCTGTCAAATCTGAGCAAACAGCAAACACCACCCACATACTCATGACAAATAAGTAAATTTAAACTCTTAATAAATAATAACCAGTTAGCTTTCATTGCTGCCTATTCAATCAAGCTTATTCAGTCTTATAAAGAAATGGGCCTTGAAGTTGTCAGTGCATTTAAATGTCCAAAACTCTGTGCATGTCACTTCTGTTTTCACTTGTGTATAAAAGTGAGGGGTAGTAGAGGGGAAACACTGTTTTAAAAAAGTGCTAATGTGGTATCGTGATGGATGGTATAAAGATGTGTGATGGAGCGTATCAAGAGTGACTGGAAATGGTGACAACTGCTGTCTTAAACCCACGCCTTGTGCCCTTTCAGTTTAATGTACCCTCTTATTTGTGTTACTCTTTTCTCAAATTTAATAAAACTATTGTATATAGATGTATTGAACTTAATACATGATCCATGTTATGGACTTTCATTGGAGATGAATGTTATGTTTAGAGGTATAAATGATGATATAAATTGTATTGCCTTAACTTCATCTTGAGTTGGTGTTGGTGGGAGTTTATCTCATATCCCCCATAAGATACCTGCTCTCGTACCCACTTCCTGTTAGTCATGTTTCCAATGTAGGTGCCCTATCTAGTATCATAATGAAAGGTTGTGGGTAATGTGGCATGTTAACAGGATATTTCTTTTTGTAGATATTCTACTCTAGAAACATTTAGCTTTTGAGGCAATGCAAAAACCAGCATCACCATAATAAAGTTTAAAAAACAACAGCACACAAACTGAGTATGTCATTTTAACATATTTCAGATTGAACCTGAATGACCTATCAGCTGTGTTCTTGCAGAGTTTGACCCACCATCCAACCACACGCCCTGTGTGATGCAGATGCAGACCCTGACGGGGGCCTTCCTCTTCTCCCTGGAGTCCCAGACAACCATTGGTTATGGTTTCCGCTGCATCACTGAAGAGTGTCCAGCTGCCATCATCCTCCTCATCATCCAGCTGGTCATCACTATGCTGATGGAGATCTTCATCACTGGTACCTTCCTGGCCAAGGTACCACTACCAGTAGTCAGTGCACAAGACATCCAGTGTCAACTTATTGCCCAAATTGAAACATTTTCAACTTGCACAGATGCAACTTTTGATTGAATAGTGTGCTTTGTGTTCTGTCTGAACACATAGTCGGAGTTTTTTTGCTGAAAACTGCAATAGTGAATGAAAACTGTAAAGATTTATATCTGGAAAACTAAAACAATGAGCTGAAAGATGCTAAAATGCTACGTAAAGTTAAGGGAACTGCAGAGTCAGGTGATCATTCTCTTGACCAGGTTAATGTAAAATGGATATCTGAACCATCCATTCCTATGTTGAATGGCTGGATCCAATGTGATCCATCCATTCCTATGTGTACAAATCTCATGAAAGATGATCAAACTTCAATCGAACATCACTCTGCTCAGGTTGCTCGGCCAAAGAAGCGAGGAGAGACAGTGAAGTTTAGTCAGCATGCTGTGGTGTCGACTCAAGAAGGCCGACCCTGCCTGATGATCAGGGTAGCCAACATGCGCAAGAGTCTCCTGCTGGGATGTCAGGTACAGTAAGTGTGTGTAGAAATAGAGAAAAATATATTTACACCACCACTAAAATGCAACTAATACTAATGAAAAACATTTCTTCACCAAAGTATCTCAACACATTGGACATGCGTCATGATATGTTGTAATTATTTCAGGTTCATGACCAATTTGTCAAAAAGTAAAGCAAACTTTGCTGCTTTGTTCCTTCCAGGTGACGGGAAAACTGCTCCAGACGTCTCTGACCAAGGAAGGGGAGACAGTTCGTCTGGACCAGAGGAACGTGCCGTTTCAAGTGGATACGTCCAGTGACAGCCCCTTCCTCATTCTGCCCCTCACCTTCTACCACATCATTGATGATAGCAGCCCCCTGCGAGCATGGGCAGCTAAGGGTAAGTTTGATGAAATTTGGTGAGTTGTGGAAGAGTTAAAGGTGTTTTTATCCTTAGTCCATCAAATATTCTGGGTGAGAATACACTAGATAGCTGTATTATTCTGCTTGGCAGGTCCAAGTGGTGATGACGATGAAGCGTAATGCAAAAAACAAGAATCATTTGTGCTGATTGGTTTCAAGGTTGAAATGTTTCAGGCTTGCAGAGATATGGACTGCCATTATAACATTGCTCTATAGGACTACTATTGGTCAAAAAGTTCACAGTGTACCTTTAAAGCTGCAGTTGGTAACTTTGAGGAGAGAGAGGACTTAGCATCAAATTTGAAGAAGTACAACTTTCAGATCCCTACCCCTCTCTTTCCGCTGCACTCCTGCCCTGCCTCCAAAGTCCCTCCCCCAGAGGAGGCTGACCATGGATGTGCACGCGACCATGGATGTGCACGCGATCGGTAACACATGAACTACACTCCACACAGCTAGATATAAAACGCTTTACAGTGACTTTCACATGGCTATATGTGAGATACTCGGAGATATGAGCTTGACCGAGCTGAGGAGGAAGGGGGAGGGGCCTGTGTGCGTGAGCAGTGATCGACAGCTGTCAGACACTCCATCAGACACAATCCTGGCTCTGATTGGTTCTTTTTGTCTGGTCGCGGTGGATTCTGGCAATTTGCAGTAGGAGCAGTAGGTGGAGCTAAATGAGCCTAGTTTTTTTTTTTTTTTTTTTTTTTTTTTTTTTACAGATTACTGGTTAGTCTTAGCAAATATGACAAAAAGTTACTTTTATAAGACTTACCAACTGCAGCTTTAAGCTTAGTAGTTTTTCTCATTTTTCCTTCTTATCCTCTGTGCCTTGTTGTTACACTCTTCTGTATCTCCATTAGGCGGTGGCTGGACGGATCCAGAGTTGGCTGACTTTGAGCTGCTGGTGATCATGAGTGCTACAGTGGAGCCGACCTCCGCCACCTGCCAGGTTCGTACCTCCTACCTGCCGGATGAGATCCTCTGGGGCTATGAGTTCCCTCCTGTGGTCTCTCTTTCCACGTCAGGCAAATATGTAGCAGACTTCTCCTTCTTTGACAAAGTGGCCAAAACCAAGACCACACCAATCTTCAAACCATCCAGCCCCCAGCATGGATACCAGAGCAACGGGAGCGGCACACTGCCTGAGGTTTCCGATCCAGAGAAGATTCGTCTGGAGCAGAGTTATAGGGAGAGAGGGGAGGAGCGTGGACGTGTTAGGGACACTCCCCTCAGTGTTCGAATCAGCAATGTGTAAACAGCTGGACTGGATGAGAAGAGTGCATTTCATGGAGAGCAACATGCAGGAGACGTTCAAGTTCAACATTAATAGCAAATCAATGCAACATGATGTCAAAGCAGCTTGGCTGACAGTCTGTTTAGACTGTTTGAACTGATATCAGAGAAGCTATTAGGGTCTCAGTAGCAGGAAATGATGCAGAAAGTAAATATAATAGACTATGGACTATGGTCAACTTCAAGCCTGTCATGGTTTGCTAGGATAATACATGTTTTAAACTGGTTTGACTGTATTCACATACTGGTATAACACACAACCTAACTGCATTTGAGTGTGGGGGTCTTACGTTCATCTCACTTATACTGTATACACTACAACAACAATAACAAAAACAGGTTGGATTATTTATTTGCAAAAAAAAGAAAAAGAAAAAGAAAATTAAAAAAAAAGAAACCAACAAACAAAAGCAGTGCAGGAGAGGAAATCCCACTAGGCTTTTGGGGGGTCTTCCCCAGAGTGCTAAATGTGAAATCACAAAAAGAAAGTATGAGTCAATATGAGTGTGTTTTCCAGTGTAATAAAGACTGATGGAGAGTTTTGGTAAGGACGGTATCATCATGTGAGACGACACCCACAGATACTTACTTACGGAACATTTTCTTTCTCTCCACAGATAAGAACCTTCTTTACTCTAACATACATTTATAGCTACATGTTGTTTAAACGCACAGGAACAGACTTATTTAGAAAAATCACACTATTTGGAGTTTTCAGTTTTCTGGTCTAAAGTTTTCGGGTTTGAATCACATGGGGAAAAAACAGTCAGTGTTTTTACATCTAAGTTTATCTTTAGATCTCTACCACCTCCCCATCTTCCTCTTTCTCAATACTGTCATGACAGTTTTATATTTCCTAAAATGGCAACACACAGAAACAATGATGTGTGTTGTACATGGCAATGCAATGTTATATGTTAGGTAAAGCACTTTGTAGATTGTGTTTGACTGATGTAGCGCTACAAAACTGAATGTAGACACTGCAGTTGGAATATCCTCAAGGTGCTCTCTATATTGTATCTCTTGATTTTCCTGTTTTTTTTAAACAGAAATGTAGCACTTTATCTAAGTACATTTGCACCTTAGGAAGGTTACACACTGACTTTATGAAGAAAATGTTTTTTAATACTTTTAAAAGCACTTACACTTTGAATAAACCTTAGAATAGATGCATTCTGCCTACACAACTAACTGGAATTGAAGTATCAGTGTCTCTGTGGCTTTAAACAAACTTCCTGATATTAATGAGATAATGGTTTTAGATCATCACAAACAGCTTCTGTACATATATGGGTGTAAATACTTCCCTGGGTGTGTTAAGTCAAACATTGAAGGGTCTCTCCTTTCACTATTGAGGTGGGAGACATCTGTACTTTCATGTCATTCTTCAGTTACTAACAACAATAAATATTTTATTGAAGCCTCTTTTAGTTTTCAGTCTAGAAGGACATGAAGAGTAAATAGTCGACAGAGGAAAATGAGTTGTAAGATGACACTAGAAGTGAGTGCTGAGAATATGAAATGTAAAAAGTCACGGACAGTTATTTTGTTCTGATGGAAATGTGTGATGCTGATGATGGCTAGACATGACAGATGAAGTGTGATGGATATGATGGAAATTATATGGAACATTTGTTTTGAACTATTCTCTAATTAACATTAAGCCCTGGGATGTTAACGCTGTCTAAAGTACAGATGGATGGATCTGTTAAAAACATATTTTTTTAGAGAGACCTTTCTCTCTAAAAACATGATTTAATAAAGTTGATTATGAGATTAGAGGCCATATTTCATGTCAGTTTTTTAAGTATTATTTTATATTTTTGTATTTGAGTTTCGAGTGTGTTGGCAGGAAATTTTTTTACACCTGAAAAAGGGGAGTATTTGGTTCAGAGAAGAGAGCTTCCCGCTGCAGCAAAGTGCCCAAATACTGTTTTCACTTCCTCATATGTCACATCAAACACACCATGGCTCTCGCTGTACTTCTTTTTGCAGTTTTTGTGCTGTATTCACCGCAAACACAAGGTAAGACTTTTTTCTTTACATATTTTCTGTTAATTGACTTTGTTTTCAAAGTCTGGTTGTTGTAGTGAGACACTGCTGGAAGCTGTTTCTGAATTAGACATTATTGATATAATATGCTATAAAACTGAACCATGTGCTCAGTGAAAATTTTAACTTTTTTGGGCATTTGCCTTTATTTGAAAATAGATGGCATCGAGGCTGCTGACAGGAAACAGGGACACACACAGAGAGAGAGAGAGAGAGACAGGAATGACATGCAGTAAAGGTTAATTGCCAGAGTCGAGAGATGTTGTCATTTATTACTCCATCTCTATTCATGGTTATATAAAATATTTTTAAAAAAATCTTTCTGGTGGATGTAATGGGGAAAAAAGGAATTAATGATAAAATATTCTTCAGTGCAAGATAAATCAGTATACAGCAATACATTAAAATAAAATGTGCTAAGCGCTAATTCAAATTGAGATGAGGGTGGTGATGGAACCAGGTAAAGGAGTCGTACTGTTATAAAACAATCAAATATCAGTACTATCTATTTCCTTGAGTCCTAATTACATTTATTAAAACAATGAAACACTGAGTTCCCAGATTCTTTGTGCAGACTTTACAACTGTAGTTACAAAAAGGGTATAAATGTGGGCAAGCTATGAAACACAACCTTAAAATGCAGAGTAAGATTAAACAAATGAATGAAAGGAACACATTAAATTATCATTATTGAAAAAGATTATATAAAAAATGCTTAATATAATCACAGAGCTTTAGAACAAAGCACAGACTTGAACTAAACTTCCGTGTAGCATGTGCGCGTGTATGAGTGTGCGTGTGCGTGTGTGTGCGTGTGTGTGTGTGTGTGTGTGTGTGTGTGTCAGAGCATTTTCTGGTCACCAAATGAGCAACAGGTGACATTTTGTGGTTAGACGTGACATTTGTTTAATTTGAAAAAAGAGTTCAAACTAAATTAGAAAACTAAACATTCACTTCCTTTCTTTCCTCAGTACATTTTTGTCACTACCTGTTTTAAGTTCCTGAAACTTTTGTATTGTTTGACGTGTTAAAATGATTCAGACTTGTGTGTCCTCCTCTGTATCAAGTGGCTTATCATTGATTACATATTGGTAACCATGAAAATATTAGTGTCCACATCAATACCTACACTTCATCAGTTTGACAGCTTTTATGGAAGACAAGCAGCCACAGACCATCGATACATCTATATCTCTTTTTATACATCTAAATCTACAGTGAGGAGCTTGTCATTAAACTATTTCACTGTTAGAAGAACTGCAGCTTCTGTCTTCTCACTCTTTGTTGAATCTCTACAACTCTTTTTATTAATAAACATTCATTGTTAGAATAAATTTACAGTGTTATAGCAAAGATTGTACAAATTGCGAATATCCCAACAGGATATATTTTCATTATCAGCTGACAATTACAACAACATATGGTAAATCATTGCTTGTTGAGAGTTTGAGATACTATAGTCAGACATTCCTCTTTTTAGACAGCGCTGCATAGCATGGAAGAGGTAGCAATATGTATGTGTTGTTCAAATTTTGTTAACATCAATATTTTTCATTAACAGTCCATCCCTTTATCTTCTCAAATTCAAATATGTGAATTAGTAATGAAAAAGTTCATCTCAAATGCAAAGCTTTATTGCTTGCGTGTTTGGGGAGTAAAGGCAGTAACAGAAATACTCTCACATTTTTAATGACCACTTTTAAAAACAGTGGTGACTGAAAAAGCATACAAGTGATTTTAATGTGTGTTCTTTTTACAGGGTCCAGTGATGTGAGAAAAGTGTTTGTGCAGAAAGGGAAGGATTTACATCTGGATGTTAACAAACCTGTTGTTCTAGGAAAGGACGATGTATTTAGGTGGAGAGTCAATAATATTCACAATGTAGTGAGATTATTTCCCGATAATAGAACAAACATACTTGACAGTTATAAAGGAAGGGTTGAGTTTTCTGTACAAAATCACTCTTTGATTTTGAGGAATGTGCAACACAGTGACAGTGGAGATTACACTGCACTCATAACTGGGGGAGAAGACAAACGTCTAACTGAATACAACGTCATAATTAAAGGTAGGTTCATTTAGATTTCAAACATTGATACACAGTAGTATCCTGTTTTATAACCCTTCACACCTACCTTTTGTCCTCTAGATCCAGTGTCTCCAGTTCAGCTGTCAGTGAAGTCTGTGTCTAACAGCAGAGAGTCCTGTAACCTCACTGTGACCTGCAGTACAGAGGACTCTCTCATCAGCAGCACTTTTAGATGTGACAACCAAACCTGCCATCAGGAGGGAGGAGAGCAGTCAGAGGTCACAACCTCTGGTTCTTCCCTCCGTGTCTTCCTGGTCAATGACTCCATCATCTGTAACCATAGCAACCAGGTCAGCTCGACCAGTAATATGACGGAGATTCGGCCTCACTGCTCTCCAACTGCTGGTGAGACTGAAAGAACAGCTAACTGACAAAAATACACAGTTTACACACACTGCTTGTTATGCAGTGTAAATTGACCTTAACCATGAACAATTGTTACCAAATACTGTGAGGGTCAACACATTAACATTTTCTTACTGGACAGAAAAACCAAGGCCATGTTTTACTACATCAAGCACTCAAAAGTCTATTATGTGTGCACGACATACAATGTGTTCCCATATTTTGGTTAATTCATGCACACGAGATAAGTGTAAATACAGATAGCCAGCACAACAGACCCGCCTTTCTCATCACGGTATATTTATATTTTGGTAGTGCTACTTTTTGCGTAAAAAGACATCCTACATAGAACTGAGCTGGAGCTTAGAGGTGCTTGGCCTGAAGAAAAGGTCTCAGTGCTTTTTCCAAAGGGTTCACCCAATGTCTGTGTTCACACTTACCAGCCTGATGGGGAGTGTGTACAGTCATTTCTTTACACTCTGCGTCCTATCCTTACCCATCCTATTATATTGTTATTCTACCCATCCTTACTATTAAAGAGCAGTGGGCAGTGGACAAATTAACCAAAACGCAGGAGCAGATTGTATCTCGTGCACACGCAATCGCATTTTGAGTGCTTAATATAGTAAAACATGGCCTCCATAAAAGTTCATTGTTTTGCCCATGTTCCCTAAATATGTAAACGTTTCTGATCAGTTGTTTTTGCTCATTTGCAGTTACTAGTCAGGGCGCAGCACTTGGCATTGGGATCGGGGCTGGAGTGGCTGGAGTTCTCTTTGGCCTTGGCCTTGGCGGCCTAATATGTGAGTCCCAGTGTTTATTTCATCATAAGAGTAATAATGTAATTCAAATCTTCATAGATGTTTGTGTATTAATTCCATCATTGTAGCAGAGAATACCCACCACACCCACAAACCTCTTTAAACAATGGCATCAGAATGATTACATTTCCTATATATGACATATACAGCCACACGAAATGTCAACAAACAACTATTTTCTATTTAAAGACAGTGAAGTTGTAGTCTGAGCCTCTCTGTTCTTTGTTTTGATCGCTGGTCTGGCCACATTTGCATGTTAGTGCATATTTGTGCATGTGATTTCTTCTATGTTCTTTATGTTCGTATCCAACATGTGGATGCTGTGTCACCAAGTTACTCATATTACAGCTAAACAGTTACACTAAAC
This sequence comes from Scomber japonicus, assembly GCF_027409825.1. NCBI lineage: Eukaryota > Metazoa > Chordata > Actinopteri > Scombriformes > Scombridae > Scomber > Scomber japonicus. The sequence goes on along the minus strand of NC_070589.1, from coordinate 26,602,033 downwards.
TGTGGTTTTGAAGACATGTGAGTTGAGAGATATACAGGGCAGTAACAGAGTCTTGAGAGACAGTCAGTGTATTTGATCAGCACTGCCAAATTTGACAGTTTGATCTGAGTTTCATTAGCTGCTGGTTCAGGGTCCGCTTTCTTTCCCCCCAACTTTATTGAGTAAACTATGCACATATTTTTTTGGTGTGACATGCTGGTTCTATAGTGTTACATTTAGTGGAGCTGAATGTCATATATTGCACCTTTAATGTCCCACTGAAGTAAAAATATGAATGGTGTGCTTTGGAAATACCTTGTTGTTAAAAGAGGTTTCTTCAGTCCTCTTTAGACCAAAAAAGTAATTTTCATTTAAATCTTTTACTCTAATGCTCTTTCGGTGTGCAACACTAATGTCATTGTGTACCATAGTGGCACAAACCTTTTCTTTCATGGCCAGCTTTGGAAACCAAATAACATAAATTGAATGAATATTAGTTAACCAGTAATAATAATGGTGAAGCTAATAACTAAAGGAGCCAAGTTTGATCTTATTTAAATACCAATATCAATGTCATGTTTCTTATTCATTTCTGTTGTGCAAATGCAAGTCAAGTCAACTGCTACAAAAAATGTGACCTAAAAGACACGAGCCCTTCCACTACAGTTATTTTTTCTGCCAAATTCTGTCCATCTTGAATTTTACAAGTCATCTGACTTAATCTTATTAACATCAATCATGATAGCCTTTATAATAATGATAGTAATAATAATAATAATAATAATAATAATAATAATAATAATTAATATTATTGTTAAGCAAATCAACAATGTTTTTTATGACAGACCAACAGAAAAGAAAGAAAACAATAGAGAACAGCGAGAATACAATATATGCCACTGCTCAGGTAAGTGTCACAGTGTTTCTTACATAACTTTCCCAACCCTGCTTGTCAAACTGAGGAACAGAATTTCACAATGAAAATTAGTTAAGACCTGATTTTCAGAAACAGGAAATGTGAAATGTTAAAAAAAAAAAACTAAAAAAAAACCTTGTATAAATTCAAGTGGAACAGAAATGCACCTTTCCTAACTCACTTACCAGCCTGTAACTATGCACACCAATCACTTCATCATAATGACTTGACAGTCTATCTAAATTACCTCCATCTCTGTGCTACAAGATCTGCTTCAACCAGTCTGCTGTACTACTGCTGCTGCTACTTTCTGCTACTGAACCTGCCACATACAGATTTCACTGTTTATGATGTTTTCTTCTGTCAAATGTATTTCTGTGAACTGAATTACTTCCAGAAGTATCACAACCTACATGTCCAAACCTGTAGTTTGAGGTTTAAACAGGTTTAAATATATATACTGTACTGAGTATGTCAGACAAAGTGAAAACGGAAAACATTTTTCTAACATGGTTGTTTGATTTATTTCTAGGATTTCAATCTCAACCAAACTCCTAATCAGACTGCCACAGATGCTCCAAACTCCATCTATTCTTTGGCAGGACCAGCTGCACCTGTACGATCCACTGAGACTGTAAACACCCCCAACCCAGAGAGTCTTTATGCTCAAATCAACTGAAAAACACAGACAATAATAATAAATGATGATTCAGTCCATTCACAGGACCTAATTGTGATGCGTCCCACTCAGCCCCAGAGTGGTCTTCAAACACATTACTTAGAGAACTTTCTGGACCCTCTCGCAAGACTTTTGCTACTGAAACAGCTGCTCAGAAAGTTTCCTCAAAGACTAAACACCATTTCAATCAGGAGAGACCAGAGAATGACTTTATTATGCACACATGCAAATGATATTGATGACATAATGTCAAAAGTCGTTGGCGCTTGGACTCTGCAGGGAGATTTTGAGTCGAAGGACTTCAGTCCTGAGCAGTCTGATAGAGTCTAAACACTGATGGTGTCAGATGACTTCTGCTGAGACTGATCAGGCTGATGAGGTTGATGAAGTAATGCATTGATGAATCTGCAGACTAGGTGGAGATGGGGAGGTGGTAGGTTGAGGAAAACGGCATAAAGAAAGCACCTGAGCAGAGAAGGAGAAACATTTAAAAAGACACCTGCAATGCAGACAAAGAAGGGGTGTCATCATGCTATTGGTTAGATGTGACCAGGTGATGTGAACAGCTGATGTCTTAATTGATGCCCCAGAAATGACAGCAATGAAATTATGAGCTGTGAGAGGGATGAAAATAACAGAGAGGTGAGAAATAGAACTGTAGATGTGAGCATGCAAAAAACCTTCCTGACTGAACCTTTGCTAAGCTTCATATCTGCAATGTAAATATGTTTGGATGTTGTTGTTCTCCATGTGTCCTGCACCACAGAAGGCAACATTATGAATAACATTAGAGTTGTTTGGTGACTTTGTTCAGGAATTACTTTACATTACCACAAATACATCAGGGGAAGCAGAGATGCTGGAAGTGCTGTTGTTGTTGTCAGACAATGGAATTAGGTCATTTTTTTAGTATTGATAAGTGATGACGTCTCAACCAATCTAAGCCAGATGGATCAAAGTTTCTTCCTATTAAACGGGAGGTTTTAAGAATTACATTTATTTCTTAAAACTATATTTAGAAACATGTGCTGCTGATTAAAGAGCCAGTGCACAGCATCAGTAACTCTTTTATAAGCAAGTGGGTTCTCAGTATATTGGATAGTGAATGTATTATGAAATGACTGAATGGTGTACACACAATGCATTTTTGTAATTTACAGTATTTATGTTAAAATGTTAAAGAATGAATTGAGCCTGCTGATCTATTTTTGTAGCACACCTCCCTGCCAATGTTATGTTATACTTTACCAAGCTGCCCTGCACCTCAACCTACAATAATGGGTATGCTTTGTAAAGTGTGTGGTGAAATTTGACTGTTTTTTTCTTTTTTCTTTTCTTTTAACTTGCACATTAGTTGATTATGTAGATGGTTTAAAGGACCAGTATGTAAGATTTAAGGTCGCCTATTGGCAACAAATACAATATGATATTCAAGATATGTTTCCATCAGTTTTTAATCCCTTGAAAATAATAATTGTGTTTTAATAACACCAGAATGAGCCTTTTTTATAGTGCCTTGTTGCACCACCATGTTTCTACAGAAGCCCAGAACAGACAAACCAAACACTGGCTTAAGAGAGGGCCTTTCACATTCATTCATTAGGTTCTCCTACAGACTTGGAAGATGTAGAGTATTCAGTTAGTTGCAATCTGCAACCTCACTGATAGAAGCCACTAAATCACACACACTGGTCCTTTCAGTATAAAGCAAAAATAAATCATTAAAATAATATACAACTTTTACCTGTGTGGTATTTTTATGTTCTCCTTATGTAAATGTGGATGTCTTTCAGGTTGATGGTTTCCTCCCTCACACACAGTTCAGGTGAATTAGGGATTGTAAGTTTCAGCTTTAAATGTGAGAGTGAACAGTTGTCTGTCTTTATGCGTCTGTATCTCTGTAACAGACCTGTTCAGGATCTTACCCACTGGTAGCAATTATCTCGAGAGTCCCAGCAACCCTGAACATGATCAGTGGAAGTGTTTTTGGGTCAAAGATGAGACGATAAATATGTATAAATATAATATTAAAATACTCAATGCTTAAACATCCTTTTACCCAGAACATCACATAAATTAATTTTACAGATATTTAAAAAATGTGAATAAAAAAATGTTTTTTTAAAGCATATCACATCATGCTGATCATGTGACAGTGTGTGACATCACAAAAAAGAACCCTTAGAAGACCCTTTGCTCATGTGGTGAGGTGGCTAAATCTCTGTAATATTTGATTGAAGATTTGCTAGTAACTGTTGAAACAACAAATGTCCTTCAGTACAACACAGAAAGCATACTTTTAATGTTATTCTATTTTTTTAAAACTATATTAAATATGATTATTAATTCTCATGTTTATAGGTCAAGGTCATAAAGCTGAATAAAAGCAGCATTTCAATCTTATGATGCAATTCACATTTATTTATTTTATTAATGATGGATATTACTGTTTTAAAATGTAAACATTTGAATGTATTTCAAGGCACATTATATACTATATAATTTATTTAAATAAAAAAGTTATACATCCACATCCACACACACCCACACATGCATGCACGCACACACACGCACGCACGCACATGCACGCACGCACACACACACACACACACATCCAAGACAGTCAAGACAGTCAAGTTTTATTCTATTCTATTCTTTTCTATTCTACTCTATTCTATTCTATTCTATTCTATTCTATTCTATTCTATTCTATTCTATTCTATTCTACTGTATTCTACTCTATTCAATTCTATTCTGTTCTACCGTATTCTATTCTATGCTATTCTACTGTATTTTATTATTTTCTATTCTGCTGTATTCTATTCTATTCTACTGTATTCTATTCTATTCTATTCTATTCTATTCTATTCTACTGTATTCTATTCTATTCAATTCTATTCTGTTCTACCGTATTCTATTCTATGCTATTCTACTGTATTTTATTCTATTCTATTCTGCTGTATTCTATTCTATTCTATTCTATTCTACTGTATTTTATTCTATTCTATTCTGCTGTATTCTATTCTATTCTATGCTATTCTACTGTATTTTATTCTATTCTATTCTGCTGTATTCTATTCTATTCTATTCTACTGTATTTTATTCTATTCTATTCTGCTGTATTCTATTCTATTCTATTCTACTGTATTTTATTCTATTATATTCTATTCTACTGTATTCTATTCTATTCTACTGTATTCTATTCTATTCTATTCTATTTTACTGTATTCTATTCTATTCTATTCTATTTTACTGTATTCTATTCTATTCTATTCTACTGTATTCTATCTATTCTATTCTATTCTACTGTATTCTATTCTATTCTATTCTATTCTATTCTATTCTATTCTATTCTATTCTACTGTATTCTACTCTATTCTATTCTATTCTGTTCTACTCTATTCTACTCTACTCTATTCCATTCTATTCTATTCTATTCTATTCTATTCTGTTCTGCGGTATTCTATTCTATTCTATTCTATTCTATTCTATTCTACCGTATTCTATTCTATTCTATTCTATTCTATTCTATTCTTCTGTATTCTATTCTATTCTACTCTATTCTATTCTCTTCTATTCTATTCTATTCTACTCTACTCTATTCTATTCTATTCTATTCTATTCTATTCTATTCTATTCTATTCTATTCTACCGCATTCTATTCTATTCTATTCTATTATATTCCATTCTATTCTACTGTATTCTATTCTATTCTATTCTATTCTATTCTATTCTACTGTATTCTATTCTATTCTATTCTACTCTACTCTATTCTATTCTACCGTATTCTATTCTATTCTTCTGTATTCTATTCTATTCTACTCTATTCTATTCTATTCTATTCTATTCTATTCTACTCTACTCTATTCTATTCTATTCTATTCTATTCTATTCTACCGTATTCTATTCTATTCTATTCTATTCTATTCTATTCTTCTGTATTCTATTCTATTCTATTCTACTCTATTCTATTCTATTCTATTCTATTCTATTCTATTCTACTCTACTCTATTCTATTCTATTCTATTCTATTCTATTCTATTCTATTCTATTCTATTCTATTCTATTCTACCGCATTCTATTCTATTCTATTCTATTCTATTCCATTCTATTCTACTGTATTCTATTCTATTCTATTCTACTCTACTCTATTCTATTCTATTCTATTTTATTCTATTCTACTCTACTCTACTCTATTCTATTCTATTCTATTCTATTCTACGGTATTCTATTCTATTCTATTCTACTCTATTGTATTGTATTGTATTGTATTGCATTGTGTTGTATTGTATTGTATTGTATTCTACTCTAGTTCAACATTAATAGCAAATCACTGTAACATGATGTCAAAGAAGCTTGGCTGACAGTCTTTTTAGACAGTTTTGAACTTATATCAGAAAAGCTATTAGGGTCTCAGTAGCAGCAAATGATCCAGAAAGTAAACATAATAGACTATGGACTATGGTCATTGTTTGCTAGGATAATACATGTTTAAAGCATACCACATCATCTGTAAGACAAGGTGAAGGCAGTGTGATGGTTCAGCATGCATGGCTTCTAATGGCAATAGGTTCCTAGTGTTCATTGATGATGCGACAGAAAGAGGATTCTGAGGTGTATAGGGATATACTGTCTGCTCAGATTCAGCCAAATTCAGCAAAGATTATTGGACCAGGCTTCACAGTACAGATGGACAATGACCCAAAAGATACTGTGAAGGCAACCCAGGAGTCAATCACCTGATCTCAACCCGATCCAGCATGCATTTCACTTGCTGAAGACAAAAATGAAGGCACAGAGACCCATGAACAAACAAACAACCGAGGACATCTGCAGTAAAGGCCTGGTAAAACATCACAAAGAAGGAAACCCAGCGTTTGGTGACATTCATGGCTTCCAGACCTCAGGCAGTCATTGCCTGCAAAGGATTCTTGACAAGGTTTTAAAAATGAACGTTTTATTTAGTATACTTTGCCTGAGGCGTTTGATCCAGAGAAGATTCATCTGGAGCAGACTTACAGGGAGAGAGGGGAGGAGCGTGGACGTGTTAGGGACACTCCCCTCAGTGTTCGCATCAGCAATGTGTAAACAGCTGGACTGGATGAAAAGACCGCATTTCATGGAGAGCAACATGCAGGAGACGTTCAAGTTCAACATTAATAGCAAATCAATGCAACTTGTCAAAGCAGCTTGGCTGACAGTCTGTTTAGACTGTTTTGAACTGATATCAGAGAAGCTATTAGGGTCTCAGTAGCAGAAAATGATGCAGAAAGTAAATATAATAGACTATGGACTACTAGTTTCATGTAATGCTGTCTTTACATAGTGACAGTCATAGTGACTTACCAACTGCAGCTTTAAGCTTAGTAGTTCTTCTAATTTTTTCTTCTTATCCTCCCTGCCTTCGCTTTACGCTCCTCTGTATCTCCTTCCACCTAATTTATCTCCATTAGGCGGTGGCTGGACGGATCCAGAGTTGGCTCACTTTGAGCTGCTGGTGATCATGAGCGCTACAGTGGAGCCGACTTCTGCCACCTGCCACCTGCCAGGTTCGTACCTCCTACCTGCCGGATGAGATCCTCTGGGGCTATGAGTTCCCTCCTGTGGTCTCTCTTTCCACGTCAGGCAAATATGTAGCAGACTTCTCCTTCTTTTTACAAAGTGGCCAAAACCAAGACCACACCCATCTTCAAACCATCCAGCCCAAGACAAGCCTGTCATTGTTTGCTAGGATAATACATGTTTTAAACTGGTTTGACTGTATTCACATACTGGTATAACACACAGCCTAACTGCATTTGAGTGTGGGGGTCTTATATTCATCTTATACTGTACACACTACAACAACAATAACAAAAACATTGGATTATTTATTTCCAATAAAATAAAAACAAAGAAAAAGAAACAAACGAAAACAGTGCATGACAGGACGGAAACCCCACTGGGTTTTTTGGGGTCTTCCCCAGAGTGCTAAATATGAGGGTTAAAAAAGACTTAATATGAATGTGTTTTCCAGTGTAATATATTATGTAGAATTTTGGTAAGGTCAATTTCATCACGTGAGCAGGATGTTACACTAGTTTATCTTGACATCCAGACCACCCCCATCTTCCTCTTCCTCAACACTATCATGACGGTTTTATATTTCCTGTTAAAAATAGCAGCAATGCTGAAGCAAAACACGGAACACATCAATGATGTGTGTTGTACATGGTAATGCAATGTTACATGTTAGGTAAAGCACTTTGTAGATTGTGTTTGACTGATGTAGCGCTACAAAACTGAATGTAGACACACTGCAGTTGGAATATCCTCAAGGTGCTCTCTATAGCTCTTGATTTTCCTGTTTGAAGAAAATGAAAATTAGAAAGAAACATCTGTACCTTCATGTGATTTTTGAGTTACTAACAACAATACATATTTTATCAAAGCCTCTTTTAGTTTTCAGTCTATAAGGACATGAAGAGTAAATAGTCTACAGAGGAAAATTAGTTGTAAGATGACACTAGAAGTGAGTGCTGAGAGGTGGGAATATGAAATGTAAAAAGTCACAGACAGTTATTTTGTTAACCTTTTTCTAGTTAACATTAAGCTGTCTAAAGTGTAGATAGAGAAATCTGTTTAGGCATTTAATAAAGTTGATTATGAGATAAGAAGCCATATTTCATTTCCGTGTCTTCAGTACACTCTCAGCTTTTTGTATGACGAATGTGTTTCTGCATGAGGCCAGTGCAATATATAGCCATTTCACTTCCTTATATGTCAAACACACAATGGGTCTCACTGCAGTTGTCTTGGCTGTTTGTGTGCTGTACTTGTGGGAAACACAAGGTAAAACATTTTTCTTTATATATTTTCTGTTGTTGGTTGATTTTGTTTTTAAAGTTTGCTTGTTGTAGTGAGACACTGCTGGGTGTTGTTTTTGAATTAAACATTAAGGACACAGTATACTATAAAGCTGAACCATGTGTTCAGTGAAAATCTGAACCAGACAGAGATAAAACAATTGAAACCTTTTGTGTTATTAAAGCAACAAGGTCGAGGTATGCACTCTTTATTTTCTGCTTTGACATTTGTGGAGCTTCTCTAAAATTGAATATATTTTCTTTCAGTATCTCCACTGTTAAAATAGTAAAATGGAGAAAAGAAAAAAGTGAATAACTGAATAGACTGTGAGAGTGTTCGCTAATCGCTTAAAGTAAAATAGAGACATGGGTGGCAATGAAACCAGGCAAAAACAATCATATTGTTTTCTTTGAAAATCAATTAAGTATTAATCATGCTTTCCTTGTCTTGATTACATTTAATTAAACAAACTGAACAAAATGAAGATGCTCCCAGATTCTTCATGCTGACTTTAAAAGTGTAGTTACAAAAATGAGATAAGAGTAAGAGAGAGATTACCCAAATTAATTAAAGGACCACAATACATTATGGTTATTGAAAAGAGACATGAAAAGATACAAAAACATAGAGAAAAAACAACAACCAGACTTCGTTTCATCACAGAGCTTGAACCCACTTCCCCTGTACCATGTTGTTCCTGTTGATTGCAAACCTTGTATGTCCAAAACCATTACTTTTCAGGTTATTTTAAAAATCCAATGGATCCATGGAGTGACAAGATTTAGTAATGAGCTCTTTTTAATACTTTGAATTGGTTAAATGTCTGTATAAACCCAAAGAGAGCTGTAAAGGCAAAATGACCAAATATGGAGATACAAGCTTTCTGCACAATACATTATGGTTATTTAAAAAAATACATGAAAAGTGCTTAATATCATTACAGAGCTTTAGGACCAAACACAAACTTGAGCTCTTCTTCCTTGAAGCATGTGTGTGTGTGTGTGTGTGTGTGTGTGTGTGTGTGTGTGTGTGTGTGTGTGTGTGTGTGTGTGGGTGTGTGTATGTGTGATTTTCAGGTACTATTTTGTGCTTGCAGATGACTTTTGTTTAGTGCAGCATTTACTTCCATAGAAAATGTGTTCAAACTAATTGAGGTAATTAAACTTTCACGTCCTTTTTTTACTCAGCACATTTTTGACAGCCTGTTTTTAAGTTCTTGAAATATTTATATTGTTTGATGTGTAAAATGATTCAGACTGGTGTGTCCCCCTCTGTATGTCTTGGCTTCTAATCGATTATATATTGTTAACCATGACAAATATTAGTGTCCACATCAATACCTACACTTCATCAAGCAGCCACAGACCATCTATACATCTATATCTCTACTTTTATACATCTAAATCTACAGTGAGGAGCTTGTTGTAAAACTACTTCACTGTTGGAAGAACTGCAGCTTTTGTCTTCTCACTCTTTGTTGAACCTCTAAAACCCTTTTTACTTATAAACTTTCATTGTTAGAATACATTTACAGTGTTACAGCAAAGATTGTACAAACTTCTCAACAGAAAACCTTTTTAATACCAGGTGACAACTACAACAACATTATGCTAAATTATTGCTTATTGTGATTTTGGTCTGAGAAACTGTACGTAGCCAGATATCTCTCTGTTTAGACAGCAGGTGGCTGTATGATGATAATGGTCATAATGTAGCAGAACATGCATCTGTATTTTGTGAGGGGGGATATATATGTGTTGTTCAAATTAAAAAGTATTGATACTTTGAATGAACGGTCCATCCCTTTTTATTCTGAAATTCAAATATGTATAATTAGTTGTGACGAGTTCACCTCAAATTATATTTCCTGTGTTCAATGATGCAGTCGGAAAAAAAGCTTAAATTCACTGACAGACAGAGGCTCCTTGTTCAAGGACAACTCTACTAAAATTATTATTATTATTTTTTAAATCCATTAATATTCATCATTACATTTACAGTCCATTAATCCAAATGAGACTGTCTGCAATTATTTGCCTTAAATGATAAACATTTATTTACAAGCATTTCTTTGGGGAGTAAATGCAGTGACTTTTAATGATTACCTGTAAAAACATTGGTGACTGAAAATCATACAAGTGATTTTAATGTGTGTTCTTTTTACAGGGTCCAGTGCTGTGACAACTGTGTTTGTGCAGAAAGGGAAGGATTTACATCTGGATGTTAACAATACTGTTGTTATACCAGAATTTGATGAATTTAGGTGGAGATTCAATGGCACTCACAGCATAGTGAGATTATCTCCTGATGAAAGAACAAGAATAACTGACAGTTATAAAGGAAGGGTTGAGTTTTATGTTCAAAATCATTCTTTGCTATTGAAGAATGTGCAACACAGTGACAGTGGAGGTTACACTGCACTCATAACTGGAGACACAACCCAACTTCTAACTGAATACAAGGTCATAATTCAAGGTAGGTTTCTTTAGATTTCAAACATTGATACACAGTAGTATTCTGTTTTATAACCCTTCACACCTACCTTTTGTCCTCTAGATCCAGTGTCTCCAGTTAATCTGTCAGTGAACCCTGTGTCTAACAGCAGAGAGTCCTGTAACCTCACTGTGACCTGCAGTACAGAGGACTCTCTCATCAACAGCACTTTTACATGTGACAACCAAACCTGCCATCAGGAGGGAGAAGAGCAGTCAGAGGTCACAACCTCTGGTTCTTCTCTCCTTGTCTACCTGTTGAATGACTCCATCATCTGTAACCATAGCAACCAGATCAGCAGGACCACAGACATGATGGAGATTTGGCCTCTCTGCTATCCAACTGCTGGTAAGACTGAAAGAATAGGTAACTGACAATAATACATAGTTTAGACCCACTGCTTGTCATGCAGTGTAAAATGCCCTCACCCTTAAACATTTGTTACCAAATACTGTGAGGGTCAACACATTAACATTTTCTTGCCATTTAGAAAAAATATTTTTACCAAGTCCCAGAGGGGTCATAGAGAGAAAATTGAAGGCTACTGTATGTTTTACTACATCAAGCCTTTGAAACAAACAGCACTGTTCATAGTTCTGAAACAACAGCTAAGCGATATTCACATTGTGTTTTTGCTAGTTTTCTATAGATAGACAAAGCTTAAACAGTGGGGACAAAAAATACATCTGAGGGGGCTTTAAGATGCTCAGTAGCCCAAGTAAAAGGTCTCAGTACTTCTACCAAAGGGTTCACCTGATGATGAAGTCACAAACCTTTTGTGTCCATGTTCACATGTGAAGTGTGTACAGTCATCTCTTTACACTCTGCATCCTATCCTTACCCATCCTATTATACTGTTATACTACCCATCCTAACTATTTAGGAGTAGTGAACAGCCAGAGTCTGACACCAGATAGCTGAGTTGAGGCAGGTGTGCTGCACTTCATGCTCCAGGGACAAAGTCTAGTCTGTTGTGCTGGCTGACTGTATTTATACTTATCTTGTCCGCACAAATTAACCAAAATGTGCTAGAACATTTTGATACATTTCCATAAAAAGTCATTGTTTTGCCAATGTCCCCTGAGGTACTTCATAGTTTTTAGCTCCAAAGTGATTCAAAGTTATGAATCAAGGTATTTTTGGAAAATAACTCAAATACATTTCTGATCGTTTTTCTTCATTTGCAGGTACTGATCTGGTCATACCAATTGGCATTGGGATCGGGGGGGCTGGAGTTCTCATTTGCCTTTCCCTTGTCTGCCTAATCATATGTAAGTCTCAGTGTATATTTCAGCATTAGAGTAACAATGTCATACAATCTTCACAAATGTTTGTATATGAATTTCAACATCGTAGCAGAAAATCCCCACCACACCGACAAACCTCTCATGTATAATTAGACAACTGCATCAGAATGATTACATTTTACAATATATGACATTCACCTCCATGAAATGTTCGAAAACAACTATTTTCTATGTAAAGATATAGTGGAGTAATGGCATCCTGAGCAGAGAATAAAGTCTCACTCCCTCTGTGTCTGTTGTAATCTGCAGTAACAGTATTGATGAATAATTGATCAGCTTTGTCTCATTTGACACGTTTTATTAGTTGTTGAGTCAGTGACTGCTTTCTCTAAAAACATGCACTTTTATTTTGGTGTGAGATAATGGTGGTTGAATGTCAAATATTGCATCTTTAATGTCCAACTTACAATATTTTGGTTTGGAAATATAGACTGAGTTCCCTTTAGAGCAAAAAAGTTATTTTCACTTAAATCTTTTGCTCTAAGCTCTTTCTGTGAATAACAAAAATGTGCCATTGGTTACTCCAATCTTTTTCTTTCATAGCCACCTTTGGAAACCAAAACAACTCCTTTCCCCTAAGCTAATAACTGAAAGAGCAAAGTGTGATCTTCTGTTTTGTAATTATATACTGTAACATTATTAACAATATACACTTCATGTTTCTCATTCATTTCTGACCTAAAAGACACAAACCCTTCCACTACAGTGAACTTCAGAACAAGATGAACATTATATTTTGTATTTGAGCTCAATAAGCAGTTTTATTTTATCTTTTCTGCAAAAATCTGTCCATGTTGAATTTTACGTTGTTCAACTTTCTGACTTAATCTTACTAATCTCAATCATGATAGCTATTATTATTATTGTTATTGTTATTATTATTTTTACTATGTTTTTTTTTATGACAGACCAACGGAAAAGAAAGAAAACCATGACAATAGAGAACAATACATTATATGCCACTCCTGAGGTAAGTGTCACAGTGTTTCTTACATAACTTTCCCAGCCCTGCTTGTCAAACTGATTAACAGAATTTCACAATGAGAATAATTTAATAGTTAAGACCTGATTTTCAGAAACAGGAAATGTGAAATGTTAAAAAAAAAACCTAAAAAAAAAGATTGTATAAATTCAAGTGGAACAGAAATGCAGCTTTCCTAACTCACTTACCAGCCTGTAACCATGCACACCAATCACTTCATCATAATGACTTGGCAGTCTATCTAAATGACCTCCATCTCTGTGCTACAAGCGCTGCTTCACCCAGTCTGCTGAACTGCTGCTGCTACTTTCTGCTACTGAACCTGCCACATACAGATTTCACTGTTTATGTTGTTTTCTTCTGTCAAATGTGAACTGAACTGTGAAATGAAAATGGTGTGCTTTGGAAATACGTTGTTGTTAAAAGAGGTTTCTTCAGTCCTCTTTTGAAATCTTTTACTCTACTGCTCTTTCTGTGTGCAACAAAACAAGCATAAATTGAGTGAATATTAGTTAACCAGTAATAATAATGGTGACGCTAATAACTAAAGGAGACAAGTTTGATCTTATTTAAATAACAATATCAATGTCAACTGCTACAAAATGTGACCTAAAATACACAAGTCTTTCTGTGATCTGAATTACTTCCAGAAGTATCACGACTTACCTGTCCCAACCTGCAGTTTGACTTCTCAATGAACAGGTTTAAATATATATACTGTACTGAGTATGTCAGACAAAGTGAAAACGGAAAGCATTTTTCTAACATGTTTTTTTTATTTATTTCTAGGATCTCAACCAAATTCCTAATCAGACTGCTACAGACGATGCTTCAGATCTTTCTCCAAACACCACCTACGCTACGGTGGGAAAACCAACTAGACCTGTACAATCCACTCAGACTGAAAACACCACCAAGCCAGAGACCATTTATGCTCAAGTTAACAAAGGTCCAAAGTCCAACCACCAACTGAAAAACACAGATGATTTAGTACCTGATTCAAAGGACCAAATCGTGGTGTGTCATGATGGATTTTAAGTCGCACTCAGCCCAAGAGTGGTCTTCAAACACATTGCTTAGAGAACTTCCTGGACCATCTTGCAAGACTTTTGTTACTGAAACAGCTCCACAGACTGTTTACTGGAGGACTAAAAACCACATATACATCAGCAATGTAAATACTTTTGGGTGTTTGATTCTGCATGTGTCAGACAATGAAATTCAGTTTCCTGCCATCCTGATAGTTTTGATAAGTGATGATGTCTCAACCGATCTAAGGCAGATGGAGCCTGGTTGTGCCCAAGGTGTTTTCCTATTAAAGGGGAGGTTTTAAGAATAACGCTTATTTCTTAAAAATATATTTAAAACCATGTTATGCTGCTGATTAAAGAGGCAGTAACTCTTTTATAAGCAAGTGGGTTCTCAGTATATTGGATAGTGAATATATAATGAAATTACTGAATTATGTTCATATGATTTGTTGATTTTTTTATGTACAGTATTTATGTTAAAATGTTAGCACACCTCCCAGCCAGTGTCATGTTATACTTTACCCTGCTACCTCGCTCCTCAACCTACAACAATGGGTAAGCTTTATAAAGTGATGTGGTAACATTTTACTGTAATTTTCCTTTTTTGTTTTGTTTTAATTTGCACATTAGCTAATTATGTAGAAGGTTTAAAGGACCAGTATGTAAGATTTAGGGTTACCAGCTGCTGCTGCAGCATCATCCAGTGATCTGCCAAACACTGTTTCAGGGTGGTGGTAATGTAAAGCTGGCTGCCCTCGTCTAGGGTGACGTTAATGCTATGGCCGAAATTATTATGAGAATGTATTAAATATCTCTTACAGTGACAATAAGACCTTATCTTGCAACATTGGATACTTATAGGCTACCAATCTTGGTTATCACCATTATAATGTCAAAGAAGTCATCATTATGGTCCACTGTCTGGCATAGACATCTTGTTCTTACAGTTCTATTGAAGTTGCAAATAGGCTACTGAGTTTTTATAGTGAGGTGATTTGAGTGAGAGATTGTAATCATCATTGTTCATTCACTCATTTTGTCCAAGATGCAGCGGAGCTGTGATGTGGCAAGAATACTTTTTTCAAAGATTGAAAGATATACAAAGATATAGTTAAGTTATAACGGTGAGGCAATGATATTTTCAGTTTTTATGGTGTGGGTGATTTGAGTGACAGTATGAAATCATTGTTCTTTCACTCAATTTGTTCTATATAAAGCAAAGAGCTGTGATGTAGCAAGAATACCTTTTCATAACTTGTATCTTTACTCTTTTCATTAAATCATTTTGCATTGCACAAACAGCCTCTCAATCCCTCTATTTAATGTCGGTTGATTAACATGACAAAACAGCAATAACAATAGTCATCATAATCATTTAGTGAATGAAGACAAAATTAAAATGAACAGGGATGTTAAACAGTAACCTTGAAGGTGTTTTAGACTTTATATAAGAGCTATGGTTTCTACTACATTACCTAAAATGCATTTTATTTATTGGACATAGCCACCTAGTGGACAATCAATGCAACAGCATGAGAAAGGTACCTGAAGTAGACCTACATGAGTGCTTTCAATTCCAGTGAGCTGCCTACTAGGCCTATAGACCTTAATTAGGCATAAGCCCTTAATTGATTATACAGTAACTTAAATGTATTATATTCTAAATCAAATGTTGCCATTATAAGTCTCTCAAAAGTCTCCTAAAGCCACTATTTAAGGGGTTGTTTTTCAAATTTTTCTCTTGGGGGAGCATACCCCTGGACCCCAGTAAGACTGGGCTTGTTGGGAGTCATCCTACTAAATGTGAAATCACAAAAAGAAGTATAAGTCAATATGAATGTGTTCTCTGGTGTGATAAAGATCAATGTAGAGTTTTGGCAAGGACGGTATCATCATGTGAGCAGGAAACCTACAGATACTTACTTACACTTTCTTTCTCTCTACAGATAAGAACCTTCATTACTCTACATACATTACATTAAACACACAGAAACACACACATGTTTCGAACATTCACAAAACTTGGAGTTTTCAGTTTTCTGATTTGCATGACATTAAAAAAAACAGTCAGAGTAATGTTACATCGGTTTATCTTAACACCTGAAAAGCCCCACGCCTTCAACTTCCTCTTTTACATTTCCTGTTAAAAATTGCAAAAATGCTGAAGCAAGACACATAAAGGCAACATCAATTATGTGTGTTGTACATGGCAATGCAATGTTATATACTTTGTAGATTGTGTTTGACTGATGTAGTGCTACAAAACTGAATGTAGACACACTGCAGTTGGAATATCCTCAAGGTGCTCTCTATGTTGTATCTCTTGATTTTCCTGGGTTTTTTAAACAGAAATGTAGCACTTTATGTAAGTACATTTGCACCTTAGGAAGGTTACACACTTACTTTATGAAGAAAATGTTTTTTTAATACTTTTAAAAGCACTTACACTTTGAATAAACCTTAAAATAGATGCATTCTGCCTACAAAACTAACTGGAATTGAAGTTTCAGTGTTTCAGTGACTTTAAACAAACTTCCTGATATTAATGAGATAATGTTTTTAGATCATCACAAACAGCTTCTGTACAGTTATGGGTGTAAATACTTACCTGATTGTTTTAAGTTGCACATGTTGCACATTGAATGGTCTCTCCTTTCACTATTGGGATGGGAGACATCTGTACTTTCAAGTGATTTTTGAGCTGACAATGAATATTTTATTGAAGCCCTTTTTAATTTTCAGTCTATGAGTGAGTTGTAAGATGACTAAGAGGTGGGAATATAAAATGTTATGACTTCTGAGAAGACAAGTTCCTGCTGTGCTCACAGTGTGTGCACAAATACTGTTTTCACTTCCTCGTGTGTCACATTATACACACAATGGCTCTCGCTGCACTTCTCTTGGCTGTCTGTGTGCTGTCCTCGTGGGAAACACAAGGTAAAACATTTTTCTTTAAATATTTTCTGTTGTTTGAATTTGTTTTCAAAGTCTGGTTGTTGTAGTGAGGCACTGCTGGAAGTTGTTTTTGAATGAAATATTGTTGATATAATATACTGTGTTAAGCAAAAAACTTGAACTGTAATTTATCCTAAATTCCTATCCATTTTAAAAATTGTTACCTTTCTGGTTGATTTAAATGAAAAAAAAAGAATTAATGATAAAGTTTAGAAAAGATCAACTCAATAAGAAAATCAAACTTTCACTTCCGTTTTTAACTTTTTGACGCCCTGTTTTAAGTTCTTGAAAACATTTGTATCGCTTCATGTGTTAAAATGATTCAGACTTGTGTGTCCTCCTCTGTATGTCTTGATTACATATTGCTAACCATCACAAATGTTAGTGGCCACATCATTACCTACACTTCATCAGTTTTATACATCATACTTTTATACATCTAAATCTACAGTGAAGAACTAACTTCACTGTAAGAACAACTGCAGCTTCTGTCTTCTCACTCTTTGTTGAATCTCTAAAACTATTTTTTACTGATAAACATTCACTTGTTTGGATCATTTTACAGTTTTACAGCAGAGCTTTTACAAATTGCAACATATTCATAACCAGGTGACAACTACAACAAAATTATGCTAAATTATTGCTTATTGTGATTTTGAACAGAGAGACTGTACGTAGCCAGACATCTCTCTTTTTAGACAGCAGGTGGCTGTATGATGATAATGGTCATAATGTAACAGAACATACATCTGTATTTTGTGAGGGGGGATATGTATGTGTTGTTTAGATTTAGTCAGTATTGATACCTTAAATGAACGGTCCATCCCTTTTTATTCTGAAATTCAAATATGTATAATTAGTTATGACAAGTTCACCTCAAATAATGTTTCTGTGTTCAATGATGCAGTCGGAAAAAAAGCTTAAATGCACTCACAGACAACATAAGGTTCAAATCAGAGGCTTCTTGTTCAGGGACAACTCTACTAAAAATCACATTTTATTGCACTCATACATCTGCTATAAATCCAACATTAATCCAAATGAGACTGCTTGCCATTATTTGTCTTAAATGATAAAACATGATTTACAAACATTACTCATTGTTTGGGGAGTAAATGCAGTGATAGTAATACTCTCACTTTTTAATGGCAGCTTGACAGTGGTGACTGAATAAAACATACAAGTGATTTTAATGGGTGTTCTTTTTACAGGGTCCAGTGCTGTGACAACTGTGTTTGTGCAGAAAGGGAAGGATTTACATCTGGATGTTAACAAACCTGTTGATATACCAGAAGCTGATGAATTTAGGTGGAGATTCAATGACAATCCCAGCATAGTGAGATTATATCCTGATAACAAAACAAGAATAGTTGTCCCTTATGTAGGAAGGGTTGAGTTTTATGTTCAAAATCACTCTTTGCTTTTGAAGAATGTGCAACACAGTGACAGTGGAGATTACACTGCACTCATAACTGGAGACAAAAATCAACCTGTAGCTGAATACAAGGTCATAATTCAAGGTAGGTTTCTTTAGATTTCAAACATTGATACACAGTAGTACTCTGTTTTATAACCCTTCACACCTACCTTTTGTCCTCTAGATCCAGTGTCTCCAGTTCAGCTGTCAGTGAACTCTGTGTCTAACAGCAGAGAGTCCTGTAACCTCACTGTGACCTGCAGTACAGAGGACTCTCTCATCATCAGCACTTGTGATGTGACAACCAAAACCTGCCATCAGGAGGGAGGAAAGCAGTCAGAGGTCACAACCTCTGGTCCTTCTCTCCATGTCTACCTGTTCAATGCCTCCATCATCTGTAACCATACCAACCAGGTCAGCTGGACCAGTAATAAGACGGAGATTCAGCCTCTCTGCTCTCCAACTGTTGGTGAGACTTAAAGATAATATGCAATAAATGTGTTCTGACTGTTGGGCCTCATGGATCAAATCAAAATGTAGTGATACAAAAGAAAAAACATGAATAGAAATTAATCAACGCAGTTAATTAAAGTCATAAAAATTGCCAACATTAAAAAAACACACAAAAGGTTTTCTAAATGTAGTATTTCTGGTCATGTATTATGTCCAGTATGTTGTATGTTGTGCTGTATTGTCAGTACTGTAATAAGATAATGTATGTTGTGTTGCAGTCAAGTGCAGTCTACCATAGTATATTCATATATACTGGCTGGCTTTTTCCAAAGAGGTCACCCGAGGTGAAGTCACAAACCTTTTGTGTTCATGTTCACATTTACCAATCTTATGGGAAGTGTGTACAGTCATTTATTTATACTGTGCATCCTATCCTTACCCATCCTATTATATTATTAATAATAATATAGTATAATCATTTATTATACAACCCATCCTAACTATTTAGGAGCAGTGTGCAGCCACAGTGTGACACCAGATAGTTGAGGCAGGTGTGTTGCACTTCATGCTCCAGGGAGAAAGCTGTCTGTCTGTCTGTATTTACACTGATCTCATGCGCACAAATTAACCAACATGAAGGAGCAAATTGTATTTTGTGCACACGCAATAGCATAGAGTCCTCACATAGTAAAACAGGACCTCCATTTAAAAATCATTGTTATGCTCTTGTCCTCTGAGTGGCTCCATTTATCCAAATAAATATGTAAACATTTCTGATAAATTGTTTTTTTGTTCATTTGCAGTTCCTAATCTGGGCATACCAATTGGCATTGGGACTGGGGCTGCAGTTTTCTTTGGCCTTTTCCTTGGCTCCCTAATATGTAAGTCCTGGTGTATATTTCAACATAATTAATTCCATCATTATAGCAGAGAAAACCCACCACACCCACAAACCTCTCATGTATAATTAAACAAAGGCATCAGAATGATTAAAGTTAGAATATACGACATTCAGCCCCACAAGATGTCAGCAAACAACTATTTTGTAAAGATATAGTGATGTTGTAATCTGAGCTTCTCTGTTCATGTTAGTGCATGTGATTTCTTCTGTTTCTTCTCTGTTGTTCATGTCCGTTTCCAACATGGCAGCCATGTCACACGGTTTCTCATGTTACAGCTTAACAGTTAAACTAAAATGTGGTTTTGAAGACATGTGACAGTCGGAGTCCGCCCGAGACAGTCAGTGTATTTGCTCAGCACTGCCTAATTTGACAGTTTGATCTTAGTTTCATTACCACTTTCTTTTTTCCCCAACAACATCCATTTTGTTGTGCTAGTGTAACATCTAGTGGAGTGTCATATATTGCACCTTTAATGTCCAACTGAAATGAAAATAGTGTGCTTTGGAGATATGTTGTTGTTAAAAGAGGTTTCTTCAGTCCTCTTTAGACCAAACAAGTAATTTTCATTTCTCTAATGCTCTTTCTATGTACAACAAAACAAGCATAAATTGAATGAATATTAGTTAACCAGCAATAATAATGGTGAAGCTAATAACTAAAGAAGCCAAGTTTGATCTTATTTAAATAACAATATCAATGTCAACTGCTACAAAATGTGACCTAAAATACACAAGTCTTTCTGTGAACTGAATTACTTCCAGAAGTATCTCGACTTACCTGTCCAAACCTGCAGTTTGAGTTCTCAATGAACATGTTTAAATATATATACTGTACTGAGTATGTCAGACAAAGTGAAAATGGAAAATAATTTTCTAACACACCCGTTTGATTTTTTTCTAGGATATCATTCCCACCCAAACTCCTAATGAGACTGTCACAGGAGATGATTCAGGACTTTCTCCAAACTCCATCTACGCTTTGGTGGGATTTCCAACGGCAGCTGTACAATATGAGACAAGCCAGAGACTGTTTATGCTTTATTACAAAATGCAAATTACCAAAGCTAGCAAAACCTTGGACCTTGGAGCAGTAAAGGCAGTGACCGAAACTCTCACTTCTTAATGACCACTTTTAAAAACAGTGGTCTGAATAAAGCATACAAGTGATTTTAATGTGTGTTCTTTTTACAGGGTCCAGTGCTGTGACACCTGTGTTTGTGCAGAAAGGGAAGGATTTACATCTGGATGTTAACAAACCTGTTGATATACCAGAAGCTGATAAATTTATGTGGAAAGTCAATGACACTCGCAGCATAGTGAGATTATTTCCTGATAACAAAACAAGAATAGTTAAGCTTGAGTTTTCTGTAGTACAAAATCACTCTTTGCTTTTGAATTTAAATGGACAGACGATAATGATCACAATGTGGTGAGATTACGCGCTGGTAATTGTATGTTTTAATGTTTCTCAAATTACATGTTTTTCTGTTTTATGTAAAGCACACTGAGTTGCCATTGTGTATGAAATGCGCTATATAAATAAAACTGCCTTTCCTTTTGAAGAATGTGCAACTGATTCCTAAAATTACACCTGAAAATGGGGAGTATTTGGTTCAGAGAAGAGAGCTTCCCGCTGCAGCAAAGTGCCCAAATACTGTTATCACTTCCTCATATGTCACATCAAACACACCATGGCTCTCGCTGCACTTCTCTTTGCTGTGTTTGTGCTGTATTCACCGCAAACACAAGGTAAGACTTTTTTCTTTAAATATTTTCTGTTGATTGACTCTGTTTTAAAGTCTGGTTGTTGTAGTGAGACACTGCTGGAAGCTGTTTCTGAATTAGACATTATTGATATAATATGCTATAAAACTGAACCATGTGCTCAGTGAAAATTCTAACTTTTTATTAGGTTTTTGGGCATTTGCCTTTATTTGAAAATAGATGGCATAGAGACCGCCGACAGGAAACAGGGAGAGAGAGAGAGAGACAGGAATGACATGTAGAGATGTTGTCATTTATGTTGTTTTTAAATCTTTCTGGTGGATGTAATGGGGAATAAAGGAATTAATGATAAAATATTCTTCATTGCAAGATAAATTAGTATACAGCAATACATTAAAATAAAATGTGCTAATCGCTAATTAAAATTGAGATGAGGGTGATGGAACCAGGTAAAGGCGTCGTATTGTTATAAAACAATCAAATATCAGTACTATCTATTTCCTTGAGTCCTAATTACATTTATTAAAACAATGAAACACTGAGTTCCCAGATTCTTTGTGCAGACTTTACAACTGTAGTTACAAAAAGGGTATAAATCTATAAATGTGGGCAAGCTATAGAAACACAACCTTAAAATGCAGAGTAAGATCAAACAAATGAATGAAAGGAACACATTCAATTATGATCATTGAAAAAGATTATATAAAAATGGATTAATATCATCACAGAGCTTTAGAACAAAGCACAAACTTGAACTAAACTTCCCTGTAGTGTGTGTGTGTGTGTGTGTGTCAGAGCATTTTCTGGTCACAGGTACTATTTTGTGGTTAGACGTGACATTTGTTTAATTTGACAAAAGAGTTCAAACTAAATGAGTTTCACTTCCTTTCTTTCCTCAGTACATTTTTGTCAGTATCTGTTTTAAGTTCTTGAAACATTTGTATTGTTTGATGTGTTAAAGTGATGCATACTGCAGTGTGTCCTCCTATGTATGTCTTGGCTTATCATTGATTACATATTGGTAACCATGACAAATATTAGTGTCCACATGAATACCTACACTTCATCAGTTTGACAGCTTTTATGAAAGACAAGCAGCCACAGACCATCTATACATCTATATCTCTACTTTTATACATCTAAATCTACAGTGAGGAGCTTGTTGTAAAACTACTTCACTGTTGGAAGAACTGCAGCTTCTGTCTTCTCACTGTTTGTTGAACCTCTAAAACTCTTTTTACTAATAAACTTTCATTGTTAGAATAAATGTACAGTGTGCCTGTTGCCTGCAAAGATAGTACAAATTGCAAACGTCCCAACAGGCAACATTTTTAATACCAGGTGACAACTACAACAACATTATGCTAAATTATTGCTTATCATCATGCAGCAGGTGGCTGAATGATGATAATGGTCACAATGTAGCAGAACATGCATCTGTATTTTGTGAGGGGGGATATATATGTGTTGTTCAAATTAAAAAGTATTGATACTTTGAATGAACGGTCCATCCCTTTTTCTTCTGAAATTCAAATATGTATAATTATTTATGACAAGTTCACCTCAAATAATGTTTCTGTGTTCAATGATGCAGTGAGGAAAAAAAGCTTAAATGCACTCACAGACAACATAAGATTCAAATCAGAGGCTCCTTGTTCAGGGACAACTCTATTAAAAATCACATGTTATTGCACTCATACATCTGCTATAAATCCACCATTAATCCAAATGAGACTGTTTGCCATTATTTGTCTTAAATGATAAAACATGATTAACAAACATTACTCAGTGTTTGGGGAGTAAATGCAGTGACAGTAATACTCTCACTTTTTAATGACAGCTTGACAGTGGTGACTGAATAAAACATACAAGTGATTTTAAGTGATTTTACTGTCACTGTTACTTACTATCATGAATAGGCTATAGTCTTAATATTAGTTTACATCCAGAGTGCTGCGTGGACTTCATTACATCTGCTGCACCGCTGCTACCACAATTATGAAATGCTACGTTTCTTGTCTGTGACTGTGAACCTCATAAAAGTAATATTTTACAAATCTGCATTATATAAACTAACGAAATTCGTCAAAGTAAGTCATTTGGCGACTTCTAAGTCATTCGGTTAAACTAAGTATATTCCTGCGGGCGTAAATGATCACTCGAAGTGATTGAACTTTCTTACCTTTACGTGGTAGAGGAGAGAAGAACCAGAGGTTTTGTCCTTTGACTGTCTTTCTCTTTTCTATGTATCAGCGTTTTAAATCTAAAGAAACCTACCTTGAATTAGTTTTGGTAATAACAATACGATAATGTGAGCAGGAAACACCTTGCAGATACTTCAGTATAAAAATGACATTTCAGTTTGTATTACAGTAAAAAACAGTCAGGAGTGAAGATCAGTCAGTTTCTGTAATTGAACAAATGTCAGTTTATTTCTATCAGTGGTTGTTTTAACCGGCATGATAAACATTGAAGGGTCTCCTTTCACTGTTGAGGTGAGAGACATCTGTACTTTCATGTCATTGTTGAGTTACTAACATTATCGTCAAATTAACAATTAATATTTGATCAAAGTCCATTTTAATTTTCAGTGTAGACAACCAGAAGATGAAGATTAAATAGTCTACAGAGGAAAATGATAATAATGTTAATAACTTTGTGTTCTGAGGTGTTAACTCTGTCTAAAGTGCAGATGAAGAGATCTGTTTCCTCTCATATATAGAGATTGTTTGAGACCTTTCTCTCTCAAACATGATTTAATAAAGTTGACCATGAGATTAGAGACTATATTTCATTTCAGTTTTTTTTCTTTTTTTTCAATTTTCTTTTAGGTTTTTATATGATAATTGTGTTGGCACGAGATTTCACCTGCAGTGCTCAAATATTCCTAAAATAACATTGTAAAAGGGGACTTTCTGTTCAGAGGCCAAAGTTTGAAACAACCTGTTCTGAGATGTGTGGTTTCAGAGGCAACACGTTCGAGCAAAGACATTCAAAGACATGTACCACTTCTTCATTTTGTCATATGAAGGTTACAATGGCTCACATCAAGCTTCTCGTTGTCGTTTGTGTGATGTATTCATGGAAAACACAAGGTAAAACTTGTTTATTTAAATATTTTCTGTTGCTTGGTGACTTTGTTTCCAAAGTCTGGCTGTTGTAGTGAGGCACTGCTGGAAATTGTTTCTGAATTAGACATTATTGACAAGATATTTGAAAATTTGAACTTTTTTTATTATATATTTGGGTATTTTTGTCTTTATTTGAAAGTAAATGGCATAAAGACCATCAGGAAACAGGGAGAGAGAGAGAGAGTCATTAGGTCCCTTGCTTTAGTCGAACCAGGGACGTCGCCATAATTCAGCATGTGCTGTCACCACTCGGCCACCAAAGAGCTCCCAATTTGCTGTTTTTAGATGTTATCATTTATTACTCCATCCCTATCCTATCGATTAAAAAAATGGGGTTTGTTATATTTCTGGTGGATGTAAATTAAGAAAAAATATTAGAATTAATGATAAAGTATTGTTCAGTGCAATAAATAGTATAAAACAACAATACATTAAACTAAAATATGCTTTATTTATTCTTGTTAAAGGCTCTAATATATCTAGGCAGCGATTTTTAAAAAATAAAATATTTTTAATTTATTTTTGTCTTAATTGTGTTTTCTAAAAACTGTTATTTACAACAAGTTTCAAAACCCTTGCCACACTGTCAGGAATATAATGATTTTATAATAGTAAAGTGAAAAATATATACATACTGAAATCAGCCTTAATCTAATAAACAGAATTGCCATTTGGTTTCATTTTAAATTGCTAAATAAAAATGAGATGTAGATGGTGATGGAACCAGACTAAAACAGTCATATTTTATTCTTTTAAATTAATTAAGTATCACTCCTGCTTTCCTGGAGTCCTGATAGCAGTTATTAAAACAAATAATGAAACACTGAGACAGTTCACAGATTGTGTGCGCAGACTTAACAATGTAGTTATCAGAAGGATATAAATGCGGGCAAAATATAGAGAACTTTAAAATGCAGAGTAAGATTACATAAATGAATGAGAGGAAGACAATAAATTATGGTTATTTAAAAATAGACATAAAAAGGGCTTAATATTATCACTGAGCTTTAGGACAAAACACGAACTTGAACTCATCTTGCTTGAAGCATGTGTGTCTGTGTGTGTCTGTGTGTGTGTGTGTGTGTGTGTGTGTGCGTGTGCGTGTGCGTGTGTGTGTGTGTGCGTGTGCGTGTGCGTGTGTGTGTGCGTGTGTGTGTGTGTGTGTGTGTGTGTGTGCGTGTGTGTGTGTGTGTGTGTGTGTGCGTGTGTGTGTTAGAGCATTTTCTGGTCACCAAATTAGCAACCGGATCTAAAAGCATACAAGTGATTTTAATGTGTGTTCTTTTTACAGGGTCCAGTGCTGTGACAACTGTGTTTGTGCAGAAAGGGAAGGATTTACACCTGGATGTTAACAAACCTGTTGTTATACGAGAAGATGATGATGAATTTAGTTGGAAAATCAATGACACTCATAATGTAGTGAGATTATTTCCTGATAAAAGAACAAGAATAAGCAGCAGTTATGCAGGAAGGGTTGAGTTTTCTGTACAAAATCACACTTTGCTTTTGAAGAATGTGCAACACAGTGACAGTGGAGATTACACTGCACTCATAAACAGAGATGACATCCAACCTCTAACTGAATACAAGGTCATAATTCAAGGTAGGTTTCTTTAGATTTCAAACATTGATACACAGTATTACCCTGTTTTATAACCTTCACACCTACCTTTTGTCCTCTAGATCCAGTGTCTCCAGTTCAGCTGTCAGTGAACTCTGTGTCTAACAGCAGAGAGTCCTGTAACCTCACTGTGACCTGCAGTACAGAGGACTCTCTCATCAACAGCACTTTTACATGTGACACCCAAACCTGCCATCAGGAGGGAGGAGAGCAGTCAGAGGTCACAACCTCTGGTTCTTCTCTCCGTGTCTACCTGTTCAATGCCTCCATCATCTGTAACCATACCAACCAGGTCAGCTGGACCACGGAGATTCAGCCTCTCTGCTCTCTAACTGCTGGTGAGACTTAAAGATAATATGCAATAAATGTGTTCTGACTGTTGGGCCTCATGGATCAAATCAAAATGTAGTGATAACAAAGAAAAAACATGAATAGAAATTAATCAACACAGTTAATTAAAGTCAGAAAAAATGCATTAAAACATTAAAAAAACACACAAAAGGTTTTCTAAATGTAGTATTTATGATAATTTATTATGTCCAGTATGTTGTATGTTGTGCTGTATTGTCAGTACTGTAATAAGATAATGTATGCTGTGTTGCAGTGAAGTGCAGTCTACCATAGTATATTCATATATACTGGCTGGCTTTTTCCAAAGAGGTCACCCGAGGTGAAGTCACAAACCTGTTGTGTTCAGGTTCACATTTACCAATCTTATGGGAAGTGTGTACAGTCATTTATTTATACTGTGCATCCTATCCTTACTTATCCTATTATATTATTAATAATAATATAGTATAATCATTTATTATACAACCCATCCTAACTATTTAGGAGCAGTGTGCAGCCACAGTGTGACATCAGATAGTTGAGGCAGGTGTGTTGCACTTCATGCTCCAGGGAGAAAGCTGTCTGTCTGTCTGTATTTACACTGAT
Organism: Scomber japonicus; assembly: GCF_027409825.1. Classification (NCBI taxonomy): domain Eukaryota; kingdom Metazoa; phylum Chordata; class Actinopteri; order Scombriformes; family Scombridae; genus Scomber; species Scomber japonicus. Next base: position 26,574,661 of record NC_070589.1, on the reverse strand, counting down.
CTCATGCGCACAAATTAACCAACATGAAGGAGCAAATTGTATTTTGTGCACACGCAATAGCATAGAGTCCTCACATAGCAAAACAGGACCTCCATTAAAAAATCATTATTATGCTCTTGTCCCCTAAGTGGCTCCATTTATCCAAATAAATATGTAAACATTTCTGATAAATTGTTTTTTTGTTCATTTGCAGTTCCTAATCTGGGCATACCAATTGGCATTGGGACTGGGGCTGCAGTTTTCTTTGGCCTTTTCCTTGGCTACCTAATATGTAAGTCCTGGTGTATATTTCAGCATAATCAGTGTTTGTCTATTAATTCTATCATTATAGCAGAGAAAACCCACCACACCCACAAACCTCTCATGTATAATTAAACAAAGGCATCAGAATGATTAAAGTTAGAATATACGACATTCAGTCCCACAAGATGTCAGCAAACAACTATTTTCTATGTAAAGATATTGTGATGTTGTAATCTGAGCTTCTCTGTTCATGTTAGTGCATGTGATTTCTTCTGTTTCTTCTCTGTTATTCATGTCCGTTTCCAACATGGCAGCCATGTCACACGGTTTCTCATGTTACAGCTTAACAGTTAACCTCAAATGTGGTTTTGAAGACATGTGACAGTAACAGAGTCCTGAGAGAGAGAGTCAGTGTATTTGATCAGCACTGCCTAATTTGGCAGTTTGATCTTAGTTTCATTACCACTTTCTTTTTTCCCCAACAACATCCATTTTGTTGTGCTAGTGTAACATCTAGTGGAGTGTCATATATTGCACCTTTAATGTCCAACTGAAATGAAAATAGTGTACTTTGGAGATACGTTGTTGTTAAAAGAGGTTTCTTCAGTCCTCTTTAGACCAAAAAAGTAATTTTCATTGAAATCTTTTACTCTAATGCTCTTTCTGTGTGCAACAACACACAAGCATAAATTGAATGAATATTAGTTAACCAGTAATAATAGTGGTGAAGCTAATAACTAAATGAGCCAAGTTTGATCTTATTTAAATAACAATATCAATGTCAACTGCTACAAAATGTGAGCTAAAATACACAAGTCTTTCTGTGAACTGAATTACTTACTGAAGTATCACGACTTACCTGTCCTAACCTGCAGTTTGAGTTCTCAATGAACAGGTTTAAATATATATACTGTAGCCTACTGAGTATGTCAGACAAAGTGAAAATGGAAAATATTTTTCTAACACAGCCGTTTCATTTTTTTCTAGGATATCATTCCCACCCAAACTCCTAATCAGACTGCTTCAGAGGATGTTTCAGGTCTTTCTCCAAACTCCATCTATTCTTTGGCAGGACCACCTGCACCTGTACGATCCACAGAGACTGTGAACACCCCCAACCCAGAGAGCTTTTATGCTCAAATCAACTGAAAAACACAGACAATAATAATAAATAATGATTCAGTCCATTCACAGGACCTAATTGTGATGGATTTTAAGTCCCACTCAGCCCCAGAGTGGTCTTCAAACACATTGCTTAGAGAACTTTCTGGGTGAGAATGTCACAGAAGATGCTTCAGGTCATTCTCCAATCTCCATCTACGCTTTGGTGGGATTTCCAACTGCAGCTGTACAATCTGAGACAAGCCAGAGACTGTTTATGCTCAAGTTACCAAAGCTATTTCGTTACCTGCAGATTATGGACTTTGTAAGGAAGACCTAAACTCATTTTCCTAATAAACCACCTCCTACAATTATAGATAAACTTATTTCCTTAAACCCTAACCAAAAAGGCTACATTGCTAAAGTATACGTTTTAATACATAACTTAAAGACTCACTCTTTGGATAATCTAAGGAAGAACTTGGCAGCTCTTTCTGTGATGACACGTGGGAGAAATAGTCTATAGTTCCCACCTCTCCAGAACTAAACTGGCAAGGATATTTCCTAACATCAATGTCACCTGCGAGAGGTGTAGTGCAGCGCCAGCAACTCTTCACATGTTCTGGGCTTGCCCTGGCCTTCATCCTTTTTGGGAGGTGGTGCTTGGATCCTTAAGCATATGGTGTAACTATTGAGGTGCAACCTGTTACTGCTCTGTTTGGTATGAACGTAAACTGGTCATCTAATCTACATAATGTCAACTCTGTACTCTTTTGGCACGCCGTCTCATTCTGCTAAATTGCAAACGGCCTAGACCTCCTTCCCATGCTAGATGTTTGAGAGATGTTCTGTTTCACTTAAAATTGGTAAAAACTAAATACACGCAACAGGACGGTCTGAATTCTATGAAGTACGGACACCTTTCTTAAACTATATTGATAGCTTGAAAAATGTAAATGATGAATTTAATTGACCTCTATATGAATTGATACTGAAGAGGAAGTACTTATAAGGTACACATAATTTTGCCTTTTTGTTTGTTTGTTTTCTTTATTATAGTTATTATCATTATTATTATAATCAGTATCCATGTACCTACAGTATTATGTTTGTAGTGTATCTATTTGTTTTTTTGCCTGATTGTTTTATTTCAACAACAGAATGTTGTGGAGGGTATGTTGTGGGAATTGTGTATGAATTTCAATAAAAAAGAGCTTGTGTAGTATTTTTATGTTCTCCTTGTGTAAATGTGAGTGTCTTTCACGTTGTCAGTTCAGGTGAATTAGAAATCTTTAATTTCAGCCCGCTCCACCAGACTGAGCAACAGCTTTATGCACCAGGCTGTTGAGTGATTGAGTGCTGAATCACATCACAAGATACTGGTACACAACCACTATTACGATTTATACATTTCAAAGTGAATGTAGAGCACAGCTGAGTTTTATGCAATCATAATTGCATATTTCATTCATTCTTTATTTTTGCTTTTTACGTTTAATCAGTGTCTGTCATACATATTCTGTACTTCATTGAAACATCACCTACAACAACAGTAGACTGTGACTAACATAGACAGAGGATATTGTCATATACAAAAACACCCCATACTGCTGCTGGTCACTTATACTCATTTTATTAAATATTTAATTTTATTAAAAATAATCTTACCTGACCAACTGACTAAAATATTGCAACTACATATGTCTCATGCACGTGTCGTTAAGACTTTATAATGTACAAGTTAAAGGAACAAAACACAAGAATTGAGCATTTAAACCTTCAAAAGTGAAATACTGTATGTTTGCAGGGCGTTTATAATGACATGCATTATATTGCAATACAGTATGTTCCTCTAATTATATGCACCCCATGATCCCTTTTGCAAAGTTAGCCTGATGATGTTTGAAAATGTCATAGTAGTTTACTAAAGTAATATGTTTGTTAAATAACTATCTTCATGTTTTGATTTGATTTCATCCATGAGGCCCAACAGTCAGTGTTAGAGCCATTTGTATTTGTAATAATTTGTGTCATGTAATTCCCTGTTCGCCACAGCAGGTGGCGCATTGAGGATGCATTAAGTGGCAGCAGGTGAAACCTTATAAGTAGAGGAAGAGGCGGGAGCTCGCCAGGTGTGCTGCTTACCGGGAGAAGCACACAGTTCTTTGACCGTTGTCATTGTCTTTGCCGTCGCCGCCATTAATGTAGTTTTTGTTGTTTTGCATACAAGTTATCAGTAAGTGTATGTAGACTCGTGAAGGCCGCACGGCTGATGGTAGTGAATAAATACATTTTTGAGCATAAGTACGCTACTGATGTTTGATTTACTACATGGAGCCTGTGATGACGTGTCAATCAGTTATCCCGCTAGCAGCCCCTAATTGTGGCTTAGGGTTTGTTTGTTTTTGTTAAAACCAAGTCACTACAGTCAGAATGTATTTATAGCACATTATCTTTCAGTCTCACCAGCAGTTAGAGGGCAGAGAGGCTGAATCTCCTTCCTGCCCTGGTCCAGCTGACCTGGTTGCTATGGTTACAGGTGATGGAGTCATTGCACAGTTAGACATGGGGAGAAGAACCAGAGGTTTTGACCTTTGACTGTTTTTCTCTTTTCTATGTATCAGTGTTTTAAATCTAAAGAAACCTAACTTGAATTAGTTTTGGTAACAACAATATGATAATGTGAGCAGGAAACACTCGCACTTCAGTATAAAAATGAAATTTCAGTTTGTATTACAGTAAAAAACAGTCAGGAGTAAAGATCAGTCAGTTTCTGTAATTGAACAAATCCCTGTCAGTTTCTTTCTATCAGTGGTTGTTTTAAACGGCTTGTCAAACATTGAAGGGTGTCCTTTCACTGTTGAGGTGAGAGACATCTGTACTTTCATGTCATTGTTGAGTTACTAACATTATTGTCAAATTAAGGGGCCATCCACACGGAGACACTTTTTGGTTAAAACGCAGATGTTTTGCATTGTTTTGGCTGATCGTCGAATGAAAAACGAATACTGTAAACGAATTGCCTGAAAACGAAGCTTTCTGAAACCTGGTCCCAGGGTTAAAAAATTCACAAAGGCAGCCCTTGAGTGTTCGTTTGGATGGTGAAGACGCATACCTGCGTTTCGATGATGTCATCGGGACACCCCTCGAGCTTAGCCTTCTCCTTGAGTTTGGTTTCTTCTACTGCTATTTACTATTTGTAAACAGCGCTCAAGCTTTATGTGCATGCTCCGCTCTTCCTCTCCGTTTTTGGTGAATTTCTGAAACTGAAACAGCGCCGCCTATAGGCCTGGAATATGAAGTAGCGTGTTGAGTCGTGTTGAGATGGATCCGTTTGTACGCAAATATTCTTGAAACGATGCCAGGGAAAACGGAGGGAGAAAAGATTGTTTTGGTACGTGTGGACTTGGCCTAACAATAAATATTTGATCAAAATCCATTTCAGTGTAGACAACCAGAAGATGAAGATTAAATAGTCTACAGAGGAGAATGATAATGTTGTAACTTTGATCGGTTACCTAAACTCAGTAACCTTAAAATATGAGACGGAGAACAGAAGTCGTCGAACAGCCAACTGGGATCTTTATTGCAGATACTCAATACCAACAACAAGATAGACCACGAACGGTAAAACAGCCCCGAGGCGCGCCCTTACAGACCCTTTATACCATTGATTGCGTATGGTGTCGTGCGTCATGGTGTCGTGCGTGCATCAGGTCAAGTTGACCTGGCATGTTCAGGCTAATTCTCAGTTTCCTGGAATTCTATTCTTAAGTGTTGGTGGCCAGATTTCCCTGGAATATTAGATATGGTGAAAAACAACTCCTTATTAGGAGTTTGGTGGAATAAACATAATGGCCCGTTCAGCAATGTTGAGCAATCTCCTAACCTTTCGCCTCTGCTGGTGTTTTCCACGTTCTCCTTTCTGATACACACAAATGTAGGATTTGCTCCTACAATAATAATGATAATAACTTTGTGGCACAAAGTTATTATCATTATTATCATCATTATCATTTTTCTCAGTCCCACCCCTGCAAATCTTGGGCCACCTACAGCATCAAGCGCTCCTCCTGTTGCCTCCACCTCAGCAGCACAACCCAGCAGTGATGTAGCAGCATCAAGCGCTCCTCCTTATATTTCATATATTCATTTCAGATTTTTTTGTATTGCTTTCTAATTTGTTCTAAGTATTTTGATTGGGCAATTGCTTTCTTTAAATAAAAGAATGTCCAAGATAAAGCTATTCAGTTTTTGTGAGTATGTACACCAGCAGTGGAATTTACTTCAATGCAAGGGGGGCGCCACCTAAAATCTTGCCTAGGGCGCCAAATTGGTTAGGGCCGGGCCTGCTTTGTGCTCTGAGGTGATAACTCTGTCTAAAGTGCAGATGAAGAGATCTGTTTCCTCTCATGTATAGAGATTGTTTGAGACCTTTCTCTCTCAAACATGATTTAATAAAGTTGACTATGAGATTAGAGACTATATTTCATTTCAGTTTTTTTTTCTTTTTTTCAATTTTCTTTTAGGTTTTTATATGATAATTGTGTTAGCACGAGATTTCACCTGCAGTGCTCAAATATTCCTAAAATAACATTGTAAAAGGGGACTTTCTGTTCAGAGGCCAAAGTTTGAAACAACCTGTTCTGAGATGTGTGGTTTCAGAGGCAACACGTTCGCTAACTGCAGTGCAGAAAGCCATTTACCACTTCCTCACTTGTCATATGAAGGACATAATGTCTCACATCGAGCTTCTCGTTGTCGTTTATGTGCTGTGTTCGTGGGAAACACAAGGTAAAACTTGTTTATTTAAATATTTTCTGTTGCTGGTTGACTTTGTTTCCAAAATCTGGTTGTTGTAGTGAGGCACTGCTGGAAATTGTTTCTGAATTAGACATTAATGAATGATTAATGAAGATATTTGAAAATTTGAGCTTTTTTAAATTATATATTTGGGTATTTTTGTCTTTATTTGAAAGTAAATGGCATAAAGACCATCCGGAAACAGGGAGAGAGAGACATGAGGTCCTTTGCTTTAGTCGAACCAGGGACGTCGCCATTATGCAGCATGTGCTGTAACCATGAGGCTACCAAAGCACCATTTATTACTCCATCCCTATCCATGTTTCAAAAAATGGGGTTTGTTATCTCTCTGGTGGATGCAAATGAATAACAATTATAAGAATTAATGATAAAGCATTCTTCGGTGCAATAAATACTATAATACAACAATACATTGTTAATTATAATAATAATTATTCATTTTATTTAAAGAGAGAGAGAGAGTTACAGTAGTCCAGACGGGATGTGATCAGGGTGTTTACCAGGATAGCGGTGCAGGTTGGTGAAAGTGAGGGACGGAGACGATTGATGTTACGTAGATGGAAGTATGCAGACCAAGTAACGTTATTGATGTGGGCTTGGAAAGATAGTGTGCTGTCCAGGATGACACCCAGACTCTTTACCTGAGGGGATGGAGGAACAGTGGAATTGTTGATGGACATGGAGAAAGTGTTGAGTGTTGCTAAGGTTGATCTGGTACCGATGAGGAGGACCTCAGTTTTTTCGCCGTTGAGTTTAAGAAAGTTGAATGAGAGCCATGATTTAATTTTCAGTAACCCTAGAGACTTGAGAGGAGCCAGATCTCAGGTTCTTGATTTGAACAAACTGTGTGCAGCCAGAGAGATATGATGTGAACCAAGCCAGAGATGGAAACCAGACTGAAATTGTTCATAGAGGTTGTTAGACAGATGGGTGTGGACCTGAGCTGCAACAGTTCTTTCTAGTATTTTGGAGAGAAACAGCAGGTTTGAGATGGGATTGAAGTTGTTCAAATCATTCAGATCGGCGCCACGTTTTTTGAGTGTTGGTGTTAAACTAAAGTATGTTTTATGTATTCTTGTTAAAGGCCCTAATATATCTAGGCAGGGATTCTTAAAAAATTTAATATTTTTGTGTTATTAAAGTAAAAATACAAAGGCTTTTATGGTTGAGGTATGTGCTTTGTTGCTTTGACTTTCAGTTTATTTTTCAACTGGTACAGTAGATAATATTTGTGAAGTTTTTAAAATTTAGTATATTTGCTTTCAATATCTGCACTGTCAGACTGATTCATCTTTAATTAATTTTTGGTGTGTTTTCTATAAATTGTGATTTACAACAAATTTCAAAACCTTTGCCACACTGTCAGGAATATAATTATTTTGGGGGAATACATAACAATTTTTAATTTATTTTTCTGACCTTAAAAAGAGTTAAGTAAAAAAAAAAGTATACATTTCCTGGACTCCTAATTACATTTATTAAAACCAACAATGAAACACCGAGACAGTTCTCAGATTATGTGTGAAAACTTTAAAACACTGAATAAGATTACACAAATTAATGAGATGAACACAATAAATGATGGTTAATAAAAAATGGCTTTATATCAGAGTTTTAGGAAAAAACACAAACTTGAACTCATCTTCTTTGAAGCATGTGTGTGTGTGTGTGTGTGTGTGTGTGTGTGTGTGTGTGTGTGTGTGTGTGTGTGTGTGTGTGTGTGTGTGTGTGTGTGTGTGTGTGTGTCTCAGAGCATTTTCTGGTCACCAAATTAGGAACAGGATCTATTTTGTGCTTGCAGATTGAATTTGCTACTTTTAATGTAGAGCGGAATTGATATCCACAGAAAACCTGATAAAGCTAATTGAGGAAATCAAATGTTCACTTTATTTTCCACAGTACATTTTTTAATGGCTTGTTTTGAGTGATTGAAACCTTGGTATTTTTTGACTTGATAAAATGATGAAGACTAGTCATATAATTGATTACAAGCAGCCACAGACCATCTATACATCTATATCTCTACTTTTATACATCTAAATCTACAGTGAGGAGCTTGTTGTAAAACTGCTTCACTGTTGGAAGAGCTGCAGCTTCTGTCTTCTCACTCTCTGTTGAACCTCTAAAACAATTTTTTTCCTGATAAACATTCACTTGTTTGAATAAATGTACAGTGTTACAGCAGATATTTTACAAATTGAAAATGTCCCAACAGGAAACATTTTTATTATCAGATGATAATTACAACAAAATACAGTAAATTATTGCTTGTTGAGATTTTGGCCTGAGAAACTGTAGCTAGACATCTCTCTTTTTAGACAGCAGGTGGCTGAATGATGATAACAGTCACAATGTAACAGAGCATGGAAGATGAAGCATCTGTATTTTGTAAAGGGGGAAATGTGCTGTTCAAATTTAGTTAGCATTAATACTTTAAATGAACAGTACATCCCTTCATCTTCTCAAATTCAAATACGTGAATTAGTAATGAAAAATGCAAAACTTTATTGCATGTATAAACATTACTCAGAGTTTGGTGAGAAGAGGCAGTGACAGCAATACTCTCACTTATTAAAAACAATGGTGACTGAAAAAACATACAAGTGATTTTAATGTGTGTTCTTTTTACAGGGTCCAGTGCTGTGACAACTGTGTTTGTGCAGAAAGGGAAGGATTTACATCTGGATGTTAACAATCCTGTTGATCTCAAAGGAAAAGATGAATTTAAATGGACAGTCAATGACACTAACAATGTAGTGAGATTACGTTCTGGTGAAGAACCTATACAAAGTCAGGAAGATAGTTATAAAGGAAGGGTTGAGTTTTCTGTACAAAATCACTCTTTGCTTTTGAAGAATGTGCAACACAGCGACAGTGGAGATTACACTGCACTCATAAGTGGAGACAAAACCCAACGTGTAGCTGAATACAAGGTCATAATTCAAGGTAGGTTCCTTTAGATTTCAAACATTGATACACAGTAGTACTCTGTTTTATAACCCTTCACACCTACCTTTTGTCCTCTAGATACAGTGTCTCCAGTTCAGCTGTCCGTGAACTCTGTGTCTAACAGCAGAGAGTCCTGTAACCTCACTGTGACCTGCAGTACAGAGGACTCTCTCATCAACAGCACTTTTAGATGTGACAACCAAACCTGCAATCAGGAGGGAGGAGATCAGTCAGAGGTCACAACCTCTGGTTCTTCTCTCCGTATCTACCTGTTGAATGACTCCATCATCTGTAACCATAGCAACCAGGTCAACTGGACCAGAGACATGATGGAGATTCAGCCTCTCTGCTCTCTAACTGCTGGTGAGACTGAAAGACTATGGGGTTAGGTTTAGGGTTACACATTAACATTTTCTTAACTGTCAGAAACAGTCTTTGGCTGCGTTCACACTGTAAGCCAAAATCCGATTTTTAGCCAATCTAGATTGGAACCAGATGGCTCTTATGAAGTCTGAACAGTCATAAATCACATGAAATCCGATTTTTGGAAACCAGATCGAAACCACCTTTGGGAGGTTGTCTCAAATTGCATTTGGACAGATGTGTCTGATCCTGAACAACTCCAAACACTCAAATCGGATTTGACTGTCCGTGACGTCTCTCTACGTCTCTACGCTACGTCACTCTATGCGACACCAGACCCACGCTTATTCCAGTTTTGTTGCTAGCTGATATCACTGGAGGCAACGGAGGACGTCGAAAACATCAGTCCATGGACAGAGGACCAAACCATATTCTTAAGCTTCGTGGAGATGGCTCAGTTCAAGCGAAGCTCGAGGGTTTGTTGTTGCTGTCGCAATTATATGACATCACACAATACACGCTAGAATCTGATGCCTCCACTCCGACAACGTTGCCACAGCAACCTGTCAGATTGGTCATTAATGTGGCCCAGTCTGAACAGAGACAAATCCGATTTGGACACTTGCTAAAAACAGTGTGGACAGTCAGGCCTAAAAATCAGATTTTAATCAGATTTGCCTGCAGTCTTTGTTACTGAGTACATTTGAGTGAAAAACAATGTTCTACATCATCAAGTGCTCAATAACAACAAATCAGCCTTTCTCCCTGCAGCATGAAGCAGCACGCACCTCAGTATATTTATATTTTGGTAATGCTACAATTTGAGATAAAGCAGGTCCAGTACCAGGCTGAAGTGACTGAGGATGTTAATAAATCATGATGAAAGCATTTTTTTCATAAATAAAATGATTTAACCATGCAATAGCCTCAGAAAGGCAAAACAACAACATAAGGCTACTGTTTCAAATTCAAAGTAAACATTTCTTCATTAGAGCAGAGTGATAACTACTTTTTGAATTCATGAATGGATGTCTGTTAAAATCAGCAGGAGGAGGCGCATGGAAACAGTTGTCTGTCCTCTGGGGTTGTGTCTGTTGTGATGGCTTTCTCTATTTACAATAATCTCATGTGCATAAATTAACCAAAATGGGGGAACAAATTGTATCTCGTACAGATACAATAGAATTGTGTGCTCAATGTAAAAAAATGTGGTTTCAGTAAAAAAAACATTTTATTTTTCCCATGTCCCCTTAAGGGTATATAATTTGTAGCTAGAAATGTATTAAAAGTTATGAATCTAGGAATTTTTGGAAGTTAACTCAAACATGTAAAACATATTTTATCTTCTATCTTTTATCTTGGATTTTTTTTTTATTCATTTGCAGTTCCTGATACGGGTACAAGAGTAGCCATTTGGATTGTGCTTCCAGTTTTCCTTTTCCTTTTCCTTGTCCCTGTCCTTGGCTGCCTAATCAAATGTAAGTCCCAGTGTATATTTCATCTCTAGAGTAATAATGTAATTGAAATCTTCATCAATGTTTTTATATGAATTCCGTCATTGAAGCAGAGAATACCCACCACACCCACAAACCTCTCATGTATGATTAAACAATGGCATCAGAGTGATGTCAGCAAACAACTATTTTCTATGTAAAGATAAAGTGGAGTAATGACTGAAGCCTCACTACCTCTGTGTGTGTTGTAATCTGAGCTTCTCTGTTCTTTGTTTTGATAACTGGTCTGGCCATGTGTGATTTCCACTTTGTCCTTTATGTCTGTTTCCAACATGGTGGCTGTATGTTGTAGCGGTTTAAGCAGATTTAATTCTTCAACCCCACAAAGGATACATGTTAAAACCATGACCCCAGAAAAGAAATGTTCCACAACACATTTTATATAGATATGCAACACAAAAGGAACACAAAATGAATACTTAAATAATGCCAACCACACCACCATTTGAATTTCCACAAAAATAATATTAGAGCACACAAGCAAAACAAAACTCTTCACAACTCAGTCCTGGTCCAAACAAAAGAATAATGGTACCGGGTGCTCCGTTCCGGGTTTTTCCGGTTATCAGTCCAGTTCAGTTCAAACAGTTCAGTTTCTAAAGCAAAATAATGTATATATATATATTAAGTGTGTGTGTGTGTGTGTGTGTGTGTGTGTGTGTGTGTGTGTGTGTGTGTGTGTGTGTATTATTACTAAGCAAATCAACAATGTTTTTTTGACAGACCAGAAAAGAAAAGGAAGAATGAACTGTGAAAATACAATATATGCCAGTCCTCAGGTAAGTACCACGTGTTGTTTTTCTTATATAACTCTCCCAAATAAGAACAGAGGAAGAGACTTTCATATTGAGAATAATTTAACAGTTAAGACCTGATATTCGGAAACAGGTGAAATGTTAAAAAAAATCAAAAAGCATGCACTTGTCAGTCTATAACCATGCAGTCTATCTAAATGACCTCCATCTCTGTGCTACAACTGCTTCACCCAGTCTGCTGAACTGGTGCTGCTGCTTGCTGCTACTGAACAGGACACATACAGATTTCACTGTTTATGCTGATTTCTTGTGTTTAATATATTTCTGTGAACTGAATTACTTCCAGAAGTATCACAACCTACCTGTCCAAACCTGTAGTTTGAGTTCTCATTGAACAGGTTTAAATATATATACTGTACTGAGTTTGTCAGACAAAGTGAAAATGAAAACATTTTTCTAACATGGTTGTTTGATTTATCTCTAGGGAATCAATCCTGACCAAACTCCTAATCAGACTGCCACAGAGGATGCTTCAAGTCGTTTTGTAAACACCACTTATGCTTTGGTAGAAGTTTCAACTGGGCCCAAAAGATCGACTGAGCCTAAAAAGACCACCTTGCCAGAGACCATTTATTCTGAAGTTAACAAGGCTCCAAAGTCCAACGACCACCCAGAACTGAAAAACACAGATAATGATGATGATTCAGTCCACTGACAGGACCAAATCGTGGTGTGTCATGATGGATCTTAAGTCCCACTCAGCCTTCAGTCTGGTCTTCAAACACATTGCTTAAAGAACTTGCTGGACCCTCTTGCAGGTCTTTTGTTACAGAAACAGCTGCACGGAACATTTCCAGAAAGACTCAAAACCGTATTTGCAATGTAAAAATGTTCGGGTGTTGGTGTTTGGTGACTTTGTTCAGGAATTACTTTACATTACCACAAACACATCAGAGGAAGCAGAGGTGCTGGAAGTGCTGTTGTTGTCAGGAGACAATGAAATATACCATAAAAAACGGTGTATAAGTCGCAGTCTATTTTGGGGGGTGTCATACTGTTAAAGACTGGTTCATTTGAATGCACCAGTAGCTATTCATTTATAGACATATATGTTTATAGTCTAAAACTTTCTCAGTTTACTTAGAATTGAAAAAACTAAAACCTATATACAAAAAAGGTGATTAAAAACAGGACACAGGTGAGTGAAACAAGACACAGGTGAAACACATGAGGGAATCAACTAAGGCGGAAAAACACAGGAAGTAAAAATAACCCCACACGAGAAGAAAATCTTTCAAAATAAGACACAATAGCAACTACAGACAGGATGTGACAATTCGCTGCCAAAACAGCTGGAGCAAGCAGCGTGTGCTTGGCACCGCTGTCTATAGGATGTTATAGTTCATAAGTGTGGACGCAGACATCATTATGTTTAAAGTTATAGTTACTGTTATAGTAATCATTCTTAGTGTGGACAGCCTTTTACATACCTACTGTATAGTCATATGCAGATCCAACCTCTCTTTGTGTTTTAAAAATGAATAGGACACACCGGTACAGAAGACGCACCTCACTTTTAAATGAAATGAAAAAATATTGTGTTAAAGGTGTGATTTATACACCATATTTACGTTAGTTTCCTTTCACCTGGATAGTTTTAATAAGTGATGTTGTCTGGGTAATGTTGTCTTTGTAAAATTTGAGTGTGGTCTAGACCTGTACTATGTGAGTAGTTGTCTGTGTTGTTGTTTTGTATTGTAATTAAAATGGAATTGAACATATTTTTTTAACATATTAAAAAACAAAAACAAAAGGAATGAAGTACACTTTTCATGTGTTGCTTTATCAGATTCACTCTGTGCTTGATTGCTTTATTACTTTTAAATAGTCCAGCACTGATCAACAGAGAATCTAACAGGGTCACATGTAGCATCTCATTTTCTAATACTAATGCACTTTAAACACGCTCTTCCTGATGTACTGCTAGATTGTGATCACAATCATCATGCAGTCACCTGCTAAAAGGAGACTGAAAGAAGACACTGGCTACAGTTTTTAGACATGCATTAAGCACTGTGCATGTACTACATTCCATTACAGTGCATTATAACATCAGTTTGTCTGGTTCTGCATGATTTAGCTTTAATTAGCTTTAATTCTTCAGGTCTGAATTTTGTGCATCATCTTCATTTCCTGCAAACCATATTGAAATAAGATCATGAGCTCAAAGTCGTAGCAACTAGCAGGACTTTCATTACGGATGATTCCGACTCTTCAGTTTTATCCACAATCCTCAGTGTGTTAATCACAATTATAAAGTAAGCTCAGGTTTTATTACTATATTTGCAATGAAATTAAAATGTTGAATGTATTTGTTTAGTTTCACTTTAACACATATTTAGGTAGGTCAGTGCACGTACACTATAACCACTTCCTTTCTGACTCAGTATAACACCTCTTTTATTGTCAGCCTGCAGGTAGTGTGAACATTGGTTAATGCCCAAAATGGACCTGCAAAGGCATGCAATGCTTTTTGTTCTTTATGCAGACTATATTTCCTTTGACCTGATATGTTGAACACTTTGAACTGCATCAATATTGTGTGGCAAACAAACATGTTTAAATGCAGCTCACTTTATATACATGCAGTTTGTTTGCAAAGTATTTAGATAGTTTTTAAAAAACCTTCTAATGTTACTGTTTTAGTTTAGTTATGGTTTATTTTAAGGCTTTCTGAAGCCTGTCTTCTAATACTATTAGGTGCATTGGGACATGGCTTGTTTTCATTTTTTAAATAAGATCTTCTTTCAATATGGTTTGCAGGAAATGAAGATGATGCATATGTCAAAATTCAGACCTGAAGAATTAAAGCTAATTAAAGCTAAATCATGCAGAACCAGACAAACTGATGTTATAATGCACTGTATGTAATGTAATGTAGTGCATGCACAATGATTAATGCATGTCTTCTGAATGACCAAACCCACTTATGCATTAAAATTATATGTTAACAAAGACTTACAGATTTTAAACTATAGGCTACTATAGGCTACATCACACATACGGCTATAGAGTCAAAATGTAAATGATTTTGAAAGTGACCCATTGCAAAATCATGGTGTTAACATGCGTCTCAGGTGATCTGATCGTAAGTGGACAGTGTTAAATACAAATGTAAACGGCCACCAAGATGCATTGTGACAGATAACTCTAATCAAGGCAGATGGTCGCCCACTAGAGCCTAGTGTTTTAATAGCCACTGTTGCCAAGTGCTTGCTCATGTGGAAATGTTGAATCTCTTTAAATTAAATTTGCTGGTTCCAATATGCAACATCACCACTAGATGCCACTAAATCCTACACACTTGTACTGAAACTAAATCAAAGCTTTTAGATAATGGCACACAGATACTGTAGTTGAGTGGTTAGAGTGCATGCTTCATATGCAACTGACCCTGGTTCGAATCCCCCTCTCTCTCTCCCATGTTTCCTGTATGTCTACTGCTAAATAAAGGTGTATATACAAGACAAAATCTTTAAAAAAAGATAAATATACAAATAAGATTATATGTTAGTGTGCAGCGATAGGTTCAAATAAATAATGGAGCAGACAGAAGAGACAAACTGGTTTTAATAAGACTGCACAAACAAACTTCAGGAACAAATATCTGCATTGCATTGATTTGTATTGATGATGTAAAACTGATTTATTTTTAAGGCAAAACATGTTTATTAAGACAGAAAAGTAGGTGAAGTAAAGAAGATTAAATCAGCACCTATGTGAGTGAGGAAGCAACATCACACTCTTCATTAAGAGAGACTGACTATTGTGATATGTAGCACAACAAGCGAGCACAGCTCTATAATCTGAACTGCATTCCTACTATAGACGGTATATTCCTACTCATGCACAGTGGCGTCTGCTGTTCTACTTGATAACAAAGTGAATAACAGATTTGTTGGTGTAGAGTCATCTCTTCATTCTTGCTTCTTGAGCCTCTCCATTAGATGGACACTGATGACGGCAGACACCATGATGATCAGACCAACAGAGAACACAACTGTCTTCACCAGGCACAGAGAGAAACCTGCAACACAACAAAACAGTTATTATATTACAGTTTTGATAATACAGCAAAACATACAGCATACTAGACGTAATAATATATATTTAGAAAACATTTTGTGTGCTTTGTTATATTGTCTGACTTTAATACTTCATTGAAGCAACGACTACAACAACAGTAGAATATTTGTTGTAAAAAAGACTATTCACTGCCAGGAACTCGACTCATTTTAGTATTGTCTTTTATTAAAAATAATTGTAGCAGCATTCATTTAAATTATTAAAACATTTTAACTGAATGTGTCTCATGCAGTTGTCATTCAGATTTTAGATTATGCAAGTTAAATGAACACAATACAAGAATTGAGTATTCAAACTTTCAAAAGTGAAATACTGTATGTTTGCAGGGCATTTGTATTGACATGCAATATCGCATGTTCCTGTTATTTTGTGCAGTCTATGTATGATCCCTCGTACCCGAAGAAAAAATGTCACGGAAGTGTAACCTACGTCAGTAAAATTTCATCCCTCATGAGAGCAGAGATGATGAATCTCCTTCATGTCTCTAGTCCAGCTGACCTAGTTGCTATGGTTACAGATGATGAAGTCATTCAACAGGTAGACACGGAGAGAAGAACCAGAGGTTGTGTTATTTGACTGCTCTCCTCCATCCTGATTGCAGGTTTGGTTGTCACATGTAAAAGTGCTGTTGATGAGAGAGTCCTCTGTACTGCAGGTCACAGTGAGGTTACAGGACTCTCTGCTGTTAGACACAGAGTTCACTGATAGATTAACTGGAGACACTGGATCTCGAGGACAAAAGGTAGGTGTGAAGGGTTATAAAACAGAGTACTACTGTGTATCAATGTTTGAAATCTAAAGAAACCTACCTTCAATTATGACTTTGTATTCAGCTAGAAGTTGGATTTTGTCCTCAGTAATGAGTGCAGTGTAATCTCCACTGTCGCTGTGTTGCACATTCTTCAAAATCAAAGAGTGATTTTGAACAAAAAACTCAACCCTTCCTTTATAACTGTCAAGTATTCTTGCTCTTTTATCAGGAAATAATCTCACTACATTGTGAGTACAATTGACTCTCCACCTAAATTCATCGTCCTTTCCTAGAATGACAGGTTTGTTAACATCCAGATGTAAATCCTTCCCTTTCTGCACAAACACAGTTGTCACAGCACTGGACCCTGTAAAAAGAACACACATTAAAATCACTTGTATGCTTTTTCAGTCACCACTGTTTTAAAAGTGTTCATTCAGAAATTTTAGTATTAAAGAGTATTTCTGCCAATGCCTTAAACATTATTCTTTGTGATTTGGTAAAAGTAAAATAATGGCAGACAGCCTTATTTAGATGAATAGACTGTGTGTGTGTGTGTGTGTGGTGTGTGTGTGACTTTGAGTAAGACTGTCTTACTATGAGCCTTTTCAATTTGAATCATATGTTGTCTCTTAGTGCATTTGATTCATTTTTGCCTAACAACTATAAAATGCTTCTCAGTTAAAAAAAACAACGTAAAGATTACGTGTTCCTGACAATGAGCAGAAAGTCGTAGCAAGTAGTATGTCTTTCATTGCAGATGATTTCAGCTCTTCAGTTTTGTCCACAATCCTTAGTGCATTAATCACAATTATAAAGTCTGCACAGGTTTTATTACTTCATCTGCAATAAAATTAAAATGTAATATGTTTGTCCTACCTGCTAATTCTTTGCAGAGCAGAAGTCCCAGCATCACAAAGATAAACATCTTGGTCTGTGGCTGCCCTGACTTCAAAGTGCAGGGCGGAGGACTTGGTGGAGAGCTTTTGTGTCACAAGTATATATTTCCTATCAAAACCACAAACTCAGTGTCACCATGTCAACTTGTCTGTTCAAACTTTTTCTCCAAGCTCTATTTCACTGTTTGAAATCCGCTGATAGAGAATTAATTAAGCTCCTCGTCAGAAAATATGTTTTGTCTCAGTCAATGAAAAGCTTTAAATAAATAATAATACTATATTTACAGGAAGAGGGTCTGCATGTTGCACCAGAGTTAGCTTAAGGAATATTTTCATCTGTAGACCATTGGGACAAAAATCATTTAAAATGTTATCCTGCTAGAGTATTTGCTGTATTAGTTCAGTTTGATCTACTTAATCATACTTATTTAGGTAGCTCAGTGCACATACGCTATAACCACTTCCTTTTTATACGGTGCAGTATAACACCTCTTTCATTGTCAGCCTGAAGGTAATGTGAATTTTGGTAAATGTCCAAACAGAAAACCAACATGTTGCAACAATGAAAAATGTGAACTCATTAATCATAGGTGTGTTTTGGGCGTAACATGCGGTAAATCAGATGGAGTGTCATCTTCCATTCCCTTTAAAAGCCAGGAGTGCTGTCACTTTGGCAGGTTGCTATTATAACAGCACATTTGTCATGCAATGCCTTTCAAGAATAAAACATGAGTTACTTCTGCTGAAAAGAAAGTCATAACTGACCAGTCTGATGAGTGTAGAGCCTGGTGTCATCAGCTGATTTAATAAACAGTAAGGCTGTGCATAATGGCACGGCGCTCTGTGCAGCATCTCAGAGGCTGCACATTTATCAGTCCTACATTCATTAACAGATTAATACAGCTGTTTTAACCACAGATGTTCAGATGCTTTTCTTGTTGTTAAAATCACTAAGTGGCAGCGGTGCGGCTTTCCTCCAGAAGCAGACGTGGTTCTGGGACCCAGTTTCCACAAAAACACCAACAACTCACTTTGTGCTGCATATCACAGTATATGTAGCTGCTCACCACACAGGCATTGTGGTGCTTGTGTGGTGAGCAGGTATTTTATAATATATTGATGTAATACTTTTATTTCTATTTGTTTGTATGTTTGTGTGCTGCCTGTCCCTGTGTGTGTAACAGGCAGAGTGTACATTCATTGTGCACCCACTTTATTAAAATCTTGATAATGCGGCAGTAGTAATAACAGTGAAATATGTTCCACTGACTTTAAACCTGTTTTTTTTGGTCAGTGACGCAAACGCTTTCCTCTACCTCAAAATATCAACGCGTCACCGACATGCCTGACGACACCTCATTTTGAGACCAACACGTCCATGGGCGTACAGACTGGTGCAAGTGCATTTGCTATTTAAACAGCGTAGGAGCAAGGTGAGAAAATGACAACTGCGTCAGTCTGAAAGACACATACGTGGCACCCATCTTCCGGTGTGGGCTGACTGCAGGATGGGGCCTGAAGAGTACAAAGGAAAATGATAATAATGATAATTATTTTATTCTAATGGAAATGCTTGATGATGATGGTTAGACATGAGAGACAAAGTGTGACAGATATGTTGAAAATAGTTTTTAATCATTTTCTAATTAACATTAAGCTCTGAGGTGTTAACTCTGTCTAAAGTGCAGATGGAGACATCTGTTGGAAAACTGGTTTCCAAATGAGACCCTTCTCCCTGAAACATGTAGTAAAGTTGATTATGAGATTAGAGGCCATATTTCATTTCAGTATTTCTCAGTATCATTTTAGATTTGTATATGATGTGTTGGCACAACATTTCACCAGTGGTTTGAAACATGTGCAACCTGAGACAAGACCCTCATACTGACTGCAGAGCACAAAGACTTTTACCACTTCCTCACTGTGTCACATCAAACACACAATGGCTCTCCCTGCGCTTCTCTTGGCTGTTTGTGTGCTGTATTCATGGCAAACACAAGGTAAAACATTTTTGTTGTAAATATTTTCTGTTGTTGGTTGATTTTGTGTATGGCTTTTGTAGTGAGGCACTGCTGGAAGTTGTTTTTGAATTAGACATTATTGACATAATATACTATAAAAAGTAAAAGTTCCCTTGCCAGAGTTGAACCAGAGATGCGGTGGTTATGTGCGATGACCACTCGGCTACCAAAGAACTCCTAATTTGCATTTTCTAAGATGTTGTCATTTATTATTCCAGTCCTATTCATGGTTGAAAAAATACAACAATACATTAAACTAAAGTATGCATTATTTATTCTCAAATATATCCAGAGATTTAAAAAAAAGAAAAGAAACATTTTTGTTTTATTAAAGTAAAAATACTAAGGGTATTGCAACCATTACAGTAGATAAAGTTGAGGAGCTGTGGCGTAGATTTTTGGAGCTTTTAAAATGTAGTATATTTCCTTTCTATATCTGTACTGTTAGACTGAGCGATGTTTAATTTATTTTTTATCTTAATTACGTTTCCATCAAATTGTGATTTACAACAAGTTTCAAAGCCTTCACCACACTGCAACACAATATAATTATTTTGGGGAAATACATACAACTTATTCATCATCAATTTATTTAGCTGGCCTTAAAATAGTAAAATGAAAAAAAAAATTGAAATCAGCCTGAACCTGATAGATAGAGTTGCCATTTGGTTTAATTTTCAGTCTAAAATAAAAATGGAAAGTGGATGGTGATGGGACCAGACAAAAACAAATGTGCATGTCTAAGTCTGTACAATTTACATGTATGTGTACACAGCATGTGTGTATGAGCGAGGAATAGTGTGTGTGTGGGGTGGTGTATGTGTGAGTATGCGTGGGTGTGTGAGTGTGTGTACGTGTGTGCATACAAGAGAGAGGGTTAGGGTTAGTCCCTACTAACCCACCAACAGCTTAAATGACTAACAGAGAAAGAGAAGAAAAAGGAAGTGGGTGCTCTGTCCACAGATGATGTGAGGCACAGTGGGGTCTGTATCTGTGTTATCTGAAACTATTAATCAACAAAGCAGCTTATTTTCTTTCACGATGATGTTAAACACAGGTCCGGATGTCTGTTACTGGGAGAGTGGGCTTGATGCGAGCTGCGTGGTGTTAAAGGTCTATTAGGGAAAAAGATCCAAGATCCATGATTACTTATTAATAATTAATAATGATTTATGATAATTATTAGTCATTATTAATAACCAAACTCCACTTCCCATTTAGGGTGCCTTGTAGTGAAGGTACCCAACAGGGGCGGACTGCACATCAGGAACACCGGGACAATTCCCGGTGACCTTGACTGAACAGTCAACTTCACCAACAACAATATAGTGAGCAAAAATCAGCTGCAGGATGCCCGGACCAATCAAATCCATGTAGCTTTGTGGTGATGACGGGCAACAGTAGACTACAGTGGAAAATTAAAATGTCTCTGCTGCGCGGAGAGAAGCAGCTAAAGCTTGATTTATGCTGCATAGCTACGCTGTCATTAACCTTTCGAAGTTCTGCGTCGAGGAAACGCGTTGCTCTGCAATTCACCGCCATGCCGCTAGGGGGTGTGACTGTGTGTGTGTGTGGTATCCGTATCCTTGTTTATCTTCCAGTCACAGTAGACAATGGCGACCGAGGTAGAGCGGGTGAAGGCTGATTTATACTTCTGCGTCGGACCGACAGCGTAGCTACGTGCAGCCCTCTGCATTGACATGGACCCCTACGGCGTAGCCTGACGTGCACCTCCAAAAAATCCTAACTACGCGTCACAGCAACGCGGACCGCAAGGGCTGTGATTGGTCCGGTCAAAGTGTCAGTTCCTCTGGCAGTTGCTTTATTTATTAATAATAAACAAAAGGTATGTGTTTTGTATTATTAGAGCACATAGCGCAATGCTACATGCACAATCCTTGACGCAGAACTTCGAAAGGACAACAACGGTGTCGGAGCAACGGCATAGCAACGGCATAGCAACGGCGTCTCTCCGACGCAGAAGCATAAATCAGCCTGGAGTTTGGAGTTGGAGCTCATCAATATTTGCGGAGGTGGTCTGGAGAAAGAAAACGGAAAAAGCAACTGCCGGAGGAACTGATGTTTTGAGCGGACTGCGTTGCCGTGACACATTGTTAGGAGTTTTTGGAGGTGCACATCGACGTGACGCAGAAGTATAAATCAACTCTGTTACTGTTTGCTGTCACTCGTGTTGCTCCCTTCTGCTCTGGTCGACCAAGCTAGAGAGTGAATGAAGACAGGGAGCTGACAGTAAGAATACTGGTGAATCAGATCAATAAAACGTTATTTTCTGGTTTCACACACACACACACACACACACACACACACACACACACACACACACACACAGAACAATAACAAAAACTATCATAATTCATGAAAATGAATTTACAAACATTACGTTTTACAAACATTAAAGGCAGTGACAGCAACTCTTACTTCTTAATGACAACTTTTAAAAACAGTGGTGACTGAAAAAGCATACAAGTGATTTTAATGTGTGTTCTTTTTACAGGGTCCAGTGCTGTGACAACTGTGTTTGTGCAGAAAGGGAAGGATTTACATCTGGATGTTAACAAACCTGTTATTATACCAGAAGCTGCTGAATTTAGGTGGAGAGTCAATGACACTGACAATGTAGTGAGAGTAGCTCCTGATAACAAAACAAGAATAATTCCCAGTTATGAAGGAAGAGTCGAGTTTTATGTTCAAAATCACTCTTTGCTTTTGAAGAATGTGCAACAAAATGACAGTGGAGATTACACTGCACTCATAAGTGGGGACAAAAACCAACGTGTAGCTGAATACAAGGTTATAATTCAAGGTAGGTTCATTTAGATTTCAAACATTGATACACAGTAGTACTCTGTTTTATAACCCTTCACACCTACCTTTTGTCCTCTAGATCCAGTGTCTCCAGTTAATCTGTCAGTGAACTCTGTGTCTAACAGCAGAGAGTCCTGTAACCTCACTGTGACCTGCAGTACAGAGGACTCTCTCATCAACAGCACTTTTACATGTGACAAACAAACCTGTAATCAGGAGGGAGGAGAGCAGTCAGAGGTCACAACCTCTGGTTCTTCTCTCCGTGTCTACCTGTTGAATGACTCCATCACCTGTAACCATAGCAACCAAATCAGCTGGACCAGAGACTTGAAGGAAATGCAGTATGTCTGCTCTCTAACTTCTGGTGAGACTGAAAGAACAGGTATCTGAAAATAATACACACAGTTTGGACACAGTGCACAGTCATGGAAAGAAAATTGCTCTCAACTATAAACATTTGTTTCCAAATACTGTGTGGGTCAACCTGGAGGGATCAGAGAGAGTAAAATCAAGGCCATGTTTTCAATATAGTTGAAAATACAGACAGCACAACAGACCAGCCTTTCTCCCTGGAGCATGAAGTGCAACCAGTGGCGATTCTAGACCAAAATTACCAGGGGGGCCAGAGAGGGTCCAACATGTTTTGAGGGGGGGCCCATGTACCTTATATTCTTCAACCTACTTTTGCCAAATATCGGCCTTTTTCTAAACCCAGTGTTGCCTAAAATACCTGCAAAAACACCTGCTTCAGCATCTGAAGCACATACAAAGCATGTAATTAATTGAACTAAAAGCTGAAAACCTCATCTCGCATTAGAACATATTCATTCAGCTCTAACATACCAACTTTCTTCATTAAAAAAAAGGTGCTAGGGTCAATGATGAACTCCACAGTATTTTGCATCAATGGGTTAATCAACTTACCTATTTCGTATTAATCTAACTGTTAAAACACAATGAGCTGCATGTCTTGTTTGAAATGAGCTATACCAATTATAGTTATTATGGAAAAATATAATGGCAAGAAATTCATCTTTTATACATCTTTTTTATTGTACATTTAAACATTAAACATTACAGATCTTTTTCAATATCCCATACTAGATTCATCATTAATCCATCTGTGCTCAGCACAGGGGCCATAGGGGAGGCCAGGACCAATTCTACAGGGGCCCTGGCCCACCCTGGCCCCTGTCTAAAATCGCCCATGAGTGCAACGCACCTCAGTATATTTATATATTGGTATTAATACTTTTTGAGTAAAAGCAGGTCTAAATACATTTTGAATTAATAAATGGACGTCTGGTATAATCAGCAGGGGAGACAACCGCTATCTCTATTTACAATTATCTCGGGCATAAATTAACCAAAACAAAGGAACACATTATATCTCTTACTGTACACATGCAGTGTTTTCAGTAAATACATATATATTTTTGGAAGATAACTCAAATAAATATGTTTACATGTCTGATCAATTGTTATTGTTCATTTACAGTTCCCGATACAAGACTAGCCATTTGGATTGTGATCTCAATTTTCCTTCTTTGCCTTTTCATTGGCTGCCTAATCATATGTAAGTCCCAGGTTATGTATAAATTAAACAATGGCATCAGAATTATTTCATTTCCAATATATGACATTCAGCCACACGAAATGTCAGCAAACAACTATTTTCTATGTAAAGATGAAGTTGAGTAATGGCATCCTGAATAGAGAATGAAGTCTGTTCTCTGTTCATTACTTTGATAACTGGCCCAGCAGCATGTGCATGTTAGTACATGTGATTTCCTCTCTGTCCTGTGTGTCTGCTTCCAACATACTGGCCATGTCACAAAGTTTATCATATTACAGAGTCAGAGTATTTGATCAGCACTGCCTAGTCTGGATCTGAGTTTCATTAGTTGTTAGTAGAGACTGCTTTCTTTTTTTCCCCTTCAACTTTACAGAGTAGACAACATGCACATTGTTTTTAAGCATCTAGTGGGGCTCAATGACATATATTGCACCTTTAATGTCTTAGTGAAATTAAAATATGTATATTTTCTTTGGTAAATATACTATTAATTTATTATTATTATCATCATTGTTATTATTATTATTCTTAGTAATTAGTAATAATTAGTATCATTAACCAAATCAACAATGTTTTGACAGACCAGAAAAGAAAGAAAACAACATATTGTGAAAGTACAATATATGACAATCCTCAGGTATGTACCTGTTGTTTTTTTCTTTATATAACTCTCCCAATTTCATCTGCTGTTCTTATGCTGTTTTCTTTTGCTTATTGTCTTACTGTCAACTGAATTACTTCCAGGTGTATCACAACCCACCTGTTCAAACCTGCTGCTTGAGTTCTTATTAAATGCATACTGTACTGAGTATGTCAGGCAAAGTACAAATTGGAAAACATCTTTCTAACACAGTCATTTCATTTATTTCTAGGAAATTAATCCCCCCCAAACTCAGAAAACCACAGAAGATGCTTCAGGTCTTTCTCCAAACTCCACCTACATGTTGGTAACATTTCCAACTGGACTAAAAGGATCCACTGTGACTGAAAAGACCACATCACCAGAGACCATTTATTGTTAAGTTAACAGCGCTCCAAAGTCCAACCACACAGAGAACTGAAAAAAACACAGATTATTATAATGATTTAGTCCATTCACTTTGTTAAGCAGCGCCCCTTCCCCTCAGCCCTAACTGATCTTGGTTTGAATCAAGCTGAACTCAGGATCCCATAATCCCCTCTGGGACTCTCGTCCGTCATTGGCTGAGACACCCGACGTCACTTCCAGCAGCTGATGTCACTGCAGTCTTTAAACACCCACATCACCCAAGAGGTGAAAAGTTGGTGGAGCTGTGGCAGCAGCGTGACATTTAAACAGGACAGAGCTTTTTTATGTAAAATTATTCAAAAGTGATTTATGTTTTTTCCCCATTTTCTGACTTTTTAAGTATTGTTGTGTTCTCCTTGTGTACATGTAGGTATTGTCCAGGTTGTCAGTTCAGGTGAATTTAATTGCCCGTGGCTTTAAATATGAATGGACAGTTGCCTGTCTACATCAGCTCTGTAACAGACCTGATCAGGATTTCAACCACTGGTAACAATTAACCTCCAGAGTCCCAGTGACCCTGAACATGATCAATGGATGGAGAAAAAAAGGATGAATGGAAAAATAATAAACTACTGCATGGATTTTTATTCAGCTAATGAGATTTAGTGTTTTTGTTTTACCTTCTCCTTCATCTGAGTTTGTTGTATGTTCAGTGTATCAAAAGAGTTTCTTATAATGTGACATTTCAACACTGTATCATTCTTCAAAGAAATCTGTCCCACAGTATTTGAGGAGGAAACAAACTCGATCATCTACAATACAAAAATAGGCCTACACAATATGATATTTGCATCTATTACAGGCATCACTCACAGTAGGGGTAAATTTGGGCCAGTTTTGCATTTGTGTGGAGGACTTTATACTGGATTAGGCTGTGACGGGCACATATGGAGGAGGAGTGCACCAAGTTTAAAGCAGAGGTCCAATGCTGATCTGTTAACACCATGGTCAGGCCATGCTCCCATGAGGTCCTGATTAAATTGAGATGTTCCAAGGAAGCAGATCAGAGGGAGTTGTATAATGCTGAAATGCACAGGTAGAAGGGTGTCGGTCAGGGCTTCAGGGGTGCGGTTTGGAAAATGGGGGAAATACTTTTTTACAAAGTGTCTAATTTGGAAGAAACAAAAAAGTTTTCCTAAGTTGGCTCCGTATTTTCGGTGAAATAGACACATTTCAGTTTTCTCCCACAAGTGCTGCAGGGCAGGGTTATTATAGTTTTGAAATGTTCTTTAGTTGTAGTTGAACTGATTAGTTTTAGTCTTTCTCTTCATCACTGCACTTGTACTTTTATCTACTGCAGGGTCTTAGTATAAAATATCCCCATATTGGGCAGTGTTGTCTGCCTGGAACTTCATTGTAAAATGCACGCCCAGCAAACATCCACTCTGCTGCCCCCTTCTGGTACTAACCTGTTATGTCAAGAAGTCAAACTTGACAACACAATAAAAATGTAGGGAAAAAACAAAAACTAAGCTGATTTTATCTGCAATTCAGTTTAGTTTTAGTTAGTTTTGCATTGTTCATTGTAGTTTTTTTTTCAAACGATCATGTTTATTTTTATTTCAGTTAACTGAATAATTTTTTTCACTGGTAGTTTTAGTTTTAGTTAACTATAATAAACCTGCTACAGGGAGAGGAAATTGCCTTTTCCAAGTGTACCCACACGGGTAGGGAATAACATTCACTATCCATCCAATACAAGATTTTTTGTTATTAGGGTTAGGGTTAGGGTTATTAGCTGCCCAATAGTATTGCCTACAGTTAGGGAATGCTAGACCTCCATCTCTCTTAGGAGATTATAGGATTGCCTTTCGATTTCGAGTCGGTTTGTTTCCCCATAAGAATTTGGATATAATCCTGTCTAATTTGTCAAAAAATAATGTATATATATGGATCCAATTTATCCGACCTGCGAGGGATAATTGTACCAGCGGTTTGGTTTTTTTGACCAAAGGTAGAAAGATTGCACAGAACATATCCCACATAGATTCAGTGATAAAAATGCCACAATAGCGAAATCTGTTGTCAGTCTATTTGAATGGTGAGAGCTACTTAGCCAGTGAGTTAATCTGCAACAACTCACTTTTTGATAATTGAGTTTGTAGCTGGAGCGTGCATCCAACCTTTCCAAGATGTTGGAAATTACAGGTAGAGAGCTAACTAGATTTTAAATGTACAATGTACACATGGGTTGTGTCTAATTGGGTGATAGTGATACCTTTGAAGCCTTCCTCTGAGCATAGCCAGAGCGCCAGCTGCTTTTAATAAGATCTTATATGAATATAGTGTGCAGAAATTATGGATCAGACAGAAGAAACAAATTGGTTTAATACAGCTGCACAAACACCTTTATTTATAAGGTATAATAGGATTATTAATATAGACACCAAAGAAAAGTCCAAAGAAGATTCAATCAGCACCCATGCTAACTGATGAAGTAGCAACATCACACTCTTCATTAAGAGAGACCGACTATTTTTTGCAAAATCAAGAGGTTGTGATATGTAGCACAACAAGTACTGTAAGCAAAGATCTATAAACTGAACTGCATTCCTACTCATGCACAGTGGCATCTGCCGTTCTACTTGATAAGAAAGTGAATAACAGATTTGTTGGTGTAGAGTCATCTCTTCATTCTTGCTTCTTGAGCCTCTTCATCAGATGGACACTGATGACGGCAGACACCATGATGATCAGACCGACAGAGATCATGACTGTCTTCATCAGGCACAGAGAGATACTCTGTGAACCTGCAACACCAAAACAGACTATTTATTACCAGGCACTTGTACTCACTTTATGAAGTATTTTGTTTTATTAAAAATAATCTTTTACAACTATTTAAATCATTGCAACTAAATACGTCTCATGCATTTGTCCTCAAGACAATGATATGCAAGTTAAATGGACAGAACACAAGAATTGAGCATTCATATATAAAAATGTACTTTTAGTAAAATTTCAGTGAAATTCACATTTTGATTTGATTTCATCCATGAGGCCCAACAATCAGAACCTATTCATTGCACATTATCTTTAAGTCTCACCAGTTAGAGAGCAGAGAGGCTGAATCTCCGTCTTATTACTGGTGCAGCTGACCTGGTTGCTATGTTTACAGATGATGAACTCATTCAACAGGTAGACATGGAGATAAGAACCAGAGGTTGTGTTCGTTGACTGCTCTCCTCCCTCCTGATGGCAGGTTTGTTTGTCACATGTAAAAGTGCTGTTGATGAGAGAGTCCTCTGTACTGCAGGTCACAGTGAGGTTACAGGACTCTGTGCTGTTAGACACAGAGTTCACTGACAGATTAACTGGAGACACTGGATCTAGAGGACAAAAGGTAGGTGTGAAGGGTTATAAAACAGGATACTACTGTGTATCAGTGTTTGAAATCTAAAGAAACCTACCTTGAATTATGACCTTGTATTCAGCTACACGTTGGGTTTCGTCCCCAGCTATGAGTGCAGTATATTCTCCACTGTCGCTGTGTTGCACATTCTTCAAAATCAAAGAGTGATTTTGTACAGAAAACTCAACCCTTCCTTTATAAGGGTCAACTATTCTTACTTTGTTATCAGGAGATAATCTCACTATGCTGCCAGTATCATTGACTCTCCAACTAAATTCATCATATTCTGGTATAACAACAGGTTTGTTAACATGCAGATGTAAATCCTTCCCTTTCTGCACAAACACAGTTGTCACAGCACTGGACCCTGTAAAAAGAACACACATTAAAATCACTTGTATGCTTTTTCAGTCACCACTGTTTTTACAAGAGGTCATTAAGAAGTGAGAGTATTGCTGTCACTGCCTTAAGTCCTTGAACACTGAGTAATGTTTGTAAATTATTTTTTATGAATTATGATTGCTAAAATCACTTGTATGCTTTTCCAGTCACCACTAGTTTAAGTTGTCATCGCATTACATAGTTCTTTTTGTATAATAATTATAGATTTTTGAATTTGAGAAAATTAAGTGATGGACTTTTATTCACATGAAATTATTCACAATTGCCTCTTCTGCAGCAGAATCAACACAAACTGAATATCAACAATACATAAATACTCCTCAGTCACAAATGTCAGATACATAAAACATGTTATTATTTTTTATCCTTATAAAGGGGCAAGATTGTATTCTTTCTACGTGATCATAATCCATTCGTGCCTATCAACTACTAAATGCAGGGATATTGCATCTGTACCTCTAAACAAGCGACAGTGTCTCCTTCTTTCCTGCTGCTCTGAAAAAAACGTTTAAAATTACTAATGTGTTCCTAATCATGAGCTCAAAGTCGTAGCAACTAGCAGGACTTTCATTACGGATGATTCTGGATCTTTTGTCTGGAGTTTTATCCACAATCCTCAGTGCATTAATCAAAATGATAAAGTCAGCTCAGGTTTTATTCCTTTATCTGCAAGAAAATTAAAATATAGTATGTTTGGCCTACCTGCTAATTCTTTGCAGAGCACAAGTCCCAGCATCACAAAGATAAACATCATGGTCTCTGGCTGCCCTGACTTCAAAGTGCAGAGTGCAGTGCTTGATAAAGAGCTTTTATATCACAACTTTATTTTTCCTGTCTAAACCACAAACGTACAGAATGTCAACATGTCATCTTCTCTATTCAAACTTCCTCTCTAAGCTCTGTTTGACTGTTTGAGATGTGCTGTTAAAGAATGTACTTAATTAAATCATTTAGGTTTTTGTCAAAAGAAGTTTTGTCTAAGTCACTGAAAAAGATGATAAACAACAGTTTTATTATATATTTCAATAGATACCGTAGAAAAAGGTTTTGTATGTTACACTAGAGTTAATTGTTGTATTAGTTTAATTAGTTTGAGTCACATGAACTGTAACCACTTCCTTTCTCATAAGATATAGTTCATTTAACACCTTTTTTCATTTTTAGCCGGCAAATGGTGTGAACACTGGTTAATGTCCAAACAGAAAACTAACATGTTGCAGCAATGAAAAATGAACATGCACAGTCATCCTTGCATGGTAGTAGTTCTGCACTAGAAAACAAGAATTAAAGTTAAAGTAAACAAAGGTCTTTTATTCTTTCTGACGATAATATGTTTCCTTTGACTTGATATTTTAAACATTTTGAATTGCACCAATGATGAGTGACAAAAAATGTGTCTAAATGCAGCTCACATGAGAAAAGAGTAGAGTTGGTTTCCAAACATTCAGGTCAGAAGGCAGGAAAACTTCACCTGTTCTCATGCAACCTTCTTATTCTGAAGGACAGAATTAAAATCTGCTTGTTTCTGAGGATTTAGATTAAAAACAACCTTGTGCTTTAACATTAGTCTTTCTGGAACCTATCATCTAATGCTATAAAACATGAATCATAAGAGGTGATTTATTAAGACATGGCTTGTTTTCATTTTTTAAATAAGATCTTATTTCAATATAGTGCGTAGATTTAGAGTCCAAGAAGTAACTGATCAGACAAATTGCTTTCACAAAAAAATTTCTCGATCAAATATCTTAGTTATGTTAAACCGGTTTAGTTTAAGGAGAGGCAGGTTCAAGTGTAAGGGAAGACAATCACAAAGGCAAGAAACACACATGGGTAGGAGGTGAAGTATCTGAAATGAGTAAATATCAAAAACATGACTTGACACAGGATGAGATGTGATAAAAATGTGTGTTGATGGTCAGACATGATGTACAAAGTGTGACGGATATGTTAGAAACTGTTTCTCTTAACATCTTTTTTTCTTCAGAGACTTCTCAGAAGACCAGTTCCTGCTAATTACAGTGCATAGTGGTGTTTTCACTTCCTGATTTCTCACATGAAGTACGTCTCTCAGTGTAATTCTCGTTGCTGTTTATAGATTTATTCTTGGGAAACACATGTGTGCCCCACACATGTGTTTCCCAAGAATACACATCATCAGCTCGTCATTTTCTTTCTTTCAGTGTCAGAAAGCACCTTTCATCTGTTAACATTTGTGGAGTTTTTAAAATTTAGTATATTCCCTTTCAATACCTTTAGACTGATTCATCTTTTAATTGATTTTTTTATGTTAATTATGTTTTCTATAAAATGTATTTTGCAATAATTATTTTGGGGAGATACATACAACTTATTTATCATCAATTTATTTTGCTGGCCTTAAAATAGTCAAATGAAAAAAAAGAAAGAATAATACAGGAATCAGCTTGAACCTTCCTGGAGTGTTAAAAGACTCTAACCCTGTCAGGGGCGCGCAGGTGGTCCGGTGGTTAGAGCTCATGCCATATACACAGCCGACTCCAGTTCGAAATCCCGGTCGAAGGTCCTTTGCTGCTTGTCACACCCCCTCTATCTCCCATGTTTCCTGTCTGTCTACTGCTAAATAAAGGTGTCTATGCCAGACAAAAATCTAAAAAAAAAGAAGCTTTCAGCACATCACTTATAGAGGGGGTCAGTCTTGCATCATCTAGTGAATTTCACTGTATGCAGAAATGTTGCATTAATCTCCACACAGTGTACACAGCTCAATGTCAGTTAATATTACAAATAACTATTGGACAATTAGTAATGGACTACAATAGAGTTGCAAGCCTGCACAGGTAGAGATGTGGTCATAGTAATTGCGCATGTTTGGCCTATGTTTGTGGTGGAGTCCAATGTAATATCTCTTCAGAATCCCTGCCGGAGCCTGTGCTCATGGGGAAATATTGGGTCTAAATTAAAGAGTCTAGTCCAGACCTGCTCTGTGTGAAAAGTGCCTTTGGATGACTTTTGTTGTGATTTTCACTCAGGACATACACAGTGAGGAATGGAGCTAACCACATAGCCTCTTAGCTGCTCATGCTAAGTGTTGCCATACCGACGCCTAACAATGATCAAGGTGATGTCCATGTATCATATGATAAGTTGATACAGTATATAGACAGGATGATGTTGATAATTATGTCATTGTAAGTTGATAATGTAATTATTGTGACAGGCCTATTTGCACCACAGTTAGCTGAAGGATCATTTTCATCTGTGGTCCATTGGGACAAAAGTAATTTAAAAGCTCATTGTTTTATAATAATTGCTGTACGAGTTTAGTTAGCTTGATATACTTTAACACTTAATTAAGAATGTCAGTGCACATTCACGATAACCACTTTCCCTTTCTCATATAATGCAATACATTTTACACCTTTTTTTATTTTCAGCCTGCAAGTGGTGTGAACACTGTTAAATGTCCAAACAGGAAACAGACATGTTGCAGCAATAAAAAATGAACCCGCAAAGTCGTCTTTGCATGGTAATATTTCTGCTCTTATTTAGAGTATACACTTTTATGTCACGTCTTCACACACACACACACACACACACACACATGCACACACTGTCACTCACCCACACACATCACATATGTCACTTGACTGGCTGACCTTTAACTGATCCCTGATTGCCTTACTGTTTCCAAAAACCTGATCCTGGGGTCCACTCTTCCTCACTGTCCTGAAGCTCACTGTCCTCACTATCAGAGGGAATCACTCTAACTTCTCAATCAAACTCCTTCCTCCCATAAAAAGTGTTCTTCTTTCTTTTGTTCTTTATGCAGACCATGTGTTTATTTTGACCTGATACTTTGAACACTGAATTACACCAATGATGAGTGACACAAAGATGCAGTGTCTAAATATAGTTCACATGAGAGAATAGTTTCCTGGTTTGCGTAACAGTAAACACAACCATGAGTAACATTAAATCAGTTCCTATAACTCCTAACCCCCCTAACCCAAGATACTTATTTACAGAAGACATTCATTACCCACAGATAAAATAGAGCCTAACATACATGTCGTTTTCAGTTTTCTGGTTTGCATAACAGTTAAAAAAATAAAGAAACAAAACAGCCATGACTTTATGGTAAGTCAGTTTAGCTTTGTGCTGAGTGCAATGCATGAATAGTGTTTCCACTTCCTGATATGTCACATTAAGCTCAGAATGGCTCTCGCTGCACTTCTCTTTTCTGTTTGTGTGCTGTATTCATGGGAAACACAAGGTAAAACATTTTACTTTAAATATTCTCAGTTGTTGATTGACTCTGTTTAAAAGTCTGGTTGTTGTAGTGAAACACTGCTGGAAGTTGTTTCTGAATTAGACATTATTGATATAATGTGCTATAAAACTGAACCGTGTGTTCAGTGAAAATGTGAACTGTTTTAGATGTTGTCATGTATTACTCCATCTCTATTCATGGTTAAAAATGGGATTTCTTACCTTTGTGATAGAATAAATGGGATTAATAATAAAGTATTCTTCAGTTCAAGAGAAACTAGAATATAATACATTAAACTAAAATGTACATCATTCATTCTTATACAAGCCTCTACTATATCCAGACAGAGATTTTTTAAAACTTTACACCTTTTTGTGTTATTATTCTAACAAACAGAGAGTATTATAATTTAGGTATGTGCTCTTTATTTTATTCTTCCACTTTCAGTATATCTTTTAACCATTGCAGTAGATACCAGTTGTGGAACTATGGGAATTTCCTTTCAATAGCTGCACTCTTAGACTGATTTCAAAGCCTTCACCACACTGCCAGAAATATTATTATTCATTCATTTTGCTGGCCTAATTTGCCGTTTAATTTTCATATAGAGATGTGGGTAAAAAAGTTATGAATCAATTAAGTATAAGATTAAGATAACTATCTATTCCCTGGAGTTCCAATAACATTTATTAAAACAAACAATGAAACACTGAGTTCCCAGATTCTTTGTGCAGACTTTAAAACTGTAGTTACCAAAAGGGTATAAATAAAGGCAACATGTTAAGACACAACTTTATGAAAAGAACATCAAAAGTAACAAATGGACTTATATCATCACAGAGCTTTAGGACAAAGCACAAACTTGACCTTCTCTGTAGCGTGCGTATGTCAGAGATAACATTTGTGTAGTATGAGAAAAAAGAGCTACTGCAATGTAGAACAGAATGGATTTTCCTGTTAAAACTAATTGAAGAAATCAAACTTTCACTTCCTTTTTTTCCTCAGCACATTTTTGACAGCCTGTTCTTGAAACCTTCGCCTTGTTTGTCGTGTTTAAAATGATTCAGACTGTGTCCTCCTCTGTATGTCTTGCCTTATAATTGATTACATATTGTTAACTATGAGAAATATTAGTGTCCACATCAATACCTACACTTCATCAGTTTGACAGCTTTTATAGAAGACAGGCAGCCACAGACCATCTATACATCTATATCTGAGGAGGAGCTTGTCATTAAACTACTTCACTGTTGGAAGAACAGCAGCTTCTGCCTTTTCACTCTTTTTTTACTGATAAATATTCACTTGTTTAAATAAATTTACAGTGTTAAAGCAGCGATTTTACTAATTGTAAATATCCCATCAGGCTACATTGTCATACAAGGTGACAATTACAACAAAATTATTGCTTATTGTGATTTTGAACTGAGAAACTGTAGCCAGACATCTCTCTGTTTAGACAGCAAGTGGCTGCATGATGAAAATGATTACAAAATAGCAGAGCATGGAAGAGGAAGCATCTGTATATGTGAGGGTGGGAGTATGTATGTGTTGTTTAAATTTAGTTAGCATCAATATTGTTCATTAACTGTCTGTCCCTTTGTCTTCTGAAATTTAAATGTCAGATTAGTAATGGTTCACCTCAAATGCTAAATTTGATTGCATGCATAAAACTAAAACTAACCAATATTTGTCATTACATTTACTGTTCAGTAATCTAAATGAGACTCTCTGCCTATTCGTCTTAAATCATAAAAAAAATAATTTACAAACATTACTCAGTGTTTGGGGAGTAAAGGCAGTGACAGCAATACTCTCACTTTTTAATGACCACTTTTAAAAACAGTGGTGACTGAAAAAGCATACAAGTGATTTTAATGTGTGTTCTTTTTACAGGGTCCAGTGCTGTGACAACTGTGTTTGTGCAGAAAGGGAAGGATTTACATCTGCATGTTAACAAACCTGTTGTTATACCAGAAGCTGATGAATTTAGGTGGAGATTCAATGAAATTCACAGCATAGTGAGATTATTTCCTGATAAAAGAACAAGAATACCTGACCTTTATGAAGGAAGGGTTGAGTTTTCTGTACAAAATCACTCTTTGCTTTTGAAGAATGTGCAACACAGTGACAGTGGAGATTACACTGCACTCATAACTGGAGACAAAATCCAACATCTAACTGAATACAAGGTCATAATTCAAGGTAGGTTTCTTTAGCTTTCAAACATTGATACACAGTAGTACCCTGTTCTATAACCATTCACACCTACCTTTTGTCCCCTACCTGTAGATCCAGTGTCTCCAGTTCAGCTGTCAGTGAACTCTGTGTCTAACAGCACAGAGTCCTGTAACCTCACTGTGACCTGCAGTACAGAGGACTCTCTCATCAACAGCACTTTTACATGTGACACCCAAACCTGCAATCAGGAGGGAGGAGAGCAGTCAAAGAACACAACCTCTGGCTCTTCTCTCCGTGTCTACCTGTTCAATGACTCCATCATCTGTAACCATAGCAACCAGGTCAGCTGGACCAGTAATATGACGGAGATTTGGTCTCTCTGCTCTCTAACTGCTGGTGAGACTGAAAAACCAGGTAACTGACAATAATACACAGTTTATACAAACTTCTTATGCAGTGCAAATTTCATTTTTTTTCCCACATGATATAAGGGACATATAAAGTGTAAATACAGCTAGCCAAACAGATCAGCCTTTCTCCCCGCAGCATGAAGTGAAGAGCACGTCAGTATTTTTATATGTTTATATTGATACTTTTTGAGTAAAAACAGGCCCAGTGCTAGGATGAAGTGACTCATTATTTATTACACATGTTTGTTTTTATTTAGTACAATTTTGGGGTATATTTATATTTATATACCAAAATGTTGGAATGAAATGTATCTTATTCATGTGCAATAGAATTTCAAGTGTTCAATAGTAACACATGACCTCCATAAGAAAATATATTTTTGCCCATATCACCTTAGGGGTTTTCTAATTTGTAGCTAAAATGATATCAAAAGTTATAAATCTATGCATTTTTGGAAAGTAACACAATGAATATGTAAATATTTCTGATCAGTTGTTTTTGTTAATTTGCAGGTACTGATCCGGTCATACCAATTGGCCTCGGGATTGTGGCCTCAGTTCTCTTTTGCCTTTTCCTTGGCTGCCAAATCACATGTAAGTCCTGGTGTATATTTCAGCGTTAAAGTGTAAATGTAATTCAAACTTTCACACATGTTTGTATATGAATTCCATCATTGTAGCAGAGAAAACTCACCACACCCACAAACCTCTCCTGCATAATTAAACGATGGCATCTGAATGATTAAAGTTTCAGTATACTATCAGCCCCACTAGATGTCAGCAAACAACTATTTGCTACAGTATATAAAGATATAGTGTCACAAAGTTTCTCAGATTACAGACGCACAAACACAAAAATATGTTTCGGAAAAAATTTGATGCAGAAACAGAATTTTGATCCATATCTAATCAGCACTGTTTAACATTTTGATTGGTTGTTGGTTTAGAGACTACTTTCACTTTTTCTACAACTTTATTGGCTAAACAACATGCACATCTGTTTAAATGTGAGATGCTGGTGTTTGTGTGACATCTAGTGGGGCTGAATATC
The DNA here is from genome assembly GCF_027409825.1 of Scomber japonicus. Lineage (NCBI taxonomy): Eukaryota > Metazoa > Chordata > Actinopteri > Scombriformes > Scombridae > Scomber > Scomber japonicus. Next base: position 26,537,997 of record NC_070589.1, on the reverse strand, counting down.
ATATATTGCACTTTTAATGTCCAACTGAAATTCAAATATTTATATTTTTGCTTTGGAAATACAGACTGGTTGGTAAAAGAGGTTTCTTCTGTTCTCTTCAGATCAAAAAAGTTATTTTCACATAAATCTTTTAGTCTAAGGCTCTTTCTGTGTGTACCAAAATAGTGTCATTGGGTACTCCAGTGGTTTCCAAACCTTTTCTGTCATGGCCTCCTATGCATAAGACGACATGAATGTTTATCAACCAGTAAGAATAATGTGGAAGCTAGTAACTAAAGAGGCCAAGTTTAATCTTAATTAAATAACATTAATAACATCAACTGCATGTTTCTCATTGATTTCTGTTGTGCAAATGCAAGTTAAGATTTACCCAAACTGTGACAAACAATGTGACCTAACTACAGAGAACTTCAGAATAATGAACATTATATTTTGCATTTGAGCTCAATGAGCATTATTTTCCTTTTTCTGCCAAAATCTGTCTTGAATTTAACAACTTCTTTATATTTCTGATTTAATCTTGCAGTCATGATAACTTTATTATCGTTATTATTGTTGTTGTTATTGTTGTTGTTATTAATCAAATCATCAATGTTTTTATGACAGACCTACGGAAAAGAAAGAACAGCAAAAATGAAATATATGAAAATGTTCAGGTAAGTAACGAACATAATTTCACATTGTGTTCAATCAATAGTTAAGACCTGGTTTTCAGAAACAGGTGAAACATGTCAAATGTAAAAAAAACAACATTTTTCTAATAAAATTATTTGATTTATTTCTAGAATATCAATTTCGACCAAACTCTGAATCATAATGCCACAGAAGATGCTTCAGGCCTTCCTCCAAACTCCACCTATGCTTTGTTAGGATTTCCAACTGCACCTCTACGATCCACTGAGACTGTAAACACCCCCAAGCCAGAGGATGTTTATGCTCAAGTCAACAAACCTCCAAAGTCCAACCACCATCCATAACTGAAAAACACGGATAATATTGATTCAGTCCTTTATTCACTGGACCAAATCCTGATGCGTCATGATGGATTTTAAGTCCCACTCAGCCCCAGAGTGGTCTTCAAACACATTGCTTAGAGAACTTGCTGGAACCTCTTGTTCTGGGTTCTGTACAGTATGTTTCCTGCAACATTATACTTGTAGATAGAATTAGAGCTGATCAGTGACTTTGTTAAGGAATCACTTTGCATTACTACAAATACATCAGAGGTGCTGGAAGTGCTGTTGTTGTCAGGAGACAATGAAATTCAGTTTCCTGTCATCTTAAAGTTTTGATAAGTGATGTCTGTCTCAACAAACTAGTCTAGCAGGTAGGGCCTGGTTCTGCTCGAGGTTTCTTCCTATTAAAGGGGAGTTTTTATTTTTTATTTTTTTATTGCTGCGGTCTCCAAGTGCTGGAAACATGGGGGAATGTTAAGTCTTAAATCAAAGAGTATGACCTAGGACTGCATAATGTGAAAAATGTTCTATATTAGTAATTAAAACAGAATTGATAATATTTAATTAACATATTTAATAAAAAAACAAAAGGAGCAAACTACACATTTAAGATTCACTCTGTGCTTGATTGCCATCAAGTGTAGTTTTATATAGTCCATTGCTGATCAGCAAAGAATCTATGGTCAATGATTCTACTTTTCAAAATCAGATGTATTTATTTCCATGAGACTCATTTCCACAAGACAATGAGATACAATTACAAACATTTTAATTAGTAAGCTTTAGAGGAACTCCTAGTGATATGCTTGTTACATTCACTTACAAAGGTTTCTTTCTGCTATTTATTTAATTTATAGTCCCTGTATCAGTAGCAAAAGACAAAGAATTGTGCTTAACATTAGAATAAAGTTTATTTATATACTAAAAACATGCTGTTTATTTTTTATGTACAGTATTTTATGTTAAAATGTTGAAGAATGAATGAATATATATTTTACATCCTCTCCTCACTCGTGAATAAGATAGATACTTAAACTCCTCCACTTGGCAACCCTTAGGGAGAAGTCCACCTTTTTCCTGCAGAGCACCATGGCCTCCAATTTTGAGGTACTGACTCTCATCCCTATCCCTTTGCACTCAGCTGCACACCGTCCCAGTGCCTGTTGGAGGTCCTGATGTGCTGAGGCCAACAGAACCACATCATCTACAAACAGCAGAGAAGCAATTCTGAGGTCCCCAAACTGAAAACACTCTTGTCTCCCAGACTGCTCCTTGAGATCCTGTCCATAAAAATTACAAACAGGATTGGAGACAAGGTGCGGCCCAGGTGGAGCCCAACTAAACCGAGAACAGGTCTAACTTACTGCCGAGAATGCGGACAAGCTCTCACAGCGGTTGTATAGGGACCGAATGGCTCGCAGCAGTGACCCCAGTACCCTATGCTCCCGCAAACACCTCTCACTAGGTCCCCCAAGGGACACGGTCGTAAGCCTTCTCCAGGTCCACAAAGCACATGTAGACTGGATGTGCGAACCCCCATGCCCCCTCCAGTAACCCTGCAAGGGTCAAGAGCTGGTCCACTGTTCCACGGAATCAGCATTATTCCTCCTGAATCAGATGTTCAACCGTGCACCGTGGCATTGCTTTTCCCCCGGGAGGCTGAGTAGTGTGATCCCCCGATAGTTGGAACACACCCTCCGGTCCCCCTTTTTAAAAATGGGGACCAACGACCTGGTCTGCCAGTCCCTGACCTCCATGCGATATTGAAGAAGAGTGTCAGCCATGACAACCCCACAATGTCCAGAGCCTTCAGCATCTCAAGGCAAATCTCATCCATCCCCGGTGTCTTGCCTACCTCAGTGACCTCTGCCAGGGATACGGGTGAAGATCTTCCCGGATAATCCAGCTCAGCCTCCTCCACAGAGGACATGTTGGCTGGTTTTAGGAGTTCCTCTAAGTGTTCCTTCCATCGCCTGACTTATCCCCAGTCGAGGTCACACAGGCACAGACGACTTTCATGGCCAAAACTCTGAGCCACTAAAGTCAATCATGGATCTTTGGCCCAGGGTGCTCTTGTACCACGTACACTTAAGAAGACCCCTCATACATGGTGTTTGTTATGGCCAGTCCGTAACTAGCATAGAAGTCCAACAATGACACACCACTTGGGTTCAGACTGGGCAGGCCGTTCCTTCCAGGTTCCTCTATCATTGCCCATGTAGGCGTTGAAGTCTCCCAGCAGAACTATGGACTCACTGAGCCGCGCTCCTTCCACGGCACCTCCCAGCGAAAAAACAGACTTTTATTATATATTTCAATAGATCCTGTTGGCAAGCTCATATAGATAATTGTACTACAGTATATTTACAGGAAAAGGTTTTGTATGTTGTACCAGAGTTAGCTGAAGGATTATTTTCACCTGTAGTCCATTGTGACAAAAGTCATTTAAGTTTATATCTTTAGAGCATTTGTTGTATTACTTTAATTAGTCTGATTCACTTTTGCACACATATGTATGTAGCTCTTTGCACATACATTATAAATACTTCCTTTCTCATAGTGCTGCAGTATATTTATATATATATTTATATATCTATATCTCTTTCATTTTCAGCCTGCAGATGGTTTGAACACTTTGGGCCCCATCTTGCAGTCCGCACACAGCAGATGTGTCTGTGTTAGTTTCCCCTGATGCAGTTGTCATTTTCTCACCCTGAGCCTGTGTTGTGTAAATAGCAAATACACTTGCAGTGTGTGCACCTGTGGGCGTGTTGATCTCAAAATTAGGAGTGGTCAGGCACATTGGTGGCGCCTTGCTAGTTTAAAAAAACACGTCTGAAGTCACTGGTGCATATTTCACTGCTATTTTAAGGACGCATTATCAAGATTTGAATAGGCCGGTGTACAATGAACGTACACTCTGCCTGTTACACACTCAGGGATAGGCAGCGACATAGAAACATACAAAAAAATAAAATATAAAAGTAGCCTATTACATCAACATATTAAAAAATACATGTCATAATGGTTATTGGTCATAATATTTATCAGATTTAATTAATTGTAAAAATTACAGATTAAATGAGAATGAGCCTTCCACTACTGTGTATGTTTGAAGGGTTAACATGATTAAAACTAGAGCTAAAAAAGATCAATAAACGAAAATAATGTTTGTGTGGTGCACAGCTGCATGCACGGTGACCTGAAGAAGAGATGCAAGTGAGTTGTCTGTATTTTTGTGGAGAACCACGTCTGCTTCTGGAGGAAAGATGCTCTGCAGCCACAAAGTGATTTTATCAACAAGAAAAGCATCTGAACATCTGTTTTAAAACATCTGTACTGATCTGTTAATGAATGTGGATGATTCTTACAGTGTCTGTTATCCACAGCTGGCTATAGTGTAGGACTGATATGTTGATAAAAGTGTGCAGTGCCATTACGCACAGCCTCACTGTTTATTAAATCAGCTGATGATACTAGGCTGCTGCAGTATAACCACACACACCTCTACACTCATCAGACTGGTTGGTTATAACTCTACATTCTACCTTTTTATGAATTAAATGTTGGGTTTCTTTCAGTAAAAGTAATTCATGTTATATTATTGAAACGCATTGGTTGGCAAATACCCCATTATAATAGCAATCCGCCAAAGTGACAGCGCTCCTGGATATTAAAGGGAATGGGAGATAACACTCTGATTGCTTTACCACATGTTAGACCCAAAACACGCCTATGATTAATGAGGGGAATTAAGTCCAAACGTTCTGGACTATGTGCCCTGGTGCATTAGCCAACTTGCACCACACGCTTCACGCCGTGCGCTATAGATCGTTAAAATGGGGCCCTTTGAATTGCACCAATGATGAGTGACACACAAACTCACACAGCGTTACCACATAGAAAGACGAGCGGATTGTGACCTGGATATTCAGTCACAGGAGCACTAGATGAGCTTTCATAAACCTTGAAATGTTACAGAGCCCTGATAACTTGGTTTAGGTGGTTAGAACAGGAAAACCCACGATACACTCCACTTTCTCTTGGACAGGATGAACTTTACCTCCCCCCACCACCTTGCCAAGATAGGTCACTGTTGCCTGCCCAAACTCACATTTAGACAAGTTCACATTGAAACTTGCTTCTTTCAGACGGCAAAAACACTGCCCACAAATCCTCCATATGTTCAACTCTTGACCCTGAAGCCAAGTCATCGAAGTAAGTAAGCTTCACAAAATAGCAGACCAGCAAGAACAACATTTACCAAAAGCTGGAAAGTGGCCGGAGCGTTGACAAAGGCCATGACAGTATATTGAAATAGATCATCAGGCGTAACAAAAGCAGAGTTTTCCTTTACCTGCTCAGACAACAGGACTTGCCAATACCCCTTCAGCAGGTTTAGTTTGCTGGAAAATCAGGCCTGGTCAACCCAATCTACACAATCCTTCATCCTTGAGAGATGATAACAGTCAGGCTTTGTTACTTCATTCACCGTCTGAGAATATGTACAGAAGTGATCTTCACCATGAGCCTCATCAGTAAATAAACACAGGGAGCTCCATGCACTACAGCTAGGCTCAACAATACCATGCTGCACCATGTACTCCACCTGCTTCTTAAAACAGCAGAGTTTGTCTGGACACATGTATGGATGCTGCTCCCCACGTGAGTCCCCCACATCAATATCATGCTTCAAAACCTCTGAGAGGGAACATCAGCTGACAGCATTCTGTTGAACTTAATTAGCTCAACCAAGTCTGAGGGAAGGAGATGAGACAAACAAGCAGGGATATCTTTCAAGACATCAGAGTTGGAAAGTCCCCCGTGAGTCACAGCCACAGACAAAACCCTGTCATTCACATCAACACTGGCCAGAGCTTAACTGATAAACAATAGTTTTATTATATATTTCAATAGATCCTGTAGGCATCTTTGCAAAGTTTATAATAGCACTATATTTACAGGAAAAGGTTTTGTATGTTGCACCAGAGTTTAACTGAGTATTTGCTGTATTAATTTAGTTGATGCACTTTAACACATGTATTTAGGTCCCTCACTGCACATACACTAAAACCACTTCCTTTTTCAGTTATTTGTAGCCTGCAGGTCATGTGAAATGTCCAAACAGAAAAACAACATGTTGCAGCAATGAAAAATGAACCTGCAAAGTCATCAATGTAATATTGCAAAGTCTTTTGTTCTTTATGCAGACTATATGTGTTTCCTTTGACCTGATATGTTGAATACTTTGAATTGATGAGTGAACAAAGATATGTCTAAATGCGGCTCACATGAGAAAAGAGTATAGTTACTTTCCAAACACTCAGGTCAGATGGTAGGAAAACTTCACCTGGTCTCATACAACCTTCTTCTTATTCTGGAGGACATATAAGAGCATTGGGACATGCCTTGTTGTTTTCATTTTTAAATAAGATCTTATATCAATCATTACATTGTAAAGAAGTTACAGACAAACCAGAGAAATTGGTTTCAGTTTGCACATACAAACTTCTTAATCAAATATCTGAGGCTGAATTCATTTCCAACTACTTTGAACTAATATTTTAAATTTCTGATGTGAAACCGATTTATTCAAAGGAGAGGCAGGTTAATTAAGACAGTGGAGTGGCAAATTCTAGTCTTAAAACATGACCTATAGAAAGTGAATATCATACTTTTTGAAACATGTATGAACTATGTTGTTATCATTGAAATATGTGTGAATATTGTAGTTATTATATACTTAAACTATAGACATGGCTAGAAGTGTCTGTGTATTGTTACGGCCTTGTACTCAGCCTCATAGTGCAGAAGTACACGTAGCTTGTTGTCATGATGTTGACATGATGACTGCGCATTTTAGCTAGTCAGGTGGTAGAATACGAGCTGCTATGTCGAAATTCGTAACATTTGGCTTCCCGGGGGTTGAGTGTGGAGACAATACACATGAATTGGGTTAGGTGGAGTTAGGATTGTGGGGATGTGTCTTTTGGTTGACATAAAAACCCTTAGCCAGCCGTCTGGACTGCTCAGAGATCTGTTCTGTTCTGTGACCATTGTTATTATAATAAACCTCCTATTTTTGGAACAAATTTCACTTGTCTTCCAGTGGTCTTCTTGTGTCGTCTGATTTGCTCTTCATCTTTCAGACCATCTGATTTACAACTCTATAACAGACATCATAACGGAAGGCCCTGCGCCGAAACATGAAGTTGAATAAAGAAGTTGAGGTGTAGGTGGTATGTTAACAAATGTTTTTACTCAGAATTCTGTCAGGTTTAATTTTAGTATCTGCTAAAAGGAAGAAGGAAATTAAGATGATGCAGAGGTCAAGATTAGGAGATTCTGGAGAACTAAAGCTATTTACAGTAAAGTTAAATCATGCACAACCAGACAAACTGATGTTATAATTCACTTTATTCATAAAACGTAATGTAATGTAATACATGCATGGTGAAGGTCTTCTGAATGACCAAACCCATTTTAACTTGTGCACTAAAATGATGTTACCCGAGACTTATAGATTTTTATTATATACTGTAGGCTATGTCACCCATGAGCCTACAAAATCTGAAAAAATATATTTGAATTGTAATGTACTTCGTAAGCACCAGCTAGATTTCAGCTCACCCCGATGAAGTGAAGAAGTGAAAACGGTATATAGAGCAAAGACCTCATCAGCCCCAGGTCCCAAATGTCAAGGTTCAAATCCTCTTCAGCGTGGTGGCTAACAGGCTGACAGGATACCTGCAAAGAAACCAACTGATTGACACGTCAATCCAGAAAGCAGGCATCTCAGGCTTCTCTGATGCTAGTATCATCTGGCACCAGATCCAGGTCAGGGAACAGACCTTCATGTGGTGTTCCTAGTCCATCGCCAACGCCTTTGATTCAGTCCTGCATAATCTCCTCTGGACTGCTTTGGATTATTTCAGGGTTCCTGCACCCCTCACATGTCAGCTTTGATGTCTTTATATTTATTAATGCATTAAAGCACATATTTAAAGCATATATTTATTGCACATTATCAAGTACTTCTACTTTTTGTATGATTCCTAAAATTACATTTAAAAAAGGGGAGTATTCGTTCTCAGAGTTCTGCTGAGCCAAGAATATAAATTATGTTTTCACTTCCTGACGTGTTACATCAAACACACCATGGGTCTCGCTGCACTTCTCTTGGCTGTTTGTGTGCTGTATTCATGGCAAACACAAGGTAAAACTTTTTTTTAAAATGTTTCTTTTGTTGGTTGACTTTGTTTTCAAAGCCTGGTTGTTGTAGTGAGACACTGCTAGAAGTGGGTTTTTGAATTAAACATTGTTGATATCATATACTTTCAAACTTAACTTGAACCTGATAGACAGAGATGCCATTTGGTTTCATTTTCATTCGCTAAATAAAAATGAGATGTCGGTGGAGATGGATCCAAGCAGAAATAGAAAAGAATAAATAAAAGAATAAAATATATTCTTTTAAATTAATTAAGTGTCAATCTTGCTTTCCTGGAGTCCTAATTAAATTTATTAAATACAATGAAACACTGAGACAGTTCACAGATTCATTGTGCAGACTTTACAACTGTAGTTACACAAAGGGAAAAAATATAGCAAGCATAATACACCATGACTATTGAAAAAAAGACTGAAAATGATTTAATATAATAATTAGTCCACCTTATACGTGTGTGTGTGTGTGTGTGTGTGTGTGTGTGTGTGTGTGTGCGTGTGTGTGGGTGTGTTTGTGTGTCGGAGCATTTTCTGGTCATCAAGTTAGCAACAGGATCTATTTTGTGCTTACATTTGCTTCGTATGTAAAAGGAGCAAAAATTAAATGAGTCAATCAAACAATGTCCAATTCCTTTTTTTCTTCAGTACATTTTGACGGCCATTTAGTGTCCTCCTCTGTATGTCTTGGCTAATAATTGACAACATAACATTTGTGGAGCTTTTAAAATGTAGTATATTTCCTTACAGAATCTGCACTGTTATACTGATTTGACAAAGAACCAAAATAAATTATGGTTATTGAAAAAAATAACAATAAAAGGGCTTAATATTAGTGTTAGGACAAAGCACAAATTGAACTCACTTTCCGTGTATGTGTGCGCGTGTGTATGTGTGTGTCAGAGCACTTTCTGGTTACCAAATTAGCAGCAGTACAGCACTATTTTGTGCTTGCAGAGCTACTGCAATGTAGAGCAGAATTTCCACAGTAAGCTTCACTTTGTTATTTTTGTCAGTACAGTTTTTGATGGCCTGTCTTAAGTTCTTGAAACATTTGTATTGATGTGTTAAAATGACTTTGCAGTATGTCTCAGCTTATAATTGAGAACATTTTGTTAACCATCACAAATATTAGTGTCCACATCAATACCTACACTTCATCAGTTTGACGGCTTTTATGAAAGACAAGCAGCCACAGACCATCTATACATCTATATCTCTACGTTTATACATCTAAATCTACAGTGAGGAGCTTGTCATTAAACTACTGTTAAAAGACCTCTAAAACTCATTTTACCTCCAGAACTCTCTTAAACTTTCTTGATAAACATTAATTTGTTTGAAATTGACAGTGTTATATTTGAGATTGTATGAATTGCAAACAACAGGCAAGATTACCAGCAGCAAAATTATGCAAAATTGTTCCTTATTTTGGTCTGAGAAACTGTAGTCAGACATATCTCTTTTCAGACAGCAGTTGGCTGCATGATGATAACAGTCACAATGTAGCAGAACATGGAAGAGGAAGTATTTGTATGAGGGGCGTGTTTGTCTGTCTTGTTTAAATGTAGTTATTATTGACACTTTAAATCAACAGTCCATCCTTTTATATTCTGACATTTAAATATTGCTTTTTGGGGGGGGGGCACTGTTGCACTTTATTGTTAATTGTAGGTACAATTTCTTTCTTTTGTAAAATTGATGTTGCACATTTATTTCACATGAATTTTCAATAAAGATAATTTAAAAAGTAAAACAAAGCCACACACAATCAGACAAATAGAGAGATAGAGAGCGATAGAGAGAGAGAGAGAGAGAGAGAGAGAGAGAGAGAGAGAGAGAGAGAGAGAGAGAGAGAGAGAGAGAGATCATAATTGAAGGTAATGTTCGGGGAGTAAAGACAGTGACAACATTAAACAGTGGTGATTAAAAAACATACAAGTGATTTTAATGTGTGTTCTTTTTACAGGGTCCAGTGCTGTGACAACTGTGTTTGTACAGAAAGGGAAGGATTTACATCTGGATGTTAACAAACCTGTTTATATACCAGAAGCTGATGAATTTAGGTGGAGAGTCAATGACACTGGCAGCATAGTGAGATTATATCCTGATAACACAACAAGAATAGTTGACCCTTATATAGGAAGGGTTAAGTTTTCTGTACAAAATCATTCTTTGCTTTTGAAGAATGTGCAACACAGTGACAGTGGAGATTACACTGCACTCATAACTGGAGACACAACCCAACACCTAACTGAATACAAAGTCATAATTAAAGGTAGGTTTCTTTAGATTTCAAACATTGATACACAGTAGTACCCTGATCTATAACCATTCACACCTACCTTTTGTCCCCTAGATCCAGTGTCTCCAGTTCAGCTGTCAGTGAACCCTGTGTCTAACAGCAGAGGGTCCTGTAACCTCACTGTGACCTGCAGTACAGAGGACTCTCTCATCAGCAGCACTTTTAGATGTGACACCCAAACCTGCAATCAGGAGGGAGGAGAGCAGTCAAAGAACACAACCTCTGGTTCTTCTCTCCGTGTCTACCTGTTGAATGGCTCCATCATCTGTAACCATAGCAACCAGGTCAGCAGGACCAGAGACATGAAGGAGATTCGGCCTCTCTGCTCTCTAAATGCTGGTGAGACTGAGCAAACAGGTAACTGACAATAATACACAGTTTACACACAGTGTCATACAGTGTAAACATTTGTTACCAAATAATGTGAGGGTCAACACATTAACATTATCTTGCCACTTAGAATTTTTTTTTTTTTTACCAAGTACCTGTATTTATACTCATAATGTCTGCACAAGTTAACCAAAATTTGGATACCTTAGTAACTCAAATGAATATGTAAACATTTCTGATCAATTGTTTTTCTTCATTTGCAGGTACTAATCTGGGCATACCAATTGGCATTGTGATCGGGGGGGCTGCAGTTCTTTTTGGCCTTTTCCTTGGCCGCCTAATATGTAAGTTCCAGTGTTTATTTCAGCATAAGAGAAATAATGTCATTTAAATCTTCACAAATGTTTGCATATAAATTTCATCATTATAGCAGAGAAAACCCACCACACACACAAACCTCTCATGCATAATTAAACAATGGCATCAGGGTGATTACATTTCCAAAATACGACATTCAGCTCCACGAAATGTCAGCAAACAACTGTTTTCTATGTAAAGATATAGTGATGTAATGATGTCATGAGCAGAGAGTGAAGTCTCACTACCTCTGTGTTGTAATATTGGACTCTCAATGCATGTTAGTGCATATGATTTCATCTCTGTTTTTTGCAACATGTCAGCCGTGTCACAAAGTTTCTCATATTACAGTAAAACAGTTTCTGAAAACATGTGAGGATAGAAACAGGCAATATTTGATCAGCACTGTTTGACAGTTTGATTTAAGTTCTTTTCGCTCCAACTTACTGAGTAAATAACATGTACTTTAATTTTGGTGTGAGATGTTGATGCTAAATTGGTGTTGGATGTATTGCACCTTTAATGTCCAACTGACATTAAAATATATTGCTTTGGAAATATAGACCTGGTTGGTAAAAGAGGTTTCGTGAGTTCTCTTTAGAGCAAAAAAGTTATTTTCAGTTTAATCTTTTGTTCTAAGGCTTTTTCTCTGTGTATGGATATTTGTTAACTAGTATTTATAAAGGTATCTCTTAATGTGACCTAAAACAAACAAGCTCTTCACAGCCCAGATGAACATAATCTTTTTGCAATTGAGCTCAATAAGCTTTCTTTTCCTTTTTCTGCCAAAATCTTTCCATCAAGTTTTGCTTTTTGAATTCATCCTGCCAACCTCAATTATGACAGTCAGATAAACAATGTTTTTTTAATGACTGACCTACAGATAAAAGAAAGAACAGCGGAGCTACAGGAGACACGTCTACGGTGAGTGTTTGATGTTTTTTCTTACATAACTCTCCTAACCTTGCTTATCAAACTGATGCACATAATTTCACATTGTGTTTGATTTAACAGTCAAAACCTAATTTTCAGAAACAGGTGAAATGTTTAAAAAATATCTGAAGCCTTTTAAAAGTTTAAGTGGAAAAGAAATGCAGCCTTCCTGATACACTGGCTTATAATCATGCACACCAAAACCTTTATCTAAGTGACTTCCATCTCTGTGCTACAACAGCTTCTTCACCAGTCTGCTGTACTGGTGCTGCTGTTTGCTGCTACTAAACTTACTCCATGTAGATGTCACTGCTTATTCTTTCTTTTATTTAAACATCTGTGAACTGAATTACTTTGAGATGGCCTCCCTTTTGAGTTCTCGTTGAACAGCAGGTTTAAATATATACAAACTGAAAATAGAAAACATTTTTTTAACACAGTCATTCCATTTATTTCTAGGATATCGATCTCAACCAACGTCTGAATGAGAATGTCACAGAAGATGCTTCAGGTCCTTCTCCAACCACCTCTGTTTCGGAATCTGCACAATATGAGAATGTAAACACACCCACTGATCTAGTCACTGAAGATCCAAAGTCCGATCATCAACCAGAACTGAAAAACACAGATAATGATGATGATTCAGTCCAAATCCTGGAGTGTCCTGATGGCTCTTAAGTCCCACTCAGCCCTCAGACTGGTCTTCATACACATTGCTTACAGTGCTTTTGCAGGCCTTTTTTTCCTGAAACAGCTGAACAGATCTCATTTTCCAAAACAAATGCACTTAAAAAGTAAACAACAGACTATGATTCTATTTTACAAGGTTAGATATATTTTTTCCATGAGACTCATTTCCACAAGACAATGAGATACAATTACACAGATTTTAATTCGTACACTTTAGAGTAACTCCCTAACTAATTATGCTTATCACTTCGTGCTATTTATTTAATCGGACCTTTTTTGGATGGTTATGTTCTTGTATAAATGCGAATGGACAGTCTGTTTGTGTGCATCAGCTCTGTAACAGACCTGTCTCTGACAGCAGTACACTCAGACAATATGTTTGTGGATTTAAATTTATTATGTTTATTGAGTTAGTTTGTATTTATTGATATTGTGTTACAGAGTTCTATTTATCTAGGCCACCTACTATCTGTACATCATAACTAAAACAAAAGAGAAGACTCCGGCCACCAGGGGGAGCCGGGCATATTAGAATTTGTACAGGACTACTGCAGACCATGTATTATATATCTCCTTATATAATGTCACAATAAGACTGGCTTTAATATATAAAATATTGTGCTAACTCACAGTTTTGGCTGATTAATCAGAATTATCAGTGACTGAGTCAAAATTCTAGTAGAAGTCAAATTTTCTTGAAATGATAAGATATGAAGACAAAACAAATGAACTGAAAACTGTTTTTGGAAACTTTTTTTGAAGTGACGACACACCTGATACTGTTAATCTGAGGAGAATTGTGTTGCTGTTATAATTGTATTAAAGATAATGCTTATTAAGAGAACATAAACAATAAACACACATGACGTGCAATATTTTTAATGTCTTTTGTCTTTTAGTAATAATTCTTGTAAGATTTAAACAATTCACTAACATCAGCTTCTGATAACAGGAGTGATCAAAAGGAAGCAAACTGACCAAACAACCTCCGCTTCAAATCAGCCCACTTGGTTGAGTCCACCAAATCTAATTAGCTGCGGGTTTAACCCCAAAATTCTCATTTATGTGTATTTTGAGTGATTACACTGCTGCTGCTCAGACTTTTTTGTGCTAAATTTGGTGATGCTGGATACATCTCATGTCTCCTAAGGTGTTTCCCAAATCTCTTAAATTGCATCTGTCCCTTATGTCTTAGTCCCTACCATCATGGATGCCTGGAGAGATGCAAGGAAACCACTTGAGGAGAGAGGAGATGAGAAAATATGATTTTAGAGACATGACCTCATGATCTCACACACAGCTGTGTGTGTAAAAAGGGTTATTACAATTATAAGTAGAGTTTATGGAGAAATATATGGGTTGAAGAAAAAAGTTAATATTACATATACAGTGGTGTGATGCATTTATTGAAAGGTTGGACCAGGTGATTGGGGTCAGCTTGTGCATTTGGGGACAAAAGTCATGTATCCAAGTGGTAAAATGCTGATTTTTGGGTCAATAGTTTAAGTTAATGTAAAGGTTAAGTTTAGGTAAGAAGTGATTATAGAGAATAAGTCTGTGTGTGTGTGTGTGTGTGTGTGTGTGTGTGTGTGTGTGAGTTGTTCATTATTTACCAACACTAACAAAACCAACACATCAACAACATGATACAGGATCCTCCCTGTCAAATGCAGCCAGGATATAAACCTGTATCATTCACACACAAATAAAGTCGTGGCAAATTTAAGTACATTTACTCTAATTAAAATACATACATGATATAGGATTTGTTTTATATGTGAGTATATTTGTTCATTTGTTGTATGAATTTCTACGCTCTTTTCTACAGTTTTAACTAGTGTTGTACATTGTAAACAGAAATATATTAAGGTTTAAATCAATAAAAATAGAAACTGTATTTAAAATGCTTTAATAACGGAGTTTATTAGGCATGGTGAAGTGTTATCATATTTCTAAATTAACCTAAATAAGAAAATCAAAAATCAACTCAGTTCATTATAAAGTTCTCAAACAGTGATGGAGACATTGTATCTCCACCAATTGTTTGGCTCCCAAGAAGGCACTTTAGTGTGTGTTTTTTAACAATTGGGACACGAGGGGGGCAGTCGTACACACCACTGATGTATCAAATCTGTTTCTTATAATGTGACATTTCATTATTTAAGGGGGGAACAAACTCTATTCTAGGACTAAATCCCACAAGCAAACTATACTTTTCAGATTCTCTCTGTGCTTGATTGCATCGGGTGAACTTTTAAATAGTCAGGTGCTGTGTCTTTCGAAAGGATCACAATTCATTTTTTACCTATTAGCTATTAAATGCAGGGGTATCTCATATCACCCTCTAAACAAGTGACAGTGTCTCCTTCTTCGGTGCTCAGTAAGATGGTGGATGAGTGTATTATTTCCTACTCGCACAAATTGCGGCCTTCCTGAGAGAAAGTCTAAAATACAATTACACAGTTTGTTGACCAACTAAATCTGGGCTCTTTCCTCTAACCTAAAGTCATATAACAACTTAAACTAACAGAAATAAAGCTGTGGAAAAAGGACCCATCAAAAAATCAACTAATAGGCAAAGAACTAATACAACACAAACATGCAGGCTGCTGCTGGGAAGTGAAAGAGAGAGTGTGATCCAGGTTCCTCCCTCTCTATAGATCCAGTGACAATCAGGCTAGATTAAGATATCTGGGGAGAAACACACCACATATAAATGTGTCATACGAAGTTACTGGACAGCATATTCTGTAGAGAGGGGAAAAAAGTTAATCGTACAAACCAAAAATTTGCATTTACAATATACTGCCCACCAAAAATATACATTTGTTCAACTATGCTGTTCAGAAATCAATTGCCTCCAGGCACAACAATGTGTCAGAATATTATTCCTGCCATGGATATGTTTGACCTGCATATTGAAGGCCTGTAGTAGCAAACCCCAATTCACTCACAGACGAGTGGGTTGTGGTCTGTATATATAGTCACAGGATCACTAGATGAGCTGACATAAACCTTGAAATGTTACAGAACCCTGTTAACTTGGTTTAGGTGGTTAAAACAGGAAAACCCACAATACACTCTACTTTACCTCCCCCCACCACCTTGCCAAGATAGGTCACTGTTGCCTGCCCAAATTCACATACACATGTTCACATTGAAACTTGCCTCTTTCAGACGGCAAAAACACTGCCCACAAATCCTCCATATGTTCAACTCATGGCCCTGAACACGGCCAAGTCATCAAAGCAAGTAAGCTTCACAAAATAACGGACCAGCAAGAACAACATTTACCAAAAGCTGTAAAGTGGTCGGAGCGTTACACATGCCAAAGGCCATGACAGTATATTGAAATAGATCATCAGGCGTAACAAAAGCAGAGTTTTCCTTTACCCACTCAGGCAACAGGACTTGCCAATATCCCTTCAGCAGGTTTAGTTTACTGGAAAATCTGGCCCGTCAACCGATTCTACACAATCCTTCATCCTTGAGAAATGATAACATTCAGGCTTTGTTACTTCATTCACCTTCTGAGAATCTGTACAGAAGTGTTCTTCACCATGAGCCTTATCAGTAAGTAAACACAGGGAGCTCCATGCACTACAGTTGGCTCAGCAATACCATGCAGCACCATGTACTCCACCTGCTTCTTAAAACAGCAGAGTTTGTCTGGACACACTCAATATGAGTGAGACGTGAGTCCCCCACATCAATGTCGTGCACAGTGCTTAAATATGTAACGATGATAAACAATAGTTACCGTTACCGTTACCGTCCTCTTCCGCTTATCCGGGGTCGAGTCGCGGGGGCAGCGGCTTAAGCAGGCAAGCCCAGACTTCCCTCTCCCCAGCCACTTCGACCAGCTCTTCCCGGGGGTCCCGAGGCGTTCCCAGGCCAGCCGAGAGACATAGTTTCTCCAGCGTGTCCTGGGTCTTCCTCGGGGTCTCCTACCGGTGGGACGTGCCCTGAACACGGGAGGGTTAGGGTTAGGGTGCCACCTCATCTGGCTCCTCTCAACGCGGAGGAGCAGCGGGTCTACTCCGAGCTCCCTCCGGATAACTGAGCTTCTCACCCTATCTCTAAGGGAGAACCCAGCCACCCTACGGAGGAAGCTCATTTCGGCCGCTTGTACCCGCGATCTTGTTCTTTCGGTCACTACCTAAAGCTCATGACCAGAGGTGAGGGTAGGAACGAAGATCGACTGGTAAATCGAGAGCTTCGCCTTTGGGCTCAGCTCTCTCTTCACCACGACAGATCTGTGCAGAGTCCGCATTACTGCAGACGCCGCACCGATCCGCCTGTCGATCTCCCGTTCCATCCTTCCCTCACTCGTGAACAATAGTTGTATTATATATTTCAATAGATCCTGTAGGCATTTTCCAGTGAGACCTTTCTCTCTAAAACATGATTTAATAAAGTTGATTATGAGATAAGAGGCCATATTTCATTTCAGTTTTTCAGTATTCTTTCAGATTTTTGTATGATGACTGTGTTGGCTGAATATTTCACTTGAAGTGCTCAAATATTCGTAAAATTACATTAAAAAAGGGGAGTATTCGTTCACAGACACGGACCAGTTCTGCTGAGCCAAGAATAGAAATTGTGTTTTCACTTCCTGTCAGTGACGTGCGGTGAGGTTCATGTCTGGTGAGGCACTGACTTCATCACAATCAGATTTACAAACATATGAACAGACAAGAAGGAAAAAAAACGGATGACTTGCCGACTTGCTCACTGTAGTTGTAGCTTACTGTCACTTATTCTGCAGCTAATGAGTCGTAATAAGAATCACTGGGATCAGGAGCGCCCCCTGCCATGAGGCCGGAGAACTGCGTGCCTCACTTAGTGACTTTTTGCAGCCGTTTTATGGGTTAGGGTTCGGCTCAGCACACGAAACACGCTACAAACACTGTACATTATATCATCAGCTAAACTATGGAAGTTTAGTTCATATAGTAAAAGTGTTTGAACATGTTAATAGCGACATACAGAGAGACAGCTGTACAGCTGTACTGTCTCACTGCATAGCATGCCAGCGCAGTAAACCGAGTCATTGCGCAATCCAGGGTGAGGCTCGTCTCGCTGCTGCTTCACTGCGCATCTCTTTTCAGTGTTTGATCAGTACATGTGAAAATTCAGCGATTCAGCTTTTTCCATGATAACGTCACTGCTTCCTGATATGTCATATCAAACACACCATGGATCTCGCTGCACTTCTCTTTGCTGTTTGTGTGCTGTATTCACAGCAAACACAAGGTAAAACTTTTTCTTTTGAATATTTTGTTTGTTTTCAAAGCCTGGTTGCTGTAGTGAGACTGCTAGTTTTTGAATTAAACATTGTTGATATAATACACTTTCAAACTTAACTTGAACCTGATAGACAGAGTTGCCATTTGGTTTCACTTTCAGTCGCTAAATAAAAATGAGATGTTGGTGGAGGCGGATCCAGGCAAAAACTATATATTTTATTCTTTTAAATTAATTAAGTGTCAATCCTGCTTTCCTGCAGTCCTGATTACATTACTGAAAATGATTTAATGTAATAATTAGCCTACATTAAAGTGCATGTGTGTGTGCGTGTGTTTGTGTTTGTGTGTCCTCTGTATGTCTTGGCTTGTAATTGATTACATCATGTTAACTATGACACATATTAGTGTCCACATCAATACCTACACTTCATCACTTTGACAGCTGGAACATAAGCAGCCACAGACCATCTATACATCTATATCTCTACTTTTATACATCTAAACCTACAGTGAGGAGCTTGTCATTAAACTACTTCACTGTTAGAAGAACTGCAGCTTCTGTCTTCTCACACTTTGTTGAACCTCCAGAACTCTCTTAAACTTTCTTGATAAACTTTTTTTGAAATTGACAGTGTAACAATCGAGACTGTACAAATTGCAAACAACAGGCAAGATTACCAGGTGACAAGTGCAGCAAAATTGCAAAATTGTTACTTATTTTGGTCTGAGAAACTGTAGTCAGACATATCTCTTTTCAGACAGCAGGTGGCTGCATGAAGATAACAGTCACGGAGGAAGCATTTGTATTTCACATGAATTTTCAATAAAGATAATTTAAAAAGTAAAACAAAGCCACACACTCAGAGAGGGAGAGAGAGAGAGAGAGAGAGAGAGAGAGAGAGAGAGAGAGAGAGAGAGAGATCACAATCTAAGGTAGTGTTCGGGAGTAAAGACAATGACAACAATACTCTCACTTTTTAAACAATGGTGACTGAAAAAAACATACAAGTGATTTTAATGTGTGTTCTTTTTACAGGGTCCAGTGCTGTGACAACTGTGTTTGTGCAGAAAGGGAAGGATTTACATCTGGATGTTAACAAACCTGTTGATATACCAGAATTTGGTGAATTTAGGTGGAAAGTCAATGATACTCTCAGCATAGTGAGATTATCTCCTGATAACAAAACAAGAATAGTTGACCCTTATAAAGGAAGGGTTGAGTTTTCTGTACAAAATCACTCTTTGCTTTTGAAGAATGTGCAACACAGTGACAGTGGAGATTACACTGCACTCATAACTGAGGACAAAATCCAACTTCTAATTGAATACAAGGTCATAATTCAAGGTAGGTTTCATTTCAAACATTGATACACAGTAGTACTCTGTTTTATAACCACTCACACCTACCTTTTGTCCTCTAGATCCAGTGTCTCCAGTTAATCTGTCAGTGAACTCTGTGTCTAACAGCAGAGAGTCCTGTAACCTCACTGTGACCTGCAGTACAGAGGACGCTCTCATCAACACTTTTACATGTGACAACCAAACCTGCCATAAGGAGGGAGGAGAGCAGTCAGAGGTCACAACTTTTGGTTCTTCTCTCCATGTCTACCTGTTCAATGACTCTATCATCTGTAACCATAGCAACCAGGTTAGCTGGACCAGCGACATGAAGGAGATTCGGTCTCTCTGCTCTCTAAATGCTGATGAGACTGAAAGAACAGGTAACTGACAATAATACACAGTTTACACACACTGCTTGTCATGCAGTGTAAAATGCCATCAGCAATAAACATGTGTTGCCAAATACAGTGAGGGTCAACACATTAACATTTTCTTGCCATTTAGAAAAAAATATTTTTACCAAGTCCCAGAAGGGTCATAGATGTGAATTGAAGGCTACTGTATGTTTTACTACATCAAGCCTTTGAAACAAACAGCACTGCTCATAGTTCTGAAACAACAGCTAAGCAATATTCACATTGTGTTTTTACTATTTTTCTATTGATACACAAAGCTTAAACAGCGAAGACAAAAAATACATCTGAGGGGGCTATAAACCCCCTTAAGATGTTTAATGGTGCCAAGTAAAAGGTCTCAGTACTTCTACCAAAGGGTTCACCTGATGATGAAGTCACAAACCTTTTGTGTCCATGTTCACATGTGGAGTGTGTACAGTCATCTCTTTATACTCTGCATCCTATTCTTACCCATCCTATTATACTGTTATACTACCCATCCTAACTATTTAGGAGTAGTGAACAGCCAGAGTATGACACCAGATAGTTGAGTTGAGGCAGGTGTGCTGCACTTCATGCTCCAGGGACAGAGTCTAGTATGTTGTGCTGTCTGTCTGTATTCACACTTAAAATGTCTGCACAAGTTAACCAAAATTCGATACCTCGTGCACACGCAATAGCAATATAGTTAAGTAACTTAAATAAATATGTAAATATTTCTGATCAATTGTTTTCGTTCATTTGCAGGTACTAATCTGGTCAAAATAATTGGCATTGTGATCGGGGCGGCTGCAGTTCTCTTTTGCCTTTGCCTTTTCCTTGGCCACCTAATATGTAAGTTCCAGTGTTTATTTCAGCATAAGAGTAATAATGTCATTTAAATCTTCATAGATGTTTGTATATGAATGTCATCATTATAGCAGAGAAAACCCACCACACCCACAAACCTCTCATGTATTATTAAACAATGGCATCAGGGTGATTACATTTCCAAAATACGACATTCAGCTCCACGAAATGTCAGCAAACAACTATTTTCTATGTAAAGATATAATGGACTTGTAATCTGAGCCTCTGTGTTCTTTGTTTTGATAGCTGGTCTGTCCTTTGCATCCATTTCCAGAGAGTGAAGTCTCACTACCTCTGTGTTGTAATATTGGCCTCTCAATGCATATGATTTCATCTCTGTTTTTTGCAACTTGTCGGCCGTGTCACAAAGTTTCTCATATTACAGTAAAACAGGTTCTGAAAACATGTGAGGGTAGAAACAGGCGATGCAGTAACAGTCTTGATTCATATTTGATCAGCACTGTTTGACAGTTTGATTTAAGTTCTTTATCCCCCAACTTTACTGAGTAAATAACAAGTACTTTAATTTTGGTGCGAGATGTTGATGCTAAATTGGTGTTGGATGTATTGCACCTTTAATGTCCAACTGACATTAAAATATATTGCTTTGGAAATATAGACCTGGAGTTCTCTTTAGAGCAAAAAAGTTATTTTCAGTTTAATCTTTTGTTCTAAGGCTTTTTCTGTGTGTATGGATATTTGTTAACTAGTATTAATAAAGGTATCTTTTAATGTGATAACACAAATGTGACCTAAAACAAACAAGCTCTTCACAGCCCAGGTAAACATAACCTTTTTGCAATTGAGCTCAATAAACTGTTTCTTTCCCTTTTTCTGCCAAAATCTTTCCATCATCAAGTTGTTTTGCTTTTTGAATTCATCCTGCCAACCTCAATTATGACAGTCAGATAAACAATGTTTTTTAATGATTGACCTACAGATAAAAGAAACAACGGCAGAGATAGGAGACACGTCTACGGTGAGTGTTTGATGTTTTTTCTTACTTAACTCTCCTAACCTTGCTTATACTGATGCACATCATTTCACATTGTGTTTGATTTAACAGTCAGGACCTAATTTTCAGAAACAGGTGAAATGTTTAAAAAAATATCTACAGTAAAGCCTTTTAAAAGTTTAAGTGGAAAAGAAATGCAGTCTTCCTGATACACTGGCTTATAATCATGCACACCAAAACCTTTATCTAAGTGACTTCCATCTCTGTGCTACAACAGCTTCTTCACCAGTCTGCTGTACTGGTGCTGCTGTTTGCTGCTACTAAACTTGCTCCATGTAGATGTTACTGCTTATTCTCTCTTTCATTTAAACATCTGTGAACTGAATTACTTTGAGATGGAATCCTGTTTGGGTTCTCGTTGAACAGCAGGTTTAAATATATACAAACTGAAAATGGAAAACATTTTTCTAACACAGTCATTTCATTTATTTCTAGGATATCAGTCTCAACCAACGTCTGAATGAGAATGTCACAGAAGATGCTTCAGGTCCTTCTCCAACCACCTCCGGTTCGGTACCTGCACAATATGAGAATATAAACACCCCCGAGCCAGAGACTGTTCCTCTAGTCACTGAAGATCCAAAGTCCGACCATCAACTTGAACTGAAAAACACAGATGATGATGATGATGATGATGATGATTCAGTCCATTCACAGGAATGAATCCTGGTATGTCATAATGGATTTTAAGTCCCACTCAACCCTCAGACTGGTCTTCAAACACATTGCTTACAGTGCTTTTGCAGGCCTTTTCTTAAAACAAAAGAGAAGACTCCGGCCACCAGGGGGAGCCGGGCATATTAGAATTTGTACAGGACTACTGTAAACCAGGTATTATATATTTCCTTATATAATGTCACAATAAGACTGGCTTTAATATATAAAATCTTAACTCACAGTTTTGGCTGATTAATCAGAATTATAAGTGACTGAGTCAAAATTCTAGTAGAAGTCAAACTTTTCTTGAAATGATAAGATATGAAGACAAAACAAACTTTTTTTGAAGTGACAACACACCTGATACTGTTAATCTGAGGAGAACTGTGTTGCTGTTATAATTGTATTAAAGATAATGCTTATTAAGAGAACATAAACAATAAACACACATGACGTGCAATATTTTTAATGTCTTTTGTCTTTTAGTAATAATTCTTGTAAGATTTAAACAATTCACTAACATCAGCTGCTGATAACAGGAGTGATCAAAAGGAAGCAAACTGTACAAACAACCTCCGCTTCAAATCAGCCCACTTGGTTGAGTCCACCAAATCTAATTAGCTGCAGGTTTAACACAAAATTCTCATTTATGTGTATTTTGAGTGATTACACTGCTGCTGCTCAGACTTTTTTGTGCTAAATTTGGTGATGCTGGATACATCTCATGTCTCCTAAGGTGTTTCCCAAATCTCTTAAATTGCATCTTTCCCTTATGTCTTAGTCCCTACCATCATGGATGCCTGGAGGGATGCAAGGAAACCACTTGAGGAGAGAGGAGATGAGAAAATATGATTTTGGAGACATGACCTCATGATCTCACAGCTGTGTGTGAAATCAGTGTTATCACAATTATAAGTAGAGTTTATGGAGAAATATATGGGTTGAAGAAAAAAGATAATATTACATATACAGTGGTGTGATGCATTTATTGAAAGGTTGGACCAGTTGATTGGGGTCAGCTTGTGCATTTGGGGACAAAAGTCATGTATCCAAGTGGTAAAATGCTGATTTTTGGGTCAATAGTTTAAGTTAATGTAAAGGTTAAGTTTAGGTAAGAAGTGATTATAGAGAATAAGTCTCTGTGTGTGTGTGTGTGTGTGTGTGTGTGTGTGTGTGTGTGTGTGTGTGTGTGTGTGTGTGTTCTAAAATATGCTAATGAGCTGTTTTTTATAAGTAAATGACCTTTATGACATCACAGTACAATGTATGACATCATAGAATCTTGGAACTTTCAGTAAGCTGATGACAGATTCTTCATTCCAGT
Organism: Scomber japonicus; assembly: GCF_027409825.1. Lineage (NCBI taxonomy): Eukaryota > Metazoa > Chordata > Actinopteri > Scombriformes > Scombridae > Scomber > Scomber japonicus. The sequence goes on along the minus strand of NC_070589.1, from coordinate 26,514,372 downwards.
TATTGAACCACAGAAGACAGTCAGGTTTGTGTTCAGTAGCAGTGAGTTCAAAGCTAAAAAGACAAACTTTAGCGAGTTGAACATCCATTCTTAGACCTCAGCAGCAGCTATTAATAGTAAGTATTTCTTTCTTTCTTTTTTTATGTAAAATAATCAGAAAATAATGATATTAATGATAAATAACGTAAATAACTGAACAAACATAATTATGCTCAAATCAAATTTAATACCTTAACTCCTACAATTTCAGACATTTTAAGACATTTTTAGACCTTCACTATCAAAAACTAAACTTTAAACATGTTCAGACTTTTTAAGGTTTCATGCTTAATCCTTCAAATTTGCTCTCATTCCTTTCAAATTGTCTCATGTAACTTTTACAGACTTTCATTTTTAGCTGGTGTTTAAAACAGAAATAATGATCCTGATTTTAAATTCTTTCTTCTCTTCCATCTTTGTTCAGTCTCAGTGAAAATGAACACAGTAGCAAAGTTTAGTGATAGCGGTCTGCTCCAAACTTCATATGCACTGAAGTTCATCCAGAGGCATCTGGTGGAATCTCTATGGACTGTGAGACCACCGTCCAGAGAGAACTGGTGTGTCTTCAGTTCTTCATAGAGCTCCAGAACAAACTGGAGAAACTCCTCCATGATGTAGGTGTTTCTGGGAGAAGACCAGGGTTTGATTCTCTGACGGGGAGGTTTCACTTTTCTACCAGTTGTTCATTATTTACCAAAACTAACAAAACCAACACATCAACAACATGATACAGGATCCTCCCTGTCAAATGCAGCCAGGATATAAACCTGTATCATTCACACACACAAATAAAGTCGTGGCAAATTTAAGTACATTTACTCTAATTAAAATACATATATGATATAGGATTTGTTTTATTTGTGAATATATTTGTTCATTTGTTGTATGAATTTCTACGCTCTTTTCTACAGTTTTAACTAGTGTTGTACATTGTACATTGTAAACAGAGATATATTAAGGTTTAAATCAATAAAAATAGAAAATGTATTTAAAATGCTTTAATAATGGAGTTTATTATGCATGGTGAAGTGTTATCATATTTCTAAATCAACTCAGTTCATAATAAAGTTCTCAAACAGTGATCGAGACATTATATCTCCACCAATTTTTTGGCTCCCACGAAGGCACTTTAGCGTGTGTTTTTCAACAATTGGGACACGAGGGGGGGCGGTCGTACACACCACTAATGTTCAGTGTATCAAATGTGTTTCTTATAATGTGACATTTCAGTATTTAAGGGGGGAACAAACTCTATTCTAGGACTAAATCCCCCAAGCAAACTATACTTTTCAGATTCTCTCTGTGCTTGATTGCATCGGGTGAACTTTTAAATAGTCAGGTGCTGTGTCTTTCAAAAGGATCACAATTCATTGTTTACCTATTAGCTATTAAATGCAGGGGTATCTCATATCACCCTCTAAACAAATGACAGTGTCTCCTTCTTCGGTGCTCAGTAAGATCGTGGATGAGTGTATTATTTCCTACTCGCACAAATTGAGAGAAAGTCTAAAATCCAATTACACAGTTTGTTGACCAACTAAATGTGGGCTCTTTCCTCTAACTTAAAGTCACTTAACAACTAAACCTAACAGAAATAAAGCTGTGGAAAAAGGACCCATCAAAAAATCAACTAATAGGCAAATAACTAATACAACACAAACATGAAGGCTGCTGCTGGGAAGTGAAAGAGAGAGTGTGATCCAGGTTCCTCCCTCTCTATAGATCCTGTGACAATCAGGCTAAATTAAGATATCTGGGGAGAAACACACCACATATAAATGTGTCATACGAAGTTACTGGACAGCATATTCTGTAGAGAGGGGAAAAAAGTTAATCGTACAAACCAAAAATTTGCATTTACAATATACTGCCCACCAAAAATATACATTTGTTCAACTATGCTGTTCAGAAATCAATTGCCTCCAGGTGCAACAATGTGTCAGAATATTATTCCTGCCATGGATATGTTTGACCTGCACATTGAAGGCCTGTAGTAGCAAACCCCAATTCATCAGGCGCTTATTCTTATTCTGCACTATTGCAGACAGACGAGTGGATTGTGGTCCATATACATAGTCACAGGATCACTAGATGAGCATACATAAACCTCGAAATGTTACAGAACCCTGTTAACTTGGTTTAGGTGGTTAGAACAGGAAAACCCACAATACACTCTACTTTACCTCCCCCCACCACCTTGCCAAGATAGGTAACTGTTGCCTGCCCAAACTCACATTTAGACAAGTTCACATTGAAACTTGCCTCTTTCAGACAGCAAAAACAAGCAATACCATGCAGCACCATGTACTCCACCTGCTTCTTAAAACAGCAGAGTTTGTTTGGACACACTTGATATGGATGCTGCCCCCACGTGAGTCCCCCACATCAATATCATGCTTCAAAACCTCTGAGAGGGAACATCAACTGACAGCTTTCTGTTGAACTCAACCAAGTCTGAGGGAGGGAGATGAGACAAACAAGTAGTGAAATCTTTCAAAATGTCAGAGTTGGAAAGTCCCCCGTGAGTCACAGCCACAGACAAAACCCTGTCATTCACATCAACACTGGACAGAGCTTAAATATGTTACAATGTTAAACAAGTTTTATTATATATTTCAATAGATCCTGTAGACATCTTTGCAAAGTTCATATAGATCATAGCACTATATTTACAGGAAAATTGTATATTGCACCAGACTTTAAAAGTTTATACTGAGTTTTGCTGTTTTAGTTTAGTTAGTTGTTTCACTTTAACACACATATTTAGGTCCCTCACTGCACATACACTAAAACCACTTCCTTTCCCATATCACACAGTTATTTGTAGCCTGCAGGTCATGTGAAATGTCCACACAGAAAACCAACATGTTGCAGCAATGAAAAATGAACCTATAAAGTCATCAATGTATCATTGCAAAGTCTTTTGTTCTTTCTTCAATAGTTGAACACTTGGCAGAACAAATTCCAGCAGTCACTTTTTCACAAGACCTTCTCTTACTTCTTAACATTTTAGTATTTGTAATTGCGTAAATATATGTTGCCCTTTCAACTGCCTGATGGAAGGAAGTTAAATTTGAATTGTAATGTACTTCGTAAGCACCAGCTAGATTTCAGCTCACCCAAATGGAGTGAACAAGTGAAAGCGGTAAATAGAGCAAAGACCTCATCAGCCCCAGGTCCCAAATGTCAAGGTTCAAATCCTCTTCAGTGTGGTGACTAACAGGCTGACAGGATACCTGCAAAGAAACCAACTGATTGACACGTCAATCCAGAAAGCAGGCATCTCAGGCTTCTCTGACGCTAGTATCATCTGGCACCAGATCCAGGTCAGGGAACAGAGCTTCATGTGGTGTTCCTAGTCTATCGCCAACGCCTTTGATTCAGTCCTGCATAATCTCCTCTGGACTGCTTTGGATTATTTCAGGGTCCCAGCAGCCCTCACATGTCAACTTTGATGTCTTTATATTTATTAATTCATTAAGGCAACCTGCATTTTATGACATTTTTTAAAAATAATCTTACTACTCAATATGTCTCATGCATGTGTCATTAAGACTTTATAATGTGCAAGTTAAATGAACACAGCAAGAATCAAAACATATTTATTGCACGTTATCCGTACTTCATGTGATTTTTCATTAACTAACATTGCCAAATTAACTATGGACATTTTATTGAAGCCCCTTTATTTTCACTTTATACGACAAGGACATGAAGAGTGTGATGACACCAGTAGTGAGTGCTGAGAGAGGTGGGAATATGAAGTGTAAAAAGTCACTGATTTTGTTCTGACGTGATGTTGATGATACAGTGTTTAACCATTATTTAATCAACATTAAGCCCTGTAGTGTTAACACTGAAGTGTAGATGGGGAAATTGTTAAAAAACATATTTTCAAATGAGACCTTTCTCTCTAAAACATGATTTAATCAAGTTAATTTTGAGATAAGAGGCCATATTTGAATTCAGTTTTTCAGTATTCTTGCAGATTTTTGTATGATGACTGTGTTGGCGGACGATTTCACTTGAGGTGCTCGTTCACAGTTCACACAGAGTTCGACTGAGCCAAGAATATAAATTATGTTTTTACTTCCTGATATGTCACATCAAACACACCATGGCTCTCGCTGCACTTCTCTTGGCTTTTTGTGTGCTGTATTCACGGCAAACACAAGGTAAAACTTTTTTTTTAATTTTTCTGTTGTTGATTGACTTTGTTTTCAAAAGCTGGTTGTAGTAGTGAGACACTGCTAGAAGTAATTATTGAATTAAACATTGTTGATATAATATACTTTGAAACTTAACTTGAACCTGATAGACAGAGATGCCATTTGGTTTCATTTTCAGTCGCTAAATAAAAGATGTCGGTGGAGATGGATCCAGGCAAAAATAGTCATATTTTATTCTTTTAAATTAATTAAGTGTCAATCTTGCTTTCTCGGAGTCCTAATTACATTTATTAAATACAGTGAAACACTGAGACAGTTCACAGATTCTTTGTGCAGACTTTACAACTGTAGTTACACAAAGGAAAACATATAGCAAACATTATACACTATGGCTATTGAAAAAAAGACTGAAAATGATTTAATATAATAATTAGCCTACCTTAAAGTAAGTGTGTGTGTGTGTGCGTGTGTGCATGTGTGCGTGTGTGTGCGTGAGTTTGTGTGTTAGAGCATTTTCTTGTCACCAAGTTAGTAACATGATCTATTTTGTGCTTACATTTGCTTAGTATGCAAAAGGAGCAAAAACTAAATGAGTCAATCAAACGATGTCCAATTCCTTTTTTTCTTCAGAACATTTTGACGGCTGTTTATTTGTTAAAATAATGCAGCTTTGAGTGTCCTCCTCTGTATGTCTTGGCTAATAATTGATTACATATTGCTAACCATTACAAATATTAGTGTCCACATCAATACCTACACTTCATCAGTCTGACAGCTTTTATGGAAGACAAGCAGCCACAGTCCATCTATACATCTATATCTCTACTTTTATACATCTAAACCTACCGTGAGGAGCTTGTCATTAAACTACTGTTAGAAGACCTCTAAAACTCATTTTACCTCCAGAACTCTCTTAAACTTGTTAAAAAGTTGTTTGAAATTGACAGTGTTACATTTGAGATTGTACGAATTGCAAACAACAGGCAAGGCAACGACATTTCTCTTTTCAGACAGCAGGTGGCTGCATGATGATAACAGTCACAATGTAGCAGAGCATGGAAGAGGAAGTATTTGTATGAGGGGCGTGTTTGTCTGTCTTGTTTAAATGTAGTTATTATTGACACTCTAAATCAATAGTCCATCCTTTTATATTCTGACATTTAAATATTGCTTTTTGGGCGGCACTGTTGTACTTTATTGTTAATTGTAGGTACAATTTCTTTCTTTTGTAAAATTGATGTTGCATTTGTATTTCACATGAATTTTCAATAAAGATAATTTAAAAAGTAAAACAAAGCCACACACACTCAGGGAAAGAGAATGTTCGGGGAGTAAAGACAGTGACAACAATACTCACACAATGGTGACTGAATAAAGCATACAAGTGATTTTAATGTGTGTTCTTTTTACAGGGTCCAGTGCTGTGACAACTGTGTTTGTGCAGAAAGGGAAGGATTTACATCTGGATGTTAACAAACCTGTTGTTATAGCAGAAACTGATGAATTTAGGTGGAGAGTCAATGACACTCAAAGCATAGTGAGATTACCTCCTGATAACAAAGCAAGAATAGTTGACCCTTATAAAGGAAGGGTTGAGTTTTCTGTACAAAATCACTCTTTGCTTTTGAAGAATGTGCAACACAGCGACAGTGGAGATTACACTGCACTCATAACTGGGGATAAAAACCAACATGTAGCTGAATACAAGGTCATAATTAAAGGTAGGTTTCTTTAGATTTCAAACATTGATACACAGTAGTACTCTGTTTTATAACCCTTCACTCCTACCTTTTATCCTCTAGATCCAGTGTCTCCAGTTCAGCTGTCAGTGAACTCTGTGTCTAAGAGCAGAGAGTCCTGTAACCTCACTGTGACCTGCAGTACAGAGGACTCTCTCATCAGCAGCACTTTTAGATGTGACAACCAAACCTGCAATCAGGAGGGAGGAGAGCAGTCAGAGGTCACAACTTCTGGTCCTTCTCTCCGTGTCTACCTGTTCAACGACTCCATCATCTGTAACCATAGCAACCAGGTCAGCTCGACCAGTAATATCAAGGAGATTCAGCCTCTCTGCTCTCTAAATGCTGGTGAGACTGAAAGAACAGGTAACTTACAATAATACACAGTTTACACACACTGCTTGTCAGACAGTGAAAATCGCAAAATGTGTTCTTTAGATTTCAAATATTGATACAAAGTATTACCATTATATATATTATATATTACAACCTTCACACCTACCTTTTGTCTCCTAGATCCAGTGTCTCCAGTTCAGCTGTCAGTGAACTCTGTGTCTAACAGCAGAGAGTCCTGTAGCCTCACTGTGACCTGCAGTACAGAGGACTCTCTCATCAGCAGCACTTTTAGATGTGACACCCAAACCTGCAATCAGGAGGGAGGAGAGCAGTCAGAGGTCACAACCTCTGGTTCTTCTTTCCGTGTCTACCTGTTGAATGACTCCATCATCTGTAACCATAGCTACCAGGTCAGCTCGACCAGTAATATCACGGAGATTCGGCCTCTCTGCTCTCTAAATGCTGGTGAGACTGAAAGAACAAGTAACTTACAATAATACACAGTTTACACACACTGCTTGTCATGCAGTGTAAACATTTGTTATGTGAGGGTCAAGGCCATTAGCATTTTCTTGCCATTTAGAAAAAGTATTTTTACCAAGTACCTTTATTTATACTTATAATGTCTGCACAAGTTAACCAAAATTTGGATACCTCATGCAATGGCAATATAGTTTAGTAACTCAAATGAATATGTAAACATTTCTGATCAATTGTTTTCGTTCATTTGCAGGTATTAATCTGGGCATACCAATTGGCATTGTGACCGGGGCAGTTCTCTTTGGCCTTTGCCTTTTCCTTGGCCGCCTAATATGTAAGTTCCAGTATTTATTTCAGCATAAGAGAAATAATGTCATTTAAATCTTCATCGATTCTATGTATTCCATCATTGTAGCAGAGAAAACACACCACACCCACAAACCTCTCATGTATAATTAAACTATGCCATCAGAATGATTAAAGTTAGAATATACAACATTCAGTCCCACTAGATGTCAGCAAACAACTGTTTTCTATGTAAAGATATAGTGATGTAATGGCGTCATGAGCAGAGGGTGAAGTCTCACTACCTCTGTGTTGTAATATTGGACTCTCAATGCATGTTAGTGCATATGATTTCCTCTCTGTTTTTTGCAACATGGCGGCCGTGTCACAAAGTTTCTCATATTACAGTAAAACAGTTTCTGAAAACATGTGAGGATAGAAACAGGCAATGAGTAACAGTCTTGATTCATATTTGATCAGCACTGTTTGACAGTTTGATTTAAGTTGTTTTCGCTCCAACTTTCCTGAGTAAATAACATGTACTTTAATTTTGGTGAGAGATGTTGATGCTAAATTGGTGTTGGATGTATTGCACCTTTAATGTCCAACTGACATGAAAATATATTGCTTTGGAAATATAGACCTGGTTGGTAAAAGAGGTTTCGTGAGTTCTCTTTAGAGAAAAAAAGTTATTTTCAGTTTCATCTTTTGTTCTAAGGCTTTTTCTCTGTGTATGGATATTGTTAACTAGTATTAATAAAGGTATCTCTTAATGTGACAAACTAAAACAAATAATCTCTTCACAGCCCAGACAAACATAACCTTTTTGCAATTGAGCTCAATAAGCTGTTTCTTTCCCTTTTTCTGCCAAAATCTTTCCATCATCAAGTTTTGCTTTTTGAATTCATCCTGCCAACCTCAATTATGACAGTCAGATAAACAATGTTTTTTAATGACTGACCTACAGATAAAAGACAGAGCAACGGAGATACAGGAGACATGTCTCCGGTGAGTGTTTGATGTTTTTTCTTACATAACTCTCCTAACCTTGCTTATCAAACTGATGCACATAATTTCACATTGTGTTTGATTTAACAGTCAAAACCTAATTTTCAGAAACAGGTGAAATGTTTAAAAAACATCTAAAGCCTTTTAAAAGTTTAAGTGGAAAAGAAATGCAGCCTTCCTGATACACTGGCTTATAATCATGCACAACAAAACCTTTATCTAAGTGACTTCCATCCCTGTGCTACAACAGCTTCTTCACCAAGTCTGCTGTACTGGTGCTGCTGTTTGCTGCTACTAAACTTACTCCATGTAGATATTACTGATTATTCTTTCTTTTATTTAAACATCTGTGAACTGAATTACTTTGAGATGGCCTCCTGTTTGAGTTCTCGTTGAACAGCAGGTTTAAATATATACAGCCTGAAAATGGAAAACATTTTTCTAACACAGTCATTCCATTTATTTCTAGGATATCGATCTCAACCAACGTCTGAATGAGAATGTCACAGAAGATGCTTCAGGTCCTTCTCCAACCACCTCCAGTTTGGAATCTGCACAATATGAGAATGTAAACACACCCACTGATCTAGTCACTGAAGATCCAAAGTCCGATCATCAACCAGAACTGAAAAACACAGATAATGATGATGATTCAGTCCAAATCCTGGAGTGTCCTGATGGCTCTTAAGTCCCACTCAGCCCTCAGACTGGTCTTCATACACATTGCTTACAGTGCTTTTGCAGGCCTTTTTTTTCCTGAAACAGCTGAACAGATCTCATTTTCCAAAACAAATGCACTTAAAAAGTAAACAACAGACTATGATTCTATTTTACAAGGTTAGATATATTTTTTCCATGAGACTCATTTCCACAAGACAATGAGATACAATTACACAGATTTTAATTCGTACACTTTAGAGTAACTCCCTAACTAATTATGCTTATCACTTCGTGCTATTTATTTAATCGGACCTTTTTTGGATGGTTATGTTCTACTTGTATAAATGCGAATGAACAGCTGTCTGTTTGTGTGCATCAGCTCTGTAACAGACCTGTCTCTGACAGCAGTACACTCAGACAATATGTTTGTGGATTTAAATTTATTATGTTAATTGAGTTAGTTTGTATTTATTGATATTGTGTTACAGAGTTCTATTTATCTAGGCCACCTACTATCTGTACATCATAACTAAAACAAAAGAGAAGACTCCGGCCACCAGGGGGAGCCGGGGCATATTAGAATTTGTACAGGACTACTGCAGACCAGGTATTATATGTCTCCTTATATAATGTCACAATAAGACTGGCTTTAATATATAAAATATTGTGCTAACTCACAGTTTTGGCTGATTAATCAGAATTATCAGTGACTGAGTCAAAATTCTAGTAGAAGTCAAATTTTCTTGAAATGGTAAGATATGAAGACAAAACAAATTAACTGAAAACTGTTTTTGGAAACTTTTTTTGAAGTGACGACACATCTGTTACTGTTAATCTGAGGAGAATTGTGTTGCTGTTATAATTGTATTAAAGATAATCCTTATTAAGAGAACATAAACAATAAACACACATGACGTGCAATATTTTTAATGTCTTTTGTCTTTTAGTAATAATTCTTGTAAGATTTAAACAATTCACTAACATCAGCTGCTGATAACAGGAGTGATCAAAAGGAAGCAAACTGACCAAACAACCTCCCCTTCAAATCAGCCCACTTGGTTGAGTCCACCAAATCTAATTAGCTGCGGGTTTAACCCCAAAATTCTCATTTATGTGTATTTTGAGTGATTACACTGTTGCTGCTCAGACTTTTTTGTGCTAAATTTGGTGATGCTGGATACATCTCATGTCTCCTAAGGTGTTTCCCAAATCTCTTAAATTGCATCTGTCCCTTATGTCTTAGTCCCTATCATCATGGATGCCTGGAGAGATGCAAGGAAACCACTTGAGAGAGAGGAGATGAGAAAATATGATTTTGGAGACATGACCTCATGATCTCACACACAGCTGTGTGTGTAAAAAGGGTTATTACAATTATAAGTAGAGTTTATGGAGAAATATATGGGTTGAAGAAAAAAGTTAATATTACATATACAGTGGTGTGATGCATTTATTGAAAGGTTGGACCAGTTGATTGGGGTCAGCTTGTGCATTTGGGGACAAAAGTCATGTATCCAAGTGGTAAAATGCTGATTTTTGGGTCAATAGTTTAAGTTAATGTAAAGGTTAAGTTTAGGTAAGAAGTGATTATAGAGTATAAGTCTGTGTGTGTGTGTGTGTGTGTGTGTGTGTGTGTGTGTGTGTGTGTGTGTGTGTGTGTGTGTGTGTGTGTGAGTGTGTGTGAGTGTGTGTGAGTGTGTGTGTGTGTGAGTGTGAGTGTGTGTGTGAGTTTTCTGTGTGAGTTGTTCATTATTTACCAACACTAACAAAACCAACACATCAACAACATGATGCATGATCATCCCTGTCAAATGCAGCCAGGATATAAACCTGTATCATTCACACACAAATAAAGTCGTGGCAAATTTAAGTACATTTACTCTAATTAAAATACATATATGATGTAGGATTTGTTTTATATGTGAGTATATTTGTTCATTTGTTGTATGAATTTCTACACTGTTTTCTACAGTTTTAACTAGTGTTGTACGTTGTACGTTGTAAACAGAGACATATTAAGGTTTAAATCAATAAAAATAGAAACTGTATTTAAAATGCTTTAATAACGGAGTTTATTAGGCATGGTGAAGTGTTATCATATTTCTAAATTAACCTAAATAAGAAAATGAAAAATCAACTCAATTCATAATAAAGTTCTCAAACAGTGATGGAGACATTGTATCTCCACCAATTGTTTGGCTCCCAAGAAGGCACTTTAGTGTGTGTTTTTTAACAATTGGGACACAAGGGGGGCAGTCGTACACACCACTGATGTATCAAATGTGTTTCTTATAATGTGACATTTCAGTATTTAAGGGGGGAACAAACTCTATTCTAGGACTAAATCCCACAAGCAAACTATACTTTTCAGATTCTCTCTGTGCTTGATTGCATCGGGTGAACATTCAAATAGTCAGGTGCTGTGTCTTTCGAAAGGATCACAATTCATTTTTTGCCTATTAGCTATTAAATGCAGGGGTATCTCATATCACCCTCTAAACAAGTGACAGTGTCTCCTTCTTCGGTGCTCAGTAAGATGGTGGATGAGTGTATTATTTCCTACTCGCACAAATCGGGGCCTTCCTGAGAGAAAGTCTAAAATCCAATTACACAGTTTGTTGACCAACTAAATCTGGGCTCTTTCCTCTAACTTAAAGTCACATAACAACTTAACCTAACAGAAATAAAGCTGCGGAAAAAGGATCCATCAAAAAAACAACTAATAGGCAAAGAACTAATACAACACAAACATGCAGGCTGCTGCTGGGAAGTGAAAGAGAGAGTGTGATCCAGGTTCCTCCCCTCTCTATAGATCCTGTGACAATCAGGCTAAATTAAGATATCTGGGGAGAAACACACCACATATAAATATGTCATACGAAGTTACTGGACAGCATATTCTGTAGAGAGGGAAAAGTTTGTCCACCGAAAATATACATTTGTTCAACTATGCTGTTCAGAAATCAATTGCCTCCAGGTGCAAAAATGTGTCAGAATATTATTCCTGCCATGGATATGTTTGACCTGCACATTGAAGGCCTGTAGTAGCAAACCCCATTAATCAGGTGCTTATTCTTATTCTGCACTATTGCAGACAGACGAGCGGGTTGTGGTCCGTATATATAGTCACAGGATCACTAGATGAGCTGACGTAAACCTCGAAACCTCGAATGGTTGGAACAGGAAAGCCCACATTACACTTTACTTTCTCTTGGACAGGACAAACCCCCCCCCCCACCTTGCCAAGATAGGTCACTGTTGCCTTCAACACGTGACCCTGAACACACAACCAAGTCATCGAAGTTCACTTCACAAAATGACAGACCAGCAAGAGCGACATTCACCAAATGCCAATATCCCTTCAGCAGGTCTAATTTGCTTGAAAACCTGGTCCCATCAACCCAATCTACACAATCCCTCATTCTTGGGATAATAGTGAGGCTTTGTTACTTCATTTACCTTCCAAAAATCTAGTCAGAATCGATCTTCACCATGAGCCTTATCAGTAAGTAAACACAGGGAGCTCCATGCATTACAGTTGACTCAATGCAAGCAATACCATGCTGCACCATGTACTCCACCTGCTTCTTAAAACAGCAGAGTTTGTCTGAAAACACTTGATATGGATGCTGCTCCCCCCTGTGACTCCCCCACATCAATATCATTATCTGTATTAGTTTAGTTAGTTGATGCACTTTAACACACGTATTTAGGTCCCTCATTGCACATACACTAAAACCGCTTCCTTTCTCTTATGACTCAGTATAACAACTCTTTTATTTTTAGCCTGTAGAGGTATAAACATTGGTAAATGTCCAAACAGAAAACCAACAATTTTGCAACACAACCAGTGATGTGTGACAAAAAGGTGTCTAAATGCAGTTCACATGAGAAAAGAGTATAGTTAGTTTCCGAACACTCAGGTCAGATGGTAGGAAACCTTTTTATTCTGGAGGACAGAATTCAAATCTACTTGTGCTTCAACCAAAATGTTTATGAGTATTTAGATATAAAAGGACATTGTGTTGTTGCTGTTGTTCTAGTTTTGTTTTATTTAATTGACAGTAAAAGAACATTAAGCTGATGATTTTAATGTAGTGCATTGGGACATTATAATGGAAGGCCCTAGCCTAAACATGAAGTTTAAATAAAGAAGTCGAGTCGAGGCGTAGTTGGGATGTTTAGACTCAGAATTCTGCCAGGTTTCATTTCAGTATCTTTTAAAAGGAGGAAGGAAATGAAGATGATGCATAGGTCAAGATTCAGACATGAAGAACTAAAGCTAATTCAAGCTAAATCATGCAAAACCAGACAACAACATTATGTCATAATGCACTGTATGTAATGTAATGTAATACATGCACAGTGACTAATGCATGTCTTCTGAATGACTAAACCCATTTTAACTTACGCACTCACAGATGAAATCTAACAGCTGCCACATATGTTTGTCTGAATGTAAAGCGATGCTTCATGTTTTTTTCCTGGAATGAATTGTGTTGATTCATTCTTTATTTTTACTTTTTCTGTTTAGTCACTACATTTAGTTTTCAATCAATGTGACATACATTGATTCATGTTCTGTACTTCATTGAAGCAACAACTACAACAGTTGACAGAAAGACTCTCAACAGAATTTTTACCATTAAAGCACCCTGCATTTTATGAAATTTTACTATAAAATAATATTACCTGACCAACTGACTAACACATCGCTACTAAATATGTCTCATACGTATGTCATTAAGACTTTATAATGCGCAAGTTAAATGAACACAGCAAGAATCAGAACATCTTTATTACACATAATATTTCAGTCTCACCAGCAGTTGTAGAGCAGAGATCTGATCATCTGTACTTTCATGTGATTTTTGAGTTAGTAACATTGCCAAATTAACTATGGACTCCCCTTTTAATTTTCACTCTAGACAACAAGGACATGAAGAGTAAACAGAGGAAAATGAGGCGAGTGCTGAGAGGTTTCTGATTTTGTTCTGATGGAAATGAGTGATGATGATGGTTCGACATGTTAGACAAAGTGTGATGGATAGGTTGAAAATAGTTTGGAACATAAGTTTTTAATCATTATCTAATCAACATTAAGCTCCAGGGTCTTAATATTGTTTAAAGTGCAGATTGAGAGATATGTCGAAAACATGTTTTTTTTTAAACTGAGACCTTTCTCTCTAAAACATGATTTAATAAAGTTGATTTTGAGATTAAAGACCATATTTCATTTCAGCTTTTCAGTATTCTCTCAGTATGACGAGTGTGTTGGCCAGAGTTTAATTTGTAGTGCTCAAATCTTTGTAAAATTAAATCTAAGAAATGGAGTATTTCGCAAGGCAAGTTCCTGCTGAGTGCAGTGCACAAATAGTGTCTTCACTTCCTGATATGTCACATGAGCTCACCATGGCTCTGGCTGCGCTTCTCATTGCTGTTTGTGTGATGTATTTGTGGGAAACACAAGGTAAAACATTTCTCATTACATCTTTTCTGTTGTTGGTTGTTGTTGTAAGGCACTGCTGGAAGTTGTTTTTCAATTAGACATTATTGACACAATATACTATAAAACTGAACCATGTGTTCAGTGAAAATTGTAATGTTTTTAGTTGTTGTCATTTATTCCCTAAATCCCTATCCATGATTCAAAAATGGGGTTTGTTCACTTTTTTATTTAAATGAAAAATATTATAGGAATTAATGATAAAGTATTCTTCAGTGCAAGATAAATTAAAACACAACAGTATATTAAAGTAACATTTGTATTATTCATTTTTGTACAATGCAAGAATACATCCAGATAGAGATTTTCAAAACTTCAAATCTTTTTGTGTTATGAAGGTGACAAAGCATTACGGTTGAGTTATGCACTCTTTATTTCATTCTTTCACTTTCACTGTCTTTCAACCATTAGAGTAGATAATATTTGTGAAGCTTTTTAATTTTAGTATGTTTCCTTTTGATATCTGCACTGTTAGACTGATTCATCTTTAGTAAAAATGAAAACGTTATATATACTGAAATCATAACCTGATAGACAGAGATGCCATTTGGTTTTATTTCAGTGGCTAAATACAAATGTGATGAAGATGGTGATGGAACCAGGCTAAAGAGTCATATTTTATTCTTTTAAATTAATTAAGTATCAATGCTGCTTTCCTGGAGTCCTTATTACATTTATTAAAAGAAACAATGAAACACTGAGACAGTTCTCAGAGTCAGTGTGCAGACTTGACAACTGTAGTTGCATGAATGGAATAAATAAAGGCAAGATGTAGAGACACAACTTTAAAATGTAAAGTAAGATTACACAAAATAATTAGAGGAGCATAATAGGACAAAGCACAGACTTAAACTCACCTTCCTTAAGGTATGTGTGTGTGTGTGTGTGTGTGTGTGTGTTTTTCAGCCAGAGGATCTATTGTGTGCTTACAGATTACATTCATTTAGTTTGAGGAAAGGGCTAAAACTAAAAAAAGGAAATCAGACATTCACTTCCTTTTTTTCTTCAGTACGTTTTTGACGTCCTGTTTCTCTTAAAACATTTGTATTGTTTGATGTGTTAAAATGATGCAGACTTGTGTGTCCTCCTCTGTATGTCCTTACATTCACTTGTTTGAGTACATTTTGTATTACAACTAAGATTTTACAAATGGTTAAAATCCCAACAGGAAACATTTTCATTATCAGGTGACAATTGCAGCAAAAGTATGTTAAATTATTGCTTATTTTGGCCTGAGAAACTGTAGCCAGACTTTTAAGTTTTTAAACAGCATGCATTTATTATGTAGTTATTATTGATACTTTAAATGAACAATCCATCCTTTCATATTCTGACATTAATATATGTGTAATCAGTTATGTTGAATTCACTTCAAATTATGTTTCTGTGTACAATGACGCAGTAGGAAAAAAGGCAAACGCAATCAGAGGCTCCTCATTCAGGGGACAGCGCCACTCAAAATCACTCTCTCTCTCTCTCTCTCTCTCTCTCTCACTCTCTCTCTCTCTCTCTCTCTCTCTCTCTCTCTCTCTCTCTCTCTCACACACACACACACACACACACACAAATACAGTGTAGCTGTATCATCATTTATAGAACTGTATGAACACTACTCAATCTTTGGGGAGTAAAGGCAGTGACAGCAATACTCTCACTTTTTAATGACCTCTTGTAAAAACAGTGGTGACTGAAAAAGCATTAAAGTGATTTTAATGTGTGTTCTTTTTACAGGGTCCAGTGCTGTGACAACTGTGTTTGTGCAGAAAGGGAAGGATTTACATCTGGATGTTAACACACCTGTTTTTATACCAGAACATGATGAATTTAGGTGGAGATTCAATGACAATCTCAGCATAGTGAGATTATTTCCTGATAAAAAAACAAGAATAGTTGACCCTTATAAGGGAAGAGTTGAGTTATCTGTACAAAATCATTCTTTGCTTTTGAAGAATGTGCAACACAGTGACAGTGGAGATTACACTGCACTCATAACTGGAGACATAAACCAACTTCTAACTGAATACAAGGTCATAATTCAAGGTAGGTTTCTTTAGATTTCAAACATTGTTAAACAGTAGTACTCTGTTCTATAACCCTTCACACCTACCTTTTGTCCTCTAGATCCAGTGTCTCCAGTTAATCTGTCAGTGAACTCTGTGTCTAACAGCAGAGAGTCCTGTAACCTCACTGTGACCTGCAGTACAGAGGACTCTCTCATCAACAGCACTTTTACATGTGACACCCAAACCTGCAATCAGGAGGGAGGAGAGCAGTCAAAGAACACAAACTCTGGTTCTTCTCTCCGTGTCTACCTGTTGAATGACTCCATCATCTGTAACCATAGCAACCAGGTCGGCAGGACCAGAGACATGAAGGAGATTCGGCCTCTCTGCTCTCTAAATGGTGATGAGACTGAAAGAACAGGTAAATGATAATAATACACAGTTTACACACACTGCTTGTCAGACAGTGTGAATGCCCTCAGCAATAAACATGTGTTACAAGATATTGTGAGGGTCAACACATTAACATTTTCTTAGAACAAATAAGTCCAAGTCCCAGAGGGGTCATAGAGAGAAAAATGAAAGCTATGTTTTACTACATTGAGCTTATTTCATCCTCACAATTTAACCAACATTTGGACATTGCATGCACACGAAATAGCATTTTGAATGCTCAATGTAGTAAAACATAACCTCCATAAAAATTTATTTTTTTGTCAATGTCCCATTCAGGACTCAACAATCTGTAGCTAAAATGTTTTTAAAAGTTATGAATCTAGGAATTTTAGAAAAGTAACTCAAATTTATATGTAAACAATTCTGATCAATTGTTTTTATTCATTTGCAGTTATTAATGTGGGCATACCAATTGTAATTGGGACCGGGACTGCAGTTTTCTTCAGCCTTATCCTTGGCTGCCGAGTCATATGTAAGTGCCAGTGTATATTTAAGCATAAGAGAAATAATGTCATTTAAATCTTCATACATGTTTGTATATGAATTTCATCACTGTAGCATAGAATACCCACCACACCCACAAACCTCTCATGTATAATTAGACAATGGCATCAGAATGACTACATTTCCAATCAATTAGATTCATCCCCACAAGACCTCAGCAAACAACTGTTTTCTATGTAAAGATATAGTGAGGTCATGGTGTCATGAGCAGAGAGGGAAGTCTCACTCCCTCTGTGTTGTAATATTAGTCTCTCTCTGCAAGTTAGTGCATGTGATTTCCTCTGTTTTTGTATCCATTTCCAACATGGCGGCCATGTCACAAAGTTTCTCATATTACTGTAAAACTGTTACACTAAAATATGTTTCTGAAAACATTTGAGGATGAAAATAGGCAATGCAGAAACAGACTTGATTCATATTTGATGAGCACTGCGTCATTTGATAGTTTAATTTGAGTTTCATTAGTTGTTGGTTCAGAGACCACTTTCTTCCGGTAGACAAAACACAGTCCACTCTACTGTACGGGCAGCCAGGACGATGGTCAATCGGACAACAAAAGTGCTGGGGAAGCAAAGGCAAAGGCAGCAAAGGTGGAACAATTCAGGAGGCTGAAGGCAGAGGCAGAACCTCTCTGAATGCTGTCCAGGAGGGCAGAAACGGACAAAGGACCCCTCTAGTGGCCGGCGACGGAGGCAGGACACCTATGGAGGCCGGCAGCCAAGGCCACTTGTCTGCACACTGGGCCAAGAGGGATAGGGAGCTGGCCTGCCAGGCTGCATGTCAGCAGGGACAAGAGGTGGCTGGGACTGAGGCTCTGGTGACCCGTTATCTGGCTCTAACTCCACCACTTTGTGACCAAATGAAAAAAAAGGGGCGAGGGGTGTTTAGATAGATGTAATGGTGCATATGACGCTAGGTCGAAATTACGCCAAACCATTGCCTTAAGAACAAGATAAACATTTTTTTTTTGTCTTTGAGCCCAATAAGCAGTTTTCCCCCTTTGTCTGCCAAAATCTTTCCATTATCATTTCTGAATTCATCCTGCCAACCTCAATTATGACAACTTTTTTTTATTTTTTATGACTGACCTACAGATAAAAGAAAGAACTGCGGAAATACAGGATACAGGGAGATGGTAAGTGCTAAAGTGTTTTTTACCACATAACTCTCCTAACCTTGCTTATCAAACTGATGAACAGAATTTCACATTATACACTGGCTTATAACCATGCACACTAAAAACTTTATCTAAGTGACCTTCATTTCTGTCCTAAAATAGCTTCTTCACCCAGTCTGCTGTACTGGTGCTGCTGCTACTAAACATGCTCCATGCAGATGCTACTGCTTATTCTTTCTTTTGTTATTCTTTCTAAATGTCTATGAACTGAATTACTTTGAGATGGCTATGTTAAGCAAACTGAAAATTGAAAACATTTTTCTAACACAGTCATTTCATTTATTTCTAGGATATCAATCTCAACCAAACTCCTAATCAGAATTCCACAGAAGATGCTTCAGGTCGTTCTTCAAACTCCGCCAACGCTTTGGTAGAATTTCCAACTGCACCTGCACTATCTGAGACTGCAAACACCCCCAAATCAGAGACCGTTCTAGTCACTGAAGCTCCAAAGTCCGACCACCAACCAGAACTGAAAAACACAGAGAATAATAATGATTCAGTCCATTCACAAGACAAAATCATCATGTATCGTGATGCTTTCTAAGTCCCACTCAGCCCCAGAGTGGTCTTCAACACATTGCTTAGAGAGTTTGCTGAACCCTCTTGCAGGCCTTTTGTTACTCATTTTCCAATACAAATGCACTTAAAAAGTAAACAACAGGCAAAGACTATGATTCTACTTTACAAAGTTCGATATATTTATTTTTCCTGTTCAGTTTGACTTCTTGAGATAACGGGTTAGTGCCAGCAGGTGGCAGCAGAGCGGATGCCTGCTTGACGTGCATTTTACAATTTTCTGGACAGAAGATTACCCAGGCAGTAAACCATACAAAGTGCAATATGAGAAAACCTTGTAGTTGATAACAGTAAAAGTGTGGTGATGAAGAGTGATGGGAACATTTATGAGATACAGGTAAAAGGGAAAAATCCCACTAATGTGAAAGTCCACCTTGGAAACTCTCATAGAGAAGTAGGAGACAGCTAACGTAAGCTCACAGTCAGAAAGCAAACCTTACATCAGTGTCAGTATTATTTCATCCTTTACAGCCTCTACTAATCAAGGCTTTCCTCCTAAAACCTTGATCATGTCGTGCAGAGGGAGTGTGTGTGTGTGTGTGTTTGTGTGACTGCCAATGCAGCACGTGTGAGAGAGAGAAAGAGAAAGTGTCCTGATTGCCTGATTGTTCTGTGTTGCTTAGTAGACCTATCAACTCCCCCACCATCCCCAGAACGACACCCCAGTGCATGTTATTTTCATGTGTAGTACATTGAGACAAAAGTCAATGAATAGTTTATATCTTTAAAGTATTTGTTGTATTAGTTAAATTAGTTTGATTTACTTTAACACACATACTGAGGTAGCTCAGTGCACGTACACTATAACCACTTCCTTTCTCATATGACACGGTATAGCACCTTTGTCATTTTCAACCTGAAGGCAGTGAGAACATTGGTTAATGTCCAAACAGCAATGTAAAATTAACCTGCAAAGGCATCAATGCATCATTGCAAGGTCTTTTGTTCTTTATGCAGACCATCTGTTGAACACTTTGAGTTGCACTGTTGATGAGTGACAAATATACATGTCTAAATGCACCTCACATTAACTCAGAACAGGTTCAAATTAGGCTATACCTTTCAATTAAACATTTTTTTTTAAAAACACAGTAACTTTAGCTACATATTTGTAATTATAAGTGTACCTGTGTGCTCACTCGAGTCCCAAAAACTCTTCAGAGCTGTTGCTATGCTCAAATATTGTGCCAGAGTCGCTGTAAGGCTCACCAAGCACACTGTCCTCGGACTCTGTGTCTGTCCCAGAGTCAGACAAAGTATCGTCCTCTGTCCCAACCAGTGAAACACAACAGTCAGTGAATCTCTTAGACTTCAGATCTGTGCTCATAGTGTGTGACACGGCCACAGTGGTGTGCTTTTGCACATCACGTACATCAGTTTGGTCTGTAAATACTGAAACATCACAGCTACTAGTGTCCCGAAATACTTCTGATCAACACACTGAATCACCAGCCACCTGTGAACCTGCCTGGGTTTTTAAAAAAATGTCTCTGTACAACATACAGCAGTAAGGGTCAAAAATAGCCTGATTTTATTAGCTGCAGACACAGCTGCACGTGCATGACACCGCTGTTTATAGGAAGTTATAGTTCATAAGTGCGGATGCTCAATCATTATTATAGTTTTTGTCATAGTTATTGTTCTTAGTTGTGCGGCCCTTTACAGACCTATAACCAAATCTAGATCCAACCTCTCTCTGCATTGTACTGGTGTATAGGACGCACCCCACTAACATTGCCAAAATAACAACGGATATTCTATCGAAGCCCCTTTTCATTTTCAGTCTAGACAACAAGGACACGAAGAATAAATTGTCTACAGCAGAAAATGATAATGGTGATTACTTTGTTCTGATAGAAATGAGTGTGATGATGATGATTGTTAGACATGAGAGATGAAGTGTGACAGAAATGTTGAAAATTGTTTTTAACCGATTCCCAAATGAGACATTTCTTCATAAAAACATGATTTAATAAAGTTGATTAAGAGATAAGAGGCCATACTTCATTTCCGTTTTTCAGTTTTCAGTTTTCTTTTTTTTCATATGATGAGTGTGTTGGCGCAGGATTTCCTTTGTGGTGCTCAAATAAATAAATATTCCTGAAATAACACATGAAAGTGGGGCTTTCTGTTCAGGTACCACAGTTTGCAACAACCTGTTCTGAGATCTGTCACATCAGATGCAACACGTTTGTGCTGAGTGAAGAGCACAAAGACATTTACCACTTCCTCATTTTGTCATATGAAGGACACAATGGCTCACATCGTGCTTCTAGTTGTCGTTTGTGTGATGCATTCACGGCAAATACACGGTAAAACATTTTTCTTTAAATATTTTCTGTTGTTTTGTTTTCAAAGTCTGGTTGTTGTAGTGCGTCACTGCTGGAAGTTGGTTTTGAATGAAACATTATTGACACAATGTAGTGTAAAACTGAATCAAATGTTTTTTAAAACCTTTTTTTAGATGGTGCATGGTTCAAATGTGGTTTGTCACTGTCTCTGAGGGTTAAAAATCAGACTTATGCATTGACTTGTAGAGAGCGATAAGGGTGGGTTGACATGCAGCAAAGGTCCCTTCTCGGGTCAAACCAGAGTTGTGGTGATTGTGTTAAAAAAGTTATAAGAATTAATGATAAAGTATTCTTCAGTAAAAGAGAAATGATGATACAACAATACATTAAACTAAAATATGCATTATTCATTCTTGTTCAAGGCCCTAATACCATAAAAACCAGTGTATAAGAAATATGCAATATTTTTCATTTCAAAGTGGGGTGAGTCTTAAACAATGGTGTGTCCTATTCATAAGCATCCTTAGGTTTGTGAAAGGTGTTATATAAACTACCCCTATTATTATTATTATTATTATTATTATTATTATTATTATTATCCACCAGTAAAATACAGAGATATGATCATAGGTATTTAAAAGGTAAGAACAATAACTATAACTGTAAAGATAATGTGAGCGTCCACACTCATGATCTATAACGTCCTATAAACAGCGGTGTCAAGCACTCACTGCACGCTCCTGTGTCGGCAGCTAATGAACATAGACCCGTTAATGCTGTATGTTGAACGGAAAAATGATTGTGTGTTGAGCCGCGGTATTTCAGGTGCGACTTATATACTGGTTTTGTACGATAGGCAGTGATTTTTAAAAAGCTAAACTTTGATGTGCTATTAAAGTAAAAATACAAGAGTAATATGGTCGAGGTTCGCGCTCTTTTTAAACTTTGACTTCAGGGATTAAAGTTCTCCATCACTATGACAGATTTCCGTCAACTGGACTGCCTAAAGGCCATATATAAGATCAGTGCAGATCCGATGACAATTACAAAGGTATAATAATAATGATTAATGACATTATTATTACAACAAATACACAGAGCAGACATAGGCAGCCCACGAGTCAATTTCCAAATATCAATAAATTGTTAAAATTGTGTTGGAAGCAAGCAGACCATTACTGTATCTAAATTAATAAGTGAAGTTGCGACAACTCTCCACCGCTGTGTCTGTTGCACATGGAGGGCTCGGCTCCGCCCCCGCTGAGACGGAGGAGAGGAGCAGCTAACTTAAGCCTCTGCTACAGTTTGCTGTCATAGCGTTGGTCTCCTCTCCTCTCAGGAGGGCCTGTTCACGGCAGGAATACTACTGCTTTGTTCCACCTTGCTGTTCTGTATGAAAGGTTTGGACACTGAATAGAGGGACACAGTAAGCTCCGTCAGTAAGCGGCTACAGGGCTGTTGTGTTAGCTGTGGTTGAGTCAGCTTGAGAGTGAATGAAGCCAGTAAGAAAGCCTGAATCAGGTCAATACAACATGATGATACAACATTGTTTCACAGTGGTTACGTTCAACAGCACAAATAAACCTCCACCCAACCCTGCAGCTCAGCCTCAAACCTCTGAATCTGAAACGCTGGATAAAACACAGCAGCAACGTTTTTATGCTGGTTTGCTTGGTTCAATGTAAGAGAGCAACGTCTTCTTCTCTTTGTATTAAAGAGTTGTATGTATCACACCTGGTGGAGCTGACAAAGAGACAGTGAACCAGGTGAAAACTGGAAGTGACCAGAGTAAAAAACCAAGAGTAATTAAATTTAATCATCACAAAAAACGAGTGGTTACTTGAGACCTAACCCTAACCCTAACTCAAAAGATTAAATTGAAAAAAATGTTTGATTTTCTTTTCATATTTAGAATAATAAAAGATGAAATCACTGGCAAACAGAAACAACAAATGACCCGTTTTCTGAGACTGGATGTTGTCATCAAGGCAAGAGCTCAATAAATATCAATAAAAGATAAAAATCCTCTCTGTGTCACTGCAACGGTCTGATGGACCTTTTGAGTTTTTATATAATCTTGTTCTGCAGGAGAAATAATTTGCCATTTTCTCAGCTGTTTCCACCTTGCTTTACTTTAAATCCTAGGAAGCGACCGTAAAAGGGTTTCTATGAAAAGGTAGATGGTGAAAAACTTTGACTCAACCATTTCAGTAGATGACATAACATTTGTGGAGCTTTTAAAATGTAGTATATTTCCTCACAGAATCTGCACTGTTATACTGATTTGACAAAGAACCGAAATAAATTATGGTTATTGAAAAAATAACAATAAAAGGACTTAATGTTATCACAGAGTGTTAAGACAAAGCACAAATTGAACTCACCTTCCGTGTATCGCGTGTGTATGTGTGTGTCAGAGCACTTTCTGGTTACCAAATTAGCAGCAGTACAGCACTATTTTGTGCTTGCAGAGTTACTGCAATGTAGAGCAGAATTTCCACAGAAAGCGTCACTTTGTTATTTTTGTCAGTACAGTTTTTGATGGCCTGTCTTAAGTTCTTGAAACATTTGTATTGTTTGATGTGTTAAAATGACTTTGCAGTATGTCTCAGCTTATAATTGAGAACATTTTGTTAACCGTGACAAATATTAGTGTCCACATCAATACCTACACTTCATCAGTTTGACAGCTTTTATGGAAGACAAGCAGCCACAGACCATCTATACATCTATATCTCTACTTTTATACATCTAAATCTACAGTGATGAGCTTGTCAGTCATCCCAACAGGAAATAGTTTCATTACCAGGTGACAATTACAACAAAATTATGCTAAATTATTTCTTATTATGATTTTGGCCTGAGAAAATCTAACCAGACATCTCTCTGTTTAAACAGCAGGCTACATGATGATAATGGTCACAATGTAGCAGAGCATACATCTGTATTTTGTGAGGGGGGATATGCATGTGTTGTTTGAATGTATTTAGCATTAATACTTTGAATGAACAGTCCATCCTTTTAAAACATCTCAACTGCAAAATCTTGTTGCACTCATAAAACTGCTATAAATTAACCAATATTTGTCATTTACTGTCCATTAATCCAAATGAGACTGTCTGCCTACTTGTTTTAAATCATAAAAATGGATTTACAAACAACTCAGTGTTTGCGGAGTAAAGGCAGTGACAGCAATACTCTCACTTTTAACATTTTTAAAAACAGTGGTGACTGAAAAAGCATACAGGTGATTTTAATGTGTGTTCTTTTTACAGGGTCCAGTGCTGTGACTACTGTGTTTGTGCAGAAAGGGAAGGATTTACATCTGGATGTTAACAAAACTGTTGATATACCAGAAGCTGCTGAATTTAGGTGGAGAGTGAATGACACTCAAAGCATAGTGAGATTATCTCCTGATAAAAGCACAAGAATACCTGACCCTTATAAAGGAAGGGTTGAGTTTTCTGTACAAAATCACTCTTTGCTTTTGAAGAATGTGCAACACAGTGACAGTGGAAATTACACTGCACTCATAAGTGGGGACATAACCCAACCTCTAACTGAATACAAGGTCATAATTCAAGGTAGGTTTCTTTAGATTTCAAACATTGATACACAGTAGTACTCTGTTTTATAACCCTTCACACCTACCTTTTGTCCTCTAGATCCAGTGTCTCCAGTTCAGCTGTCAGTGAACTCTGTGTCTAACAGCAGAGAGTCCTGTAACCTCACTGTGACCTGCAGTACAGAGGACTCTCTCATCAGCAGCACTTTTACATGTGACAACCAAACCTGCAATCAGGAGGGAGGAGAGCAGTCAGAGGTCACAACCTCTGGTTCTTCTCTCCGTGTCTACCTGTTGAACGACTTCATCATGTGCAACCATAGCAACCAGGTCAGCTGGACCAGAGACATGAAGGAGATTCGGTATCTCTGCTCTCCAACTGATGGTGAGACTGAAAGACTAGGGGTCAACACATTTACATTTTCTTACTGGTCAGACTACTGGTCAAAACTTTTTGTTACAGAGCCCCAAAAGGGCCATAGAGATAAAAGCTATATAAATCGATGTCATGTCTTACTACATCAATCACTCAAAGTGCTGATGTGTGTGGATGAGATCCAATGTGTTCTCACGTTAATTTGTCTGCATGAGATAATTGTATTTATAGACAGCACAACAAACAAGCACCTCAGTATTTCTATACTTTTGGTATTGATACTTTTTGAGTAAAAGCAGGTCCAGTGCAGGGATGAAGTGACTGAGGAGGAAAATTTGCATTTTTGTCATCAAATAAAATTGGTGGATTTAACCCTCCCTGCTGTTGTGATGTTGTTTTGTCTCAGAAAGACAAGAGAACAACATAACGCTATTGTTTCAAATTAAAAGAATACCTTTCTTAATCAGAGCAGAGCTACATAAATTTAGATTTTTTTGTCATGTGCATGAATTACCCAAAACAAAGGAACAAATTCTGTCTTGTGCACATGCAACAGAATTGTTCATGCTCTATGTAAAAAAAAAATGGCTTCACTACATTTGTTTGTTTTTTTTGCCCATGTCCCCTTGGGGGCTCTGTAGTTTGAAACTCAAAAGTCTTTAAAAGTTATGAACATAGGATTTTTTGGAACGTAATCACATGTAAACATTTCTGATTAACTATTTTTGTTCATTTTCCGGTACTCATGGGGGTTCAGCAGTACCTATTGTGATCGTGATCATGATCGTGATAGTGATCGTGGCCTTAATTTTCCTTGGCTGCCTAATCATATGTAAGTCCCAGTGTATATTTCAGCATAAGAGTAATGTTGTTATTCAAATCTTCATACATGTTTGATATAAATTCCATAATTGTGGCACAGAATACCGACTCAATATATGACATTAAGCCCCATGAGATGTCAGTAACTTGAAGAGAGAATAAAGTCTCACTACCTCTGTGTGTTTTGCAATCTGAGGTTCTTTGTTCTTTGTTGTCTAGCTGCGTGTGTATGTTAGTACATATGGTTTTCTCTTTATCCTTTCTGGCGTGAATTGAACCTCTTAACCTTCGAAAATATAGTAAGCAAGAATGAGTTGATGGACCAATCAAATACACTCTCTGGCAACCAACATAATCATGCCTCTCAGCCATCAAGGATTACAGCTCTGCTGTCTTCCATCCATCCATCCATCTTCTTGCCGCTTATCCGGGGTCGGGTCGCGGGGGCAGCAGCCTAAGCAGGGAAGCCCAGACTTCCCTCTCCCCAGCCACTTCGTCCAGCTCTTCCCGGGGGATCCCGAGGCGTTCCCAGGCCAGCCGAGAAACATAGTCTCTCCAGCGTGTCCTGGGTCTTCCTCGGGGTTTCCTACCGGTGGGACGTGCCCTGAACACCTCACCAGGGAGGCGTCCGGGAGGCATCCTAACTAGATGCCCGAGCCACCTCATCTGGCTCCTCTCGACGCGGAGGAGCAGCGGGTCTACTCCGAGCTCCCTC
This sequence comes from Scomber japonicus, assembly GCF_027409825.1. Classification (NCBI taxonomy): domain Eukaryota; kingdom Metazoa; phylum Chordata; class Actinopteri; order Scombriformes; family Scombridae; genus Scomber; species Scomber japonicus. The sequence goes on along the minus strand of NC_070589.1, from coordinate 26,487,662 downwards.
CTGATAACTGAGCTTCTCACCCTATCTCTAAGGGAGAGCCCAGCCACCCTACGGAGGAAGCTCATTTCGGCCGCTTGTGCCCGCGATCTTGTTCTTTCGGTCACTACCCAAAGCTCATGACCATAGGTGAGGGTAGGAACGAAGATCGACTGGTAAATCGAGAGCTTCGCCTTTCGGCTCAGCTCTCTCTTCACCACGACGGATCTGTGCAGAGTCCGCATTACTGCAGACGCCGCACCGATCCGCCTGTCGATCTCTCGTTCCATCCTTCCCTCACTCGTGAACAAGACCCCGAGGTACTTGAACTCCTCCACTTGAGGCAGAATCTCATCCCCGACCCGAAGAGTGCACTCCACCCTTTTCCGGTTGAGGACCATGGCCTCGGATTTGGAGGTGCTGATTCTCATCCCGGCCGCTTCACACTCGGCTGCGAACCGATCCAGTGAGAGTTGGAGGTCACGGCCTGATGAAGCCAACAAGACCACATCATCTGCAAAAAGCAGTGACCCAATCCTGAGGTCACCAAACCGGACCCCCTCTACACCCTGGCTGCGCCTAGAAATCCTGTCCATAAAAATTATGAACAGGATCGGTGACAAAGGGCAGCCCTGGCGGAGTCCAACCCTGCTCTGCTGTCTTAAATCTGTGTATTTAAATGCAAGTTGCAAGAAATGGAAGGTCAGAAAAAAGGAAGCAGCAGAGAATGGATCGGAGCAGCGGATGCTACTAAATGCTGCAAAAAAACATGTTCACAAGGAGGGCAGATCGGTCAGGAACGCTATGGTCTGCTGTGAAAAAATAGTAAAACTGGGCTATGCCAGCACTCAGTTATGCCACATAACTGAGGGAATGTATGTAGCCTGATGGCAAAACTGTGATATCCCTAAGAATCTGTTTTTTGCTACTCTCTCAGTTAGGAGTTTGATGTTTGACTTGTGTTTAATTTAGAAATTAGAAATTGCTATGCTAGCTTACTAGCCATGATTTTTCTGAACAAAAAAGTATCTCATGTGTCTATGTTCTTGAGTGTTTGAATGCCCTGTGATGTGTTTATTAATGGAGAGATGATCTTGCCCCTGTCAGCTGGGGCTCTAGTGATTAACAGGTTATTGTAGTTTATGGTAGTGAAGTCATTTCACTGGTTTTCTGATCTTCATAGTTGGCTTAGGTATATTGCACTTTCTTGTTTTAGTTGTACTGTGTGGTTTTTGCTGTCTCTGATTGTTGTTTTTGTGTGGATCCAGGGAGGCTAGAGACAGCTAATAGGGATGTAAATAAAGAAAAAATAGCCATTGGTCAAATGTAAACAGTAGTAGGCTAAACTGAAGAATATGGCCTGCTCTTGGGGTTTTCCTTACAAAGGGGGAGCAGGAAGCAGCAGCAGCACTAGTGCTACAGGTGCTCCTGCAGATCTGGAGATAGTACAGTTCACAGACACAGAGCAGGAACTTTCAGGTATCATTAAGAGCACAAAGCTAAACGTGTGCTGTACATTTGTATGTCCTTTGACTGCTGTATTCCTAATGAGGGTTCATCCATAACGATAGCATACATTGAAAAACCTGTATTCAAATAGGGTCCGTCCCAAATAAATGTATTTTGTAATTTGTATAACTTTCCTCCCCAATAGTGGCCAAATGAATAACTAGTCCATTAATCCACCTTAACTTATTGCCCCAGTCCACCACTGCTCATATTACAACTAAACAATACACTAAAATATGTTTCTGAAAACATTTGAGGATAGAAATGCAGTAACAGTCTTAAGAGTTAGTGTATTTTATCATCACTGCCCAGTTTGATATAAGTTTCAATAGCTGTTTAGTGGCCGCTTTCTTTTCTTTCTACAACTTTATTGAGTAAACAATGTGCATTTTGTTTTGAGACACTGGTGCTTGTGTAACATCTAGTGGGGCTGAATGTCATATATTGTACCTTTAATGTCTAACTGAAATTAAAATATTTATATTTTGTTTGGAAAATATATACATTTTAAGATTATTATCATTATTATTGTTATTATCCAGATCAACAATGTTTTTTTTTAATGACAGACCTACATAAAAGAAAGAAAACAAAGAACTGGGAAAATACAGTATATGACTGTGCTCAGGTAAGATTAAAGTGTTTTCTTACATAATTTTCCTAACCCTGCTTGTCGAACTGAGTTTCACATTGAGAATAATTTAACAGTTAAGACCTGATTTTCAAAAAAAAACAAAAAACAACAAACCTTTTGTAAGAAATTAATCCTTCGTGATACCCTCACCAGCTTATAACCATTCACACCAAACAATTTATCCTAATGACCTGGCACATTCAGATTTCATCATTAAAGCTGCTTTATTTTGTTCAATATCTTGCTGTGATGTACCACTACGTCCAAACCTGCATTGAACAGCAGGTTTAAATATATACTGTACTAGTTATGTCAAGCAAATGAAAATGGAAAACATTTTTCTAACATGGTTGTGTGATTTATGTCCTAATCAGAATACCACAGGAGATGCTTCAGGTCTTTCTCCAAGCACCACCTACGCTGCGGTCCATTTTCCAGCTCGACCCAAAAGATCCGCTGAGACTGAACAGATCACCTTGCCAGAGACCATTTATTCTGAAGTAAACATCGGTCCAAAGTCCAACCAACATCCACCATCTTAACTGAAAAACACAGATAATTAAAGCAGCAGACAGCCCTTATTTTGTAAATTGGATGATGTCTGTCACATGAGGCTGACTTCCTGTGTCCAGTAGGTGGCGCTATGACTGAGAAACAATATTGACACGTAAATGTGTTCAGGACATAACTCTTATCAATTATGAGAAATTTGGTGCAGATTGGAACATGCCTGAAGTTGCAGCAACGTCATGCTTCATGGCGAAACTTCAAATTTTGCTGTTGCACCACGGCAACAAAATTCGATTGAGGCAAAACATTTTGATAACTTTTCATCACAAAAAGTCTTAAGATGATACTAAGTGAATTTGAAGATGGTCAAATCTGTACGAGTAGTTTGTTAAAGTACGAGGCTGGGAAGGGGCAAGAATGGCGCCAAAATCAAAAAGTTAAAACAAAATGTCTGGCTTCCTGTTAGACCCACTAGATTGTAAGCATCTCTTGCCGCTCAAAAAGAGTTTTGTGTTTCATGGTAAACGAAACGTTGCCATGGGAACATGTTTTAATGTATCCGCAAAAGCTCCAATATCTAATTTTAGGTTGATGTGATTAACCTGCTAGGAGTAATTATTAAAAGAATGGCACTTATGACAGTAGGTGGCACTATGGACTATGAACTATGTCACAAACATCGAAATTTGCTGCACTGCCCTGCCCACCAGGTATTATGGAGAGGAACAATTTTGATAACTTCATCTTCATGGTCTTCAGATGATACTGAGTGAATTTGAAGTTGGTGGGATCAAATCTGTAAGAGGAGTTGGTTAAAGTACGAGGCCTGGAAATGGGAAAAACTGAGCCACAATTGCAACTTTCATTGAATATAGTCGACTTCCTGTTTTGGATTTCCACGGAGGTCAGGTGTTTATTTCTAAGTTTGTAGAGAGTAAAATTAGTTATTTCCGGCATTTATGCTAAGCTAAGCTAATAGCCCACCTACTGCAGGTAGGAGTTTTTTTTTAAATTTCGTTTGATGTGTGTGTGAGGAAGTACAAACTAATATAATATATTTGTTCGTTTGGAAAAGCGAGCATTGCATTGTAAAGTTTTTAATTACAATTTTTGTGTGTAATATCAGTTGCCGAAACGACAAAGAATTGTACTTAGCATTAGAATTAGAAAAATATATATATATTCAATAACATGCTGTTGTCAAAGCCATTATCTGTCAGTTTGAGTACTTTGTGGAGACCATGTTGTGCTGCTTCTTGAAGAGGGAGAACGTACAATTACAAATAATTTGGGGGGTTCTCAGTATATTGGATAGTGTATGTATAACGAAATGACTGAATGATGTACACATAATTTGTTCATTTTTAATGTACAGTGTGTTAAAACATAGAAGAATTAATTCAGCCTATTGGCCTATTGTTCCAGTACACCTGCCTGCCAGTGTAAAGTTTTGTGTTCCTTATGCTTTACCCTGTACCTCACCCGACTAATGTGAAGCTTTGTAAAGTGATGAGGTATATTTGTATATTTATAACTGTTATTTTTATATTGTTTTATTGTGCACATTAGCTAACTTGGTTGTACATTTGAAAGACCAGTGTATAAGATTTAGGAGGATGTATTGGCAGAAATGTTGGTAGAAACTGATTATTTGTTACCTTAAGCTAATTGTACATTTTTTGCCCTGAATTAAAGTTGTTTTACTATCTTGAAAAAAATCTGTCAACTTGAACAGTCCTGTAGCCTGAGATTATTTTCTGTCCTAGTCCAGTTTGGAAATTGTCCGTGATCATTTCAAAACAATCTCTAAACTCAAGCCGATGCTTGCCCACTCTGACCTGGAAAAAATTATTCATGCTTTAATTTTCTACTATCTACTGTAGATAACTGAGTTTAACACAAAAATCGCTTCCTCACCTCTAACTTTAACAGACGACATCACATCATCCAAATCCTCGCTACTCTCCCTTTTCATCTTAGAAGCAATTGTAAGATTTTACTGATTGTCTGGGTTTGGCTCCAAGCTACATGTCAGAAATGTTGACTCCGTATGAGCCAGTCTGAAAAATCTAAAAGTGACCATGCTTTCACCATCAGATTTTAAAAGTCCTGTAGCGTACACTTTGCTTTAGAATTAATCTTTTATATCTACAGAGGGAGTGGGTCCTTTTTCGATGTTCACACACAATTTATTGACAATCCAAATGGCTCTAGAGACGGCTTTTTGCAGGTTTTTATTTTTTATTTTAGTTTGCAGCCATCATAGGTTCTCCTACGTCCTACATGCTTGTAAGTGGAGGGGGAGAGGAGGGGTATTCAGCTGGTTCCAATATACAACATCACCACTAGATGCCACTAAATCCTACACAATTGTACTGAAAGTATAAAGCAAAGAAAATCAGTCTTTTTGTAATATGTATAATTATTCAAAAGTGATTTAGATTATTTCACCATTTTCAAAAACTTAGGTAAAATAGGTATTGTTAAGTTCTCCTTGTGTGAATGTGAGTGTTGTCCAGTTTGACAGTTTGGGTGAATTAGAGACTCTAAATTGCCTGTGGCTTCAAATTTGAGTGTAAATAATTAGAAATATATCTGTGTTTTCTTTATGTTCAGAGTATCAAATGTGTTTCTTATAATGTGACACTTCAAAACTGAAATAAATTTGTCCCACAGTATTTGTGAGTGGAATAAACTCTGTGATATATTATCATATACAATATAAAGGCCATGAGTGATTTACACAAATAGGCCTACACAATATGACTTGAGAGATTTGTTCCTTTGTTGTTGTAATAAAGATTTTTTCTTACTTTTTTAAGTATACTTTTTGGGCCTTTTGCCTTTAATGGACAGACAAATAGAGAGAGACAGGAAACTGGAGGCAGAGAGGGGGAGTGACACGCAGGATAGCACCGGGGTCGCCTGCATCGAGGACTGTAGCTTCAGCACATGGGGCGGGTCCTCTACCCACTGAGCCACAATGTTTTCTTACTTTACCTTAAAATTAATCAGCCTACATACTCAAATAAATATTATGGACAAAATGCATGTGTTGGTCAGTGTGTATATGGCTGCACTGTCTGGTACTCCAGCTGCACTGCAACACAACAAAGAGAGAGACTTCTCTGGTCACCAAATATAAGTAACAGTTACGTAGGAATAGTTGAGTTTTCTTAACAAAGTCACTCTTTGGTCTTTCAGAATGTGCAATGAGGCAAAAGTGGAGATTACACTTCTCTCATAACTGGGGGCGACAGTGTTACTTTCCATTCACCCCACCTCCATCTCACTCTGCACTCTGTCACACCTCCTCGTCAGCCTCATCGTTTCCTCTGCCCCAGTAAATGACCTTATTTCTGATCACAAGTATCGCCTGTCTTCTTCCTGTGTCTCTGCCTGTTGCTGTGTGGTGTCTTTTAACTTCAGTGTTGATAGAAGAGCCCAGAGTCTCCTACTCAGTAAAACACCTTATCTCCGTGAGTGCTACTGGCTTTACCTTACCCGCAGCTCCACAATCCTCCATCTGTCTACTCCGCTGCCTGCTGCTCTCCAACGAAATCTGTCAAGTACGTGTTCAGTTACCTTGCTAAGAGTATTAATAAAGCTCATTACAAACTGCTTCTCTGGTGTGTTGTGCTGCAATTGGCGCCTCCGACCACCTCCAGTTTCTTCAATATGCTAATGTGAGCAGGAAAAAGATTTTACACGTTTAATCACACACTTTAGAAAAATGTGACTTGGAATTTTCAGTAAATTTTTTGTTTTACAGTAAAAAAAAAAAGTCACAAGCAGCGTATTAGTCAGTCTAACTGAAAAATCCCCATCTGACAGTTTCATTCAGTGGTTTCTCTTTTCATTATAGAGGTGGAAGATATCTGTGCTTTGAGTTACTTTTGATCTTCAGTCTTAAGAGAGTAAGACGACTTCGTGTTGACACATTTACCATTTCCTCACTGTGTCACAACCAGCAATGGCTCACATCGTGCTTCTAGCTGTTGTTTGTGTGCTACGGTCATTGGAAACACAAGGTAAAACCTTTTTTGAAATATATTTTCTGTTGTTGGTTGACTTATTTTTCAAAGTCTGGTTGTTGTAGTGAGGCACTGGTGGAAGTTGTTTTTGAAATAGACATTATTGATGCAATATACTGTAAATATGTAATGAAAATGTATATAATATACTATAAAACCATGTGTTCAGTGATAATTTGAAAAAAAAAATATTTTTGGGCACTTTTGCCTCTATATGAAAGTAGATGGCATAGTGGCCAACAGGTAAAAGTGGGTGAGAGAGGAGAATGCGGCATGTGCAATCTCGAATACCTAAGTGGAACCAATTTGAACAGTTTTAGATGTTGACATATATTATCCCTATTCATGGTTCAAAAAATGGGGTTTGTTAACTTTCTGGTGGATGTAATATAAGAATTCATGATAAAGTATTCTTCAGTGCAATAAATATTAGAATACAACAATACAATGCCTTATTTGTTCTTGTTAAAGGCCCTAATATATTTAGGCAGTGATTTGTAAAAAATTGAAACTGAGTCTCACTTGTCACTTGTCTCGCCATTGTCGGCCATCTTGGACAGCTACTTAGGGCAACACCACTTGGACAAACTACTGTTATAGGTTGGATAGATGTATTTCATAACACGTTTCAGCAGTTGGATGCGAGTCTGCACAAAGTATAGAAACAGTAGAAGTTAAACACAACTTTGTACATCTGTATGTAACTGGGGAAGTATTAATTAATGTATTAAGCAATGTCGCTAATGTGGCCAATGTGAGTCGCGCATGTGCAGTGTCCTTTATTAATATATCCTGATCTGAGTTAGCGGCTGATGTGACTGGGACGTTTTTCTTTTTACTTAGACTGTACATATATTTGTAAAAGCCCTTAAAGGAAATACTTATGAGTATTAATAAATACTCAGACACACACAAACGTTCCTCTGGTCATGTGTGTAATGACTGACAGCTCTACACTCTGATGGAGCCCTGCATTAACTACGACAATACTACTGCTGTTAGATTAACATTATACACATAAAACATGAGGAAACACAGAAATAATTCTTCTCACAGTGCTGCAACTGTCAAAACAATATTTAAAATACAAGATAAACTATAACCTTACAGAAAAAGCACTCAAAAGTACTTATTTCTCACAAAATGCGATTGAGTCGGGCGGACCTTGGCGGACTCAATTGCACATTGTGTGACTCACATGGGGTAGCAACTCACTGTGTATATGGCATGCACTCTAACCACCGGACCACCTGCGCGCCCCTGACAGGGTTAGAGTCTGATTCCTGTATTAATGACAGATATCAATCCTGCTTTCCAGGAGTCCTGATAACATTTATGAAAAGAAACAATGAAACACTGAGACAGTACCCAGATTCTTTGTGCAGACTTTTAAAACTGTAGTTACAAAAAGAGTAACAATGTTGGAAGAACTTCAACTTCTATCTCTTTGTTGAATCTCTAAAACTTTCCTGATAAACACTCACCTGTTTGAATAACTTTACAGCTGAAATTTCACAGATTGTAAACATCCCAACAGGAAACATTTTTAACACCGGGTGATAATTATAACAAAATTATGCTAAATTATTACGTACTGTGATTTTGGTCTTAGAAACTGGAGCCAGATATCTCTGTTTAGACAGCAGGTGGCTGCATGATTATAATAGTTACAATGTAGCAGAGCATGGGAGAGGAAGCATCTGTATTTTCTATTCTCGAATTAAAATTTGTATTATTAGTTATGACAAAATTATGCAGTGGGGGAAAAAGGCTCCTCATCCAGAGACAGCTCTACTAACCCACCCACAGAGAAGAATAACATAAAAGCAATCATAATTTATAAAAATTAATTTACAATCATTGCTCAGTGTTTGGGGAGTAAAGGCAGTGACAGCAACTCTCACCCCTTAATAACTTCTTGTAAATCAGTGGTGATTAAAAAGCATACAAGTGATTTTAATGTGTGTTCTTTTTACAGGGTCCAGTGCTGTGACAACTGTGTTTGTGCAGAAAGGGAAGGATTTACATCTGGATGTTAACAAACCTGTTGTTCTAAGAGAAGCTGATGAATTTAGGTGGAGAGTCAGCGACACTCATAATGTAGTGAGATTATTTCCTAATAACAAAATAAGAATAGTTTCCAGTTATGCAGGAAGGGTTGAGTTTTCTGTGCAAAATCACTCTTTGCTTTTGAAGAATGTGCAACACAACGACAGTGGAGATTACACTGCACTCATAACTGGAGATAAAAACCAACCTGTAGCTGAATACAAGGTCATAATTAAAGGTAGGTTTCTTTAGATTTCGGATGTTAATTCACAGTAGTACCCAATTTTATAACCACTCACAGCTACCTTTTATCCTCTAGATCCAGTCTCTCCAGTTCAGCTGTCAGTGAACTCTGTGTCTAACAGCACAGAGCCCTGTAGCCTCACTGTGACCTGCAGTACAGAGGACTCTCTCATCAACAGCACTTTGAGATGTGACAACCAAACCTGCCATCAGGAGGGAGGAGAGCAGTCAAAGGTCACAACCTCTGGTTCTTCTCTCAGTGTCTACCTGTTGAATGACTCCATCATCTGTAACCATAGTAACCAGGTCAGCTGGACCAGACACATAAAGGAGATTCATCCTCTCTGCTTTGCAACTGCTGGTGAGACTGAAAGACCAGGTAACTGACAATAATACACAGTTTACACACACTGCTTGTTATGCAAATGCAAGTTGACCTGAACCATAAAATGTGTTACCAAATGTGGCGGTACGAGGGAGTTAGTACGAACGATCCAACTTAGATTCAACCCTATTCATTTTGAATGAGGATTGACAACGCCACTCTGGGAATTTTGAATGTATTTTAACAGTAATGAGAAGGCACACAGGTACGTTATACCAAGGAAGGGCAGGAGACGTGGTTCGAAGTTTAACAAACAATTACCAATTGATTAGAATGATCTACAAAAATAGTTAAAACATGAGATTTTAGAGACTATACTTCTAACCTTTCTATAGTGTTTGAGGCTTACAGTTAGTGAGCGGAAATCAGGGGGAAGGAAATAAAAAAAACAAACAGGATATGGTGACGTGCAACAAAAGCCCCCCCAAAACCCAGGGTCACACCACACGAAGGGGAAACCACCACCGTTGGCTCTCAGCAACTAGAGGGGAAAGGAGGGCATAATTGGTTGGGTACAAAAAAGCACATTGCACAATTATTATAAATGTACTAGATAAAAATATACAGTCACAGGCATCCAAACAACAAAAAGTATCAATAAACAACTTAAGACTGTAAATCAGTAGAAACTATGAAACAAGAAGAATTAAACTTATTCAATTAGAAAGATTTAAAAAGGTCTCTGGCCAGAGATGCTAAATGAACAAATGAACATAGTCAGTTATTTCATTAAAGTGAAAACTAAATGGTAAATGAACAACCAATTAATTCAAAAGAATAACACAATACAATCAAAGAAAACAGATGACCTGATCCCATTTCACACACTCATCCACACTAAAGAGAAGAATAAGGAGGGTCTTCTCTGTTCTGTGTCCAGTTCAGAGTGCGTTCAGAGTCTGCTGTGTTCTTTAATCGCCTATGGCAAACAACCTGGAACACCGTTTACCTTGACCACTGCATCGGGAGGAGGAAGTGAACGGCCAGGAAGTTGGTGGGCCTTCGAGCCAGAGAGTTTGGGGTTGGGGGATTAACACAGCCTCCTTTTATTCTTTTGCCTCGTGCACTGATAGGCTAATGAGTCAGGTGAAGCGGCAGGCTCACCTGCATTCCGCAACAGTGGTATATCATACTGTTACACAAATACTGTGAGGGTCAACAGATTAATATTTGCTCACTGGTCAGAAAAGGTATTTTTATTACATTGTGCATTGGTGTGCACAACAGATAACGTGTTCCCACGTTTTGGTTAATTCATGCAAACGAGATCAGTATAAATCCAGCCAACAAAATAGACCAGCCTTTCTCTCTGGAGCATGGAGTACAGCCCACCTTAGTATTTTTATAATTTTGGTATTGATTCTTTTTGAATAGTAGTTCTAGTGCCAGTATGAAGTGACTGAGGAGGATGTTAAAAATCATTGGGGTTTTTTTTCTTCATAAAATCTAATTAATTAATTCAACCATGCAATAACCTCAGAAATGTGTAACAACATGAGCTAAAAGTTTCAATTCAAATTGAATCAGAGCAGAGTGCTAAATACTTTTTGAATTAATGAATAGATATCTGTTCAAATCAGCAGGGGGAGACACATGGAAACAGCAGTATGTGCTCTGGGGAGCCTGTTGTGTTGGCAGTCTCTGTTTACAATTATTTTATGTGCATAAATTGTATCTACTGCACGTGCAGTAGAATCTCAAGTGCTCAATGTAAAAAAAAACTTTTTTTTTGTGCCCATGTTCCCTCAGGGGCTCAGTAATTTGTACCTTGTTATGAATGTATGAATGTATTTTTGGAAAGTTACTCAAATAAATATGCAAATATTTCTGATTAATTGTTTTTGTTCATTTGCAGTTCCTAATCTGGGCATACCAACTGGCATTGGGATCGGGGCTGCAGTTTTCCTTTGCCTTGTCTTTGTCTGCCTAATCATATGTAAGTCCCAGTGTATATTTCAGATTAAGAGTAATAATGTCATTCAAATCTCCATACATGTTTGCATATGAGTTTCATCATTGTAACAGAGAATACCCACCACACCCACAAACCTCTCATGTATAATTAAACAATGCCATCTGAATTCTAAAATTTCCAATATAAAACATTCAGCCTCACGAAATGTCAGCAAACAACTGTTTTCTATGTAAAGATATAGTGAAGTTGTAATCTGAGCCTCTCTGTTCTTTGTTTTGATAGCTGGTCTGTCCTTTGCATCCATTTCCAACATGGCGGACATGTCACAAAGTGTCTCATATTGCAGCTAAATAGTCACACTAATATATGTTTCTGAAAACATCTGGGGTGATAAATATGCCATGCAGTAACAGAGTCTTGAGAGAGAGTCAGTGTATTTGATCAGCCCTGCCTAGCTTGACAGTTTCATTAGTTGTTGGTTCAGTGAATGTTTTCATTTCTTTCCAGAACTAAACTAAACAACATGCACATTATTTTTAAGATGCTGGTGCTACAGTGTGACATCTAGTGGTGCTCTGAATGTCATACGTTGCACCTTTAATCTCCAGCTGAAATTAAAATATGTATATTTTGTTTTGGAAGAATACATATTTTCACATTGTTCTCATTATTGCAATTATTATTTACAGATCAACAGTGTTTTGGGCATCAATCCGGCCCAAATCTGAATGACCCAGAAGATGCTTGGGGTCATTCTTTCGGCATCACCAACCCTGTGGCAGAACTTCAAACTGCAACTGTACAAACTGAGACTGAAAACACCCCCAAGCCAGAGACCTTTGCTGGTGAAATTAAAGCTCAAGAGAAAGACAAAGAATGAGAAAAATGACCTGTGCTATGAACGCTGCTGCTGTTTGCCAGTGGAGTCTGGATTTAGTTGCTGGTTGGCAGTGGGCTGGGCCGGCCTGGAAATCAGAAGGCTGTTGCACAAAAGCAGAATTAAGAAATCCAGGATAGAACATGCTTCTTATGAAGAAACATAGTGAAACACAGATGATCTGCGGATGGTGAGGGCTCTGCACTGAACAGTGCTGAACTTTTGGACCCAGCAGTCTGCACAGAAAGTTCCTCTCAGTATTAAAGCTTCTTCATCTAACAGGTTTACATCCAAACAAGAGCACGCTGTTGTGAAGAAAGAAACACGTGAATGGGACTTTATGTATAACATTGAATCCACCTTTGCTTCATCAGCCAGTCTAATCATATAAAACCCTGCAGTAGCATTCATCAAATATGACAATAATGACTGGCGTATGATTATGAAATAATATAATTATAATGTTTAATATTATATTATAATGTAATGAGGCAATATACAGAAGACCATGAATTAACTTTTTTAGTATATTTTTTGGGGCTTTTTGCCTTTAATGTACAGGTTAGTAGAGAGAGACAGGAAACTGGAGGCAGAGAGGGGGGAATGACATGCAGGTTAGGATCACTCGGTGTGGGATTCGAGCCAGGGTCGCCTGCAGCAAGGACTGTAACCTCAACACATGGGGTGGGTGTTCTACCCACTGAGCTATGCTCAACCCCATGAATTAACTTTAAACACATTTATTTCCAACCAGAGTAACAGCTGACTGAATAAATAAAACAGGATTAACTAAGCCTGGCTGTTAGTCTCCATGGTAACTTATGCTCCTCTGTTTTCGTGCAACCGAGTCCCGGCTAAATTCAGCCAGGATAACCAGAAAATCCCGGCATTATCCACTATCTAGGTTTTGTGCAACAACCCTCTGGTAACTGGGGACATCTGGGTCCAGTGATCTGGGTCCAGTGAGCTGATTTAATATAAGGACGGTTTTCACTCATTGTCTCTCTCTCTCTTTCCTCCCTGACAGGCGCCTGCCTTCCTGGGTTTAGATTTAGTTTTTCTATATAAACAGTCACCCCCCCCTCCCCTATTTTTTGTTAATAATTGAACTATTCTAACATTCATTCCAGTATGTCATTTTACAAAGACATTCAGATACATTCATCCAATTTTACATCAAAGTAATACACATTTACGCCAATCGATGCTCCTCTAGTACTGCTGTGGATCCATTAGGGAGAACATAGCTACCCAGCTCAGCTCAGAAATTATCAAGGCATGACCAAGATGTTAATTTTGGTCCTCTCTCTATTAATTCACAGGTACGGTTAAACTAATTTTTCTGCCTTTAGCATGGTTCAATATCTGATATAAATGCTATATAAATTGTTTGGTAATGTTGTGACATGAATATGATACATGTAGTATGTTTAGTAAGCTTGTTTTGTAGTTAATTGTACCGACGTGCATCAGTGGGTTAAATTGTTTTTCAGGAACTTCCGTTTTCACTGTAGTTTTTTGTAAGTATGAGTTTAATTAACATTAGCCTTTTGTAACATGAGAAAATGTGTCAAGCTATTGAGTTTCAGCAGGCAGTAAATAAGCTGTGTTAAGAGGAATGTTATGTTTAAATTACATTCATGTTTACATGTACAGGTGTGTGTATGTGTGGGTGTGTGTGTGTGTGTGTGTGTGTGTGTGTGTGTGTGCGTGTGTGAGACAGAGAGAGAGAGAGCAAGAGAGATATTGTAGAAATGGTTTGTTTATATGATCCTAGTGTAAGATGAGTGGAAGCAGGATTGTATGTTATAATTGAGTGAAGCCAATTTCTCTTTATATGAAATATGTTTATTTTTAATTCACGTGCAGCTATATTTCTTTTGACAGAATATTTTAATTATGAACTATTAGTTTGGTTCCACTGTCTTTTATTTAATTTAATTTTATTAAGATGGAATGTGACTGTGAATTGTATATGATCATGTGTCAGTAATAAACAAGTTCAGGCAGGAGCAAGACGCTGACTTTTGATCCACAGAGCTATTTCAGTGTCAACCCACACACACACCACTCACCACCTACACCACTGATCCTACTGACTCTCATACTGTTTTATTGCTGTGTTAAATAAATGTTTTTTTATTTCTTTGAAACAGTGCGTCTCTCTTATTTGTCATGGCCTAGAGACAGCTGTGACAGTTGTTCAACATGTCACAGAGGTAAAAAAATAGAAATTATTTGACATGAATTAGATGCCAGAAAACATTTTGCATAACCTTGGTCACCAATATTTCAATTAAATGAATAGTCAGTAATTAATAAATAGCCAGTTTACATTGTGTATGCTGCCAGGGATTCTTCCCTGTGTTAGCCTGCTGCAACTGATCACTCAAAACTTTCTTCCCAAAACGAATAGGATAGTTTTCCTCTTTTCACAACAACCTGCACAGAAAAGAAATCACTGGACACAGTCTAGTTGTGCTGCAAGCCAAATTTCATATATATAAATATATATTATATATTTCAAAGCTGTCAGCGTTAATTGCGATGTCATTAAAGGTCGAGCATAAATTTCTTGTAATCGCATTAATCATTCCTCACTCCTCACTGACTCACTGACTCACTCACTATCACTGACTGCTGTTGTCGACCTCTGTGCACTGTGCACAGCATGTGTTCATATGTCAGGAGTCATCCTTCTGCTGTCATATTCCTACACTGTCTGCACACATTGTTGGACTTTACTTCCAGTAGCAGATTTTGAGATGAGCAGTCGCCCCAGACAGCACGGAGCACACAAAAAAAAAGAAAAAAAGATGTGTTTCTATCGTTTATTTGCACGCATTATCTTATTTTTATGTCACCGAGGTTGAAACAAGTAACGAGCCTGTTTTGAAAGTGTAAGCAGTAGAAAGTACAGATATTTGTGTCCAAATGTAGGCAGTGAAAGTAAAAAGTCATCAGAAAAATAAATACTTAAAGTACAGATACCGGAAAAATCTACTTAAAGCGATGGGTCGGCGTAATTTTGACTTAGCGTCATATGCACCATTATGCCTATCTAATCACCGCCTCACCCCTTTTTTTCATTTGGTCGCAAATTAATGGAGTTAGAGCTATGAGCTAAATGTCTTAGTACAGGTGCTAACGGGACCACCAGTGTATCTGGTAAATGACCCCACTAATAATGCCTGGATTGTTATCAAACTTCTACAGTAGTACAAATAGGGTCTTTACTCATAAATCCACGCATTGGAAAGTTTGTAAGTACACCAGGAGTTTATTAAAATAAACACTTAACACTAACCTGATGGCTTTTACTCTGCTGCTACTGCTAAAGCTGTAAACATCGTTAAATATTGTGCAACCTTGAAATACTGTGTGGTTGCGCGAGATGCCGCACAGATCTGGTGTGCGCTATAGTAGAAATACTTTGTTACTTCCCACCTCTGCTTTTGGATGTAAGATAGAAGTTAAATAAGCATGCACATCTTTTTTTTTGAGTGAGCGGGGAACAGAAATTCTCACCACTCTACTCCTACCACTAATAGTCGCTTTGCAAGAGTCCACAACAACAAGGTGTGGCAAAGTCATAAGCGGCTCTATATTGAGCCCAGTCAAATTTGATCATTTCCTGATTATCTGCTGGTCATGTGACTCATGAATCATGTGACTTTGCATAATGACCCGAGCACTATTTTTCAGGGATTTCCAAGAAGATGACTCCTGACCATGAATTTATTACATGCATGTTTTCACTTCCTTATGTTTCACATGATGCACAATGGCTCGAGCTGGACTTGTCGTTGTTGTTTGTGTGCTGTTTTCGTGGGAAACACAAGGTAGAATATTTTCTTTAAATCTTTTCTGTTGTCTTTCTTGTTGTCTTCAGAGTCGGTTGCTGTAGTGAGTCACTGCTGGACGTTGAATTAGTCATTTCTGACGTAATTTGGCCGATTCCAAAACTGAGTATTAACTGAAACTTTGAACTTTATTTATTATTATGTAGGCATTTTTTACACCATTCCTATCCATGATTCAAACTTTCTGGTTGATGTAAATGAAAAAAAAAAAAAAAGACAAAATAGGAAGATGAGATGATGATGTATTTTTTTAGAGCAAGAAATAACACCAATATATTTAACTAAAATTTGCATTGTTTGCAAAATATTAAAAATCTTTTTGTGTTATTAATGGCAGAACAAAGAGCACTCATCTTTTTCTGCCTTCACTATACTGCATCTACAAGGTCATAAGATGACAGTGAATATGAAGTCGATTAAATCTGTAAGAAGAGTTTGTTAAAATACGTGGCGTGGAAGTGGCAACAAACTGGCCGCAAAATTGAAACTTTTAATCAAAATGGCCGAGGTCCTGTGGGGGTTGGGGTATGGGTTCAAGAGACTTTTTTGTGCATTGAAGACGATACGTGTGTACCAAATTTTGTTCATTTACGTCAATCTGGGAGGGGCTCAATTTTCTTAATTTTCTACGGGGTGCAGTGGCACCATTTGGCCAGCAGTTCTTGCTCATGGTGAAAACATTTCCTACAGATATAATGAAGGAAGGTTTTGATAACTTTTCATCTCCAGTGTCTTAAAATGTTTCTGAGTGAATTTGAATTTGAGTTTGTTAAAGTGTGATGTGTGAAAAACCATTTGGTTTCATTGTTAAAGGGAACCGAGATGTGGGTGTTGGTGGAACCAGGTCAATCACAGTCAGTTCTGCTTTCCTGGGAATCGTGATTACATTTATTAAAGCAAACGATGAAACACTGAGACAGTTCCCAGATTCAGCAGACTTTACAACTGTAGTTACAAAAATGAGATTAATACGGTGGCCGAGAAGGGTCATAACACATGCAAATGCCAAAACACCTGCAAACTCAGAAAACACCTGTAAACTCAGAAAACACCTTCAAACTCAGAAAACACCTGCAAATTCAGAAAACACCTGCAAATTCAGAAAACACCTGCAAACTCAGAAAACGCCTGCAAACTCAGAAAACACCTGCAAATTCAGAAAACACTTGCAAACTCAGAAAACACCTGCAAACTCAGAAAACACCTTCATCGATGTTACAAATATTCACAACACGAGCAAATAGGGAAACGAACTGCAAACTAGATGAAAACGAACAGCAAACTAGGTGAAAACGGAAATGTTTCCAGGGGGACCATAATCATGGACGGACCCACATCCTGTTTCCGAAAACAAAGAAACACAGAATTATTTCCAAAGAGGTAAGTGTAATGTGTAATTCCAACATATTAAGTAATCAGATAATTGTTAAACACCACTGTAGATTAACCTCTTAACGCACGCTGTTCCGTCTACGGAACGGGACGGATGTTAGGAGGTAGCCACAAGTTCTTCTGAATGTTTTAAACACCAAACCATAAACATACATATTCATGCCGTACATCGTTGGAAAGCTTAGATTGTCCTGATTCATTCAAGACCACTCACGACTTATATGGTTGCTCACAGCCGTAATAGTATTAGCGATTAGCTCGGCTAGCCCCTGAGCTAAGTAAGAAAAGCTATAATGCCTACATACCTTCAAAGTCTTCCCTTTATCCACAACGATCATCTTATGACTCAGGACTTTCTGTACAGCTCGCCAAGTATCCATTCTTGTGAAATATGAAATCCGTTTCCATAAAACCGGAATACTTTCCTCAATATGTCCATGTATTTAGTCCAACACGTAACGTGATAACACAAATAACAAACCATATGCGGTCCGTTTACGTCATTTCCTGACCTGCGCGTCCATCTCAGAGTACACGTGACTAGATGTTTACGACCGTGAGTCTATCCTGCTTCTGACGACACCACACACAAACTAATCGGTGTTTAGGATTAGGCAGTACATGTCTCCAAAACCAATGAGGACATGTGACCGACAACAATGACGACATGGCTTTGATTGACTGCTGTTCTAGCCTATGGAAATATTCGGTGAAATGAAGTTGATAATCTTTTAGCCAATAGTCAGAGGTTTCCAACGGTGTATGACACTAAGCTATTAGGTTTGGCTGTCCATAAACAAACTCCAAGCGTAACCGGCGTGCGCCCGAGATGAACCATATATCATTACACACTCGGCATTTTGGTACACGATTGGTTCTTCTTCGACTTGACATATGACTTATACCAAAATAAACAGATAGATAGATAGATAGATGGATAGATAAATAGATAGATAGATATGGCCAAACAAAAAAAATATGGTTATATGTAGTAATAATAATAATAAAAATAATAATAATAATAATAATAATATGGCGTCAGATTTCATTAGAGACCAAGATTTTGATTGTAGGCAAAGGGGTTGTGAAGTTATAGGTGTTTGATTGTGGTTATTCAGCTTTGGTAACCATGGTAACCAAGTGTCCATTTGGAGTCTCCAAAAAGGACCTGAGGAAAACGCATGGACATACCTGTTGAAAAATAACTCTGAAAAATTCATCTTTTGGTCTTTTGACTCCAAATTTGGACTGCATGAAGCCAAGACCTGTGGCTGTGGCCTCATTGTGTCTATATCCCGCTGAGAGGTCCCTGAACTGTACACATGTCATTATAAAGGCAAACCTATGGGCGAGTAAACAACCCCATCATTGTAACCTCTGCCACTCTTTGTCAGTAAGTCACAGAATCACACAGACACTTTTACAAGAATCCTGAGAGTGTTTCCTTTCCAATGATACCAGACACATCTCTGAGTCTCAAACTATGTGGGATCTGTGCTGCTCACAACTTGGGCATGTCGTTTAGGCTAACAGCATAAAAAACAGGGGCATGTGTTAAGTGGTTAAGAGTAAGAGCGAGATTACCCAAATGAATTAAAGGACCACAATTAATTATGGTTATTGAAATCACAGATCATCCAAACTTGAACTCCCTTTCCTTGTAGTATGTCTTTGCTGGCATTTGTGTAAACTTTATATTTCCAAAACCTTTATGTTCCAGGAAAATGAAGGAAAAAAAATCCAATGGCCTGTTTTAGTCAAAACCACAGAGAGATGCAAAAGCTGATCAGTAGCATTGATATTTAAAAAAAAAATTAAAAATGACGTAACAAGTTTTCTCCCTGAAAACAACAATGTGCGTGTGTGTGTGTGTGTGTGTGTGTGTTTCATAGCATTTTCTGGACATCAAAGTAGTAACAGGATTTATTTTGTGCTCACAGATTTGTGTGAAAAAGAGTTATTCCAATTTAGAGCAGTATGTATGTGATTCCACAGAAAACTTGTTGAACTAAATGAGGAAATCAAACATTCATTTCTTTTTGTTCCTCAGTACATTTTTTGCCAACCTGTTTTAAGTTCTTGAAACCTTTGTATTGTTTGATGTGTTAAAGTGATGTAGACTTCTCAAATTGAAATATGTGAAAAATGTTCATCTCAAATGTAAAATTGTGTTGCAATCAATATTTGTCATTGAACAGTTCATTAATCTAAATGAGACTGTCTGCCTATTTGTCTAAAATCATAAAAATGAATTTACAATCATTACTCAGTGTTTGGAGAGTAAAGGCAGTGACAGCGATACTCTCACTTTTTAATGACCACTTTTAAAAACAGTTGTGACTGAAAAAGCATACAAGTGATTTTAATGTGTGTTCTTTTTACAGGGTCCAGTGCTGTGACAACTGTGTTTGTGCAGAAAGGGAAGGATTTACATCTGGATGTTAACAAACCTGTTGATATACCAGAATTTTATGAATTTAGGTGGAGAGTCAATGACACTCACAATGTAGTGAGAGTAGCTCCTGATAACAAAACAAGAA
This sequence comes from Scomber japonicus, assembly GCF_027409825.1. Classification (NCBI taxonomy): domain Eukaryota; kingdom Metazoa; phylum Chordata; class Actinopteri; order Scombriformes; family Scombridae; genus Scomber; species Scomber japonicus. The sequence goes on along the minus strand of NC_070589.1, from coordinate 26,467,735 downwards.
TAGTTCCCAGTTATAAAGGAAGGGTTGAGTTTTTTGTACAAAATCACTCTTTGCTTTTGAAGAATGTGCAACACAATGACAGTGGAGATTACACTGCACTCATAAGTGGGGACCAAAACCAACATGTAGCTGAATACAAGGTCATAATTCAAGGTAGGTTTCTTTCAAACATTGATACACAGAAGTACCCTGTTTTATACCCTACCAACATACCCTTCACACCTACCTTTTGTCCTCTAGATCCAGTGTCTCCAGTTAATCTGTCAGTGAACTCTGTGTCTAACAGCAGAGAGTCCTGTAACCTCACTGTGACCTGCAGCACAGAGGACTCTCTCATCAACAGCACTTGTGATGTGACAAACAAAACCTGCAATCAGGAGGGAGGAGAGCAGTCAAATAACACAACCTCTGGTTCTTCTCTCCGTGTCTACCTGTTGAATGACTCCATCATCTGTAACCATAGCAACCAGGTCAGCTGGACCAGAGACATGAAGGAGATTCGGTCTCTCTGCTCTCTAACTGCTGGTGAGACTGAAAGACAAAACAACTAACTAACAATAATACACAGTTTACACATACTGTACAGTTTATGTGTGGCTGTCTTGACTGTGGACGTAGCTGCTGTAACCAAGTAATTTCCTGAGAAGGATCAATAAAGTACCTGTACCTATTTAAATCTGAGGAGGCTTTTAAAAATCATGAGGTTCATTTTTTTCATATAATAAAATTAATTGAGTTAACTATGTAATAGCTTGAGGAAGGCATAATGACAACATAAGGCTAGCCAATACATTAATCAGCTTAATACTTTATGAGTTATAAGTTATGAATGAATCTCTGTCAAAATCAGGAGGCACATCGAAACAGCAGCCTGCTGTGCTGGCTGTCTGCATTTACACCTTAGGAGCTCTGTAATGGGTAGCTAAAAAGTTCTTACAAGTTATGAATCTAGGAATTCTTGGAAAGTAACACAAATAAATATGTAAACTTCTAATGTCTTTTTTGTTCATTTGCAGGTACTAGTGAGGGTACAATAATAGCCATTGGAATAGTGATCCCGATTTTCCTCCTTTGTATTTTCTTCCTTTACAGAAGAATCACAAGTAAGTCCTATTGTATATGTCAGCATAATAGTAATAATTTAATTAAAACCTTCATAGATGTTTGTATATGAATGTGTAGCAGAGAATACCCACCACACCCACAAACCTCATGTACAATTAAACAACAGCATACGAATAATTAAAGTTTCAGTATTCAACATTTCTGTGTAAAGATATAATTTCCAACATGGTGGCAGTGTCATTAAGTATCTCATATTAGATATATTATGAGTTTCATTAGTTGTTGGTACAGAGATCACTTTCTTTTTACCCCAAATTTATTGACTAAACAGTGCACACATTTGTTTTGGTGTGAGATGCTGGTGCTATAGTGTGACATTTAGTGGGGCTGAATTTTATATATTGCACTTTTAATGTCCAACTGAAATTCAAATAAATATATTTTCCTTTGGAAATATGGACCTGGTTGGTAAAAGAGGTTTCTTCAGTTCTCTTCAGAACAAAAAGTGATTTTCACTTTGTGTGTACCAAAATTGTGTCATTGGGTACTCCAGTGGTTCCAACCTTTTATGTCATATGCATAAAATGACTTAAATATCTATTAACCAGTAATATTAATTAGGGCCGTTTCCACTGAAGAAGTTCCTGTGGTGGAAACGGCCCTAATGTGAAGCTAGTAACTAAAGAAGCCAAGTTTAATCTTAATTAAATAACATTACCAATAATGTCAACTCCATGTTTCTCTTTAATTTCTGTTGTGCAAATAAATGTCAGGTTTTACCCAAACTGCAACAAAAAATATGAGTTCTCCCACTACAGTGAACTTAAATAATAATCATATTTTGTAATTAAACTTTTTCTGATGTAATCTTGCTAACCTCAATCAGCTTTATTGTTATCATTATTAACCAAATCATCTTTCCTTTTTATGACAGACAAACAGAAAAGAAAAAACAGTGAAAATGCAATATATGAAAGTATTCAGGTAAGTGCCACAGTCTTATTTTTTTTAATCCTAACTTTGCTTGTGAACTGATTTACTTCCAGATGACCTGCTGTTTAAGTTCTTATTGAACAGCAAAATAGGCAAAGTAACAATGGAAAATATTTTTCTAACACAGTCATTTGATTTATTTCTAGGATCTCAATCTCAACCAAACTCCTAATCAGAAAACCACAGAAGATGCTTCAGGTCTTTCTCCAAACTCCACCTACGCCTTGTTAGGATTTCCAGCTGCACCTGTACGATCCACTGAGACTGTAAACACCCCCAAGTCAGAGAACATTTATGTTCTCATTACCGAAGTTCCAAAGTCCGACCACCATCCAGAAGTGAAAAACACAGAAAATAATAACGATTTAGTTCATTCACAGGACTAAATCCTGGTCTGCCATTGTTGTTGCTTCTTCTCCTTCTTCTTTGTATTGTTGTTGCTTCGAAGTTGGCGCCAGTGTTTATAGGATAGCAGCGATGTAATGACGAGCCATGGAAAGCAAATTGGTACTCAGCTGGTTCTCAAGTTGAACTGACTGTGAACCAGCACCAGCACTGCTTTGGTGGAAAAAGGGTATTAGAAAGCTTGCTGGACCCTCTTGCAAGACTTTGCAAGAGGTGATGGCTGTTTCCCGAGAGACTAAAAACCACAAATATGTCAGAGGAAGCAGAGGTGCTGGAGGTGCCGTTGCTGTCAGGAGACAATGAAATTCAGTTTCCTGTCAAGCATACATCAGTCTCTCTTTGTCACTCAGAGAGAGACATGGTTGCACTTTTGCAATAGTTTTAAGGTGATGAAAAGCAGATTTGGTGACATACCCCACATGAGTCTTGACGTTAAGGTTGTATCCTGATTGAGCTGTAAAAGGGTTTGTGCCATCTGGGCATTAATATCTAAAATACAATTAAAAAGAGAGTCAACTAGTCCTGTGTCATCAGAAGACACAGCTACATAGAGTTGTGTGTCACCAACTATGGAGCGAGATGCTGTGCCTCCTGATGGCATCGCCAAGGGGTAACATGTAGAGATTAAAAAGAAGAGGCCCTAAAATTAAACAATGAGGGACCCCACAGTCTATCTTGGATGTTTTAGATACCTTATCATTGATTGCAACGAGGAAATCTAGATCAGAAAACTTTGATCAAAAACAATTAAAAACAGTTCCAGATAGACAAATGCGGTCCCTCAATCTATTTAAAAGAATTTTGTGGTCAACTGTGTCAAAAGCAGCAAAGGTTTGTTATCATCCAGATGCATCCTGATGTAATTTACTTTGACTAGGGCTGTCTGTAGTGTGTCATAGCATACTGAATACTTATGTACATGCAATATTTCAGTTTTTTATTTTTAATGAATTTGCAAGAATTTCTAAAAATAATTTTGCTTTGTCATTATGGGGTATTGTGTGTAGACTCATGAGAAAAAAAAATTGAATCCATTTTGGAATAAGGCTGTAACATAACAAATCATGGGGGAAGTGAAGGGGTGTGAATACTTTGATGTGCTGTATATTGGAGAGTGGATGTGTGATGAAATGATTGAATGATGTACATATCATTTTGAATGTACAGTACGTTATATTAAAATGTTGAAGAATGAATTGAGCCTAATTGTTGTGGTTGTGATGAACCTGTGATTTTTAATTAACCTTGCTGGTTGCTGCTTTAATGCTCATATGTTAATGATGTCTTATGTTTTTATCTGTCTTTTATATTGATGCTTTAACTTGTAGCACTTTGAGATTTGTTTCAAATATAAAGTTTGTAATGAATAAAATGTATTATCATTATTGTTGTTGTTATTATTATTATTATTATTGTTATTATCATCATTATTATTATTACATGCAACCTCAGCAATAGATGCCACTAAATCCAACACACTTGTACTTGTATAAAGCTTTTAAAAAACTGACCTTTTTGGTATTTTATTATTGTCCTTTAAATGTGAATGAACAGTTGTCTGTTTATATACATCATCACATTTTATTTGTAACATATTTTAAATTTGGAGCAAATCTCAAAGTGCTACAAAGAAGAAACATCAATATAAAAGACAGATTAAAACATAAAACATCATAAAATAATGACAAAGACAAAGGTTCTGCTAAAAAAAGAAATGTTTTAAGTCCTTTGTTAAGACTCTCAGTTGTCTGTGGTGCCCTCTGCTGGTCAGAAAGGGCATTTCAGAGACGAGGGGCAGCAGAACTGAAGGCCTGATCAGTCATGGTGCTGAGTTTAGTCTTGGAGAGGAGGAGATTAGAGTTTGTAGAGCGGAGGGATCGAGTTGAGGTTAGTGTGGTGAGTAGTTCTTTCAGGTAGAGAGGGGGCATTACCATAGATGCACTGGTGAGTCCTGGTGGAGACAGGGAGCCAATGAAGTGAATGGAGAATGGTTGTCATATTAAAGACCTCCTGCTGTTACTTTGTGGTGCATCAACATTAGTTTAGTTTTGGTTTATTTATTTACAGAACAAGAATATTAGTCATCATGTGTCTTCTGTGCATTAAGACATGGCTTGATCTCAGCTGTTTTTAATAAGATTATATGTTAGTGTGGAGATTTAGGTTAAAATAAATTATGGAGCAGACAAAAGAGACAAACTGGTTTTAATAAGACTGCACAAACAAACTTCAGGAACAAATATCTGAGGTTTCATTGATTTGTATTGATGATATAAACCTGACTTATCTTTAAGGCAAAACTGGTTTATTACAACAGATACCTTACAGAAACAAATAGGTGAAATAAAGGAGATTAAATCAGCCCTAACCCAGCATGTGAGTGATGCAGTTGCAACATCACACTCTTCATTAATAGAGACTGACTAAGTCAAGAGGTTGTGATATGTAGCACAACAAGTAAGCAAAGCTCTAAACTGAACTGCTCTCCTACACAGTGGCGTCTGCTGTTCTACTTGATAAGAAAGTGAATAACCGATTTGTTGGTGTAGAGTCATCTCTTCATTCTTGCTTCTTGAGCCTCTCCATCAGATGGACACTGATGACGGCAGACACCATGATGATCAGACCAACAGAGAGCACAACTGTCTTCACCAGGCACGGAGAGATACTCTGTGAACCTGCAACACAACAAAACAGTTATTATATTACAGTTTTGATAATACAACACAACATGCAGCATACTAGACGTAATAATATATATTTAGAAAACATTTTGTGTGCTTTGTTATATTGTCTGACTTTAATACTTCATTGAAGCAACGACTACAACAACAGTAGAATATTTGTTGTAAAAAAGACTATTCACTGCTAGGAACTCGACTCATTTTATTGTCTTTTATTAAAAATAATTGTAGCTGACCAGCATTCATTTAAATTATTAAAACATTTTAACTGAATGTGTCTCATGCAGTTGTCATTCAGACTTTATATTATGCAAGTTAAATGAACACAACACAAGAATTGAGAATTCAAACTTTCAAAAGTGAAATACTGTATGTTTGCAGGGCATTTGTATTGACATGCAATATCGCATGATCCTGTTATTTTGTGCAGTCTATGTATGATCCCTCGTGCCCGAAGAAAAATGTCACAGAAGTGTAACCTACGTCAGTAAAATTTCATCCCTCATGCCCAAACGTCTGTAAAAATGTCACACGTGTACTTTAGTAACATTTCAGTTAAATAACTATCTTCACATTTCCATTTAATTTGATCCATGAGGCCCAACAGTCGAATGTATTTATAGTACGTTATCTTTCAGTCTCACCAGCAGTTGGAGAGCAGAAATGATGAATCTCCTTCATGTCTCTGGTCCAGCTGACCTGGTTGCTATGGTTACAGATGATGACGTCATTCAACAGGTAGACACGGAGAGAAGAACCAGAAGTTGTGACCTCTGACTGCTCTCCTCCCTCCTGATTGCAGGTTTGGTTGTCACATCTAAAAGTGCTGTTGATGAGAGAGTCCTCTGTACTGCAGATCACAGTGAGGTTACAGGACTCTGTGCTGTTAGACACAGAGTTCACTGACAGCTGAACTGGAGACACTGGATCTAGAGGACAAAAGGTAGGTGTGAAGGTTATAAAACAGAGTACTACTGTGTATTAACATTTGAAATCTAAAGAGACATACCTTGAATTATGACCTTGTATTCAGCTACATGTTGGATATTATCCCCAGTTATGAGTGCAGTGTAATCTCCACTGTCGCTGTGTTGCACATTCTTCAAAAGCAAAGAGTGATTTTGTACAGAAAACTCAACCCTTCCTGCATAACTGTCACTTATTCTTGCTCTTTCATAAGGAAATAATCTTGCTACATTGTGAGTACTATTGACTCTCCACCTAAATTCATCGTCCTTTCCTAGAACAACAGGTTTGTTGACATCCAGATGTAAATCCTTCCCTTTCTGCACAAACACAGTTGTCACAGCACTGGACCCTGTAAAAAAGAACACACATTAAAATCACTTGTATGTTTTTTCAGTCACCACTGTTTTAAAAGTGTTCATTCAGAAATTTTAGTATTAAAGAGTATTTCTGCCAATGCCTTGAACATTATTCTTTGTGATTTGGGAAACGAAAATAATGGCAGACAGCCTCATTAAGATTAATAGACTGTCAGTGCAATGATACATCTATGTGCTTCTATAACAGTTATGAATGTTAATCTGTTTTATATGTTTTGTGCGTGTATGTGTGTGTGTGACTTTTAGTAAGACTGTCTTACTATGAGCCTTTTCGATTTGAATCATATGATGTCTCTTAGTGCATTTGATTCATTTTTGCCTAACAACTATAAAATGCTTCTCAGTTAAAAAATCTGTGAAGATTACATGTTCCTGACAATGAGCAGAAAGTCGTAGCAACTAGTATGTCTTTCATTACAGATGATTTCAGCTCTTCAGTTTTATCCACAATCCTCAGTGCATTAATCATGATTATAAAGTCTGCTCAGGTATTATTACTTTATCTGCAATAAAATTAAAATGTAATATGTTTGTCCTACCTGCTAATTCTTTGCAGAGCAGAAGTCCCAGCATCACAAAGATAAACATCTTGGTCTCTGGCTGCCCTGACTTCAAAGTGTTGGGCGGAGGAGTTGGTGGAGAGCTTTTGTGTCACAAGTATATATTTCCTATCAAAACCACAAACTCAGTGTCACCATGTCAACTTGTCTGTTCAAACTTTCTCTCCAAGCTCTATTTCACTGTTTGAAATCCGCTGATAGAGAATTAATTAAGCTCCTTGTCAGAAAATACAGTATGTTTGGTCTCAGTTAATGAAAAGCTTTAAATAAATAATAACACTATATTTACAGGAAGAGGGTCTGTATGTTGCACCAGAGTTAGTTTAAGGAATATTTTCATCTGTAGTCCATTGGGACAAAAGTCATTTAAAATGTTATCCTGCTAGAGTATTTGCTGTATTAGTTCAGTTTGATCTACTTAATCATACTTATTTAGGTAGCTCAGTGTGCATACACTATAACCACTTCCTCTTTATACGGTGCAGTATAACACCTCTTTCATTGTCAGCCTGCAAATCTTGTGAACATTGGTAAATGTCCAACAGAAAACCAACATGTTGCAACAATGAAAAATGAACCTGCAAAGGCATCAATGCATCATTGCAAGGTCTTTTGTTTTTTATGCAGACTGTGTGTTTCCTTTGACTTGATGATATGATGAGTGACAAATACACATGTCTACAGTAAATGCAGCTCAAATAATATACATATTTGCAAAGTATTTTGATATAATACACATTGTGCTGTTGCTGTTGATGTAGTATTGTATTAGTAGTGTATTATTCTGGTGCAACTTTTTAGCCATGGAGTTTGCTCTCATGTTCTACTCATTCCTTTTATTAAAACATACAGCATATTTGCACATTTCTTGTGTTCACCCTCTGGGCCATACCTTGCTTTACTCGATAAAACCCAGTTTTTTAGGGCATGCTTCCCTGGAAGAAAATGTTTGTAGGCTACATTTATATAAGTCAAATGCATCATTCTGGTGCACTCTGAGAGTGCTTTCTAAATTGTGCTTCTTCAAATTACTAAACTGTCTTTGCTTATCAATGAAATATTTCCAGATGATTTAGAAGTGGATCAGGATCATAGTTAATATAGCCTAATGTACAATGCAAGACTCACTTCCACTCTCTTACCTTGCTCGACCAAAGCACAAAGTCAATCCGGTGTTTCGGTTGATGACCGTGTTAAAAGGTGACTTTCTCACATTACAAGATACGTTAGGAAACGTGAATAAGTCTTCTGAACCCAATTTAACTTTAGCGTAACTTAGATAGTAAACACAGATGAGTGTGTATTTTAAAAGGATTAAACTACTAAACGCTAACATGCACCTACGTAAAAGTCACCATTTAACATGGTAACCAAAGAAACTGAAACACCGGCTATGTTACTACCCATGTAGCCGCATACTGGCGGGGTAACTCTGTCCTCCCTTTCAGCGTCCGGACCTTTAGCACAGAGCAGTGAGGCGGAATAAAGTAGTAACCGAAGAGCAGTGATGAGAAATGACAGCAAACTGCATCAGAGGTCAACGTTACAGCCTCTCGTCCTCTGCTCTGTCTCAGCGGGAGTGGAGCTGAGCCCTCCTTGTGCATCAGAGACAGAGACACAGGTGGCGGCCCACCGTCTGTAGCCTATTATCAATCGTAAACACCGATACACACTTTTGCAATAGCGATCCATCACACTAATAATAAGGTACAACTCCTTCAATGCTTCTAGAAAGAGAGTCAGTGTAGGCCTATAGCCTACATGGGGTTTACATTTAACTGCAAATAATCTTTGGTTTTATTTTTAATTCACATTTTCATTGATTTTAGTTTAACATTTCTAGTGTATAACAACTTATACGAGTGTAAGTCCCTTAAATTAGTGCTTTTCCGTGCTCAATGTGCATAAGACTTAAAACAGAAATACATGGTAGCCTATAGCTGTACTTCTCAGTCCATTCAATCAATTTCAGTGAGTTTTAGTGAAGTTAAGAATTTCAGTGAGTTTTGGTGCAGTTCACACAAGCGTTCCAGTGTTAGTCCTTGGAAAGCCTTTAGGCATACAGTTCAGTTCTCATCAGTATCTTCTTTGATTGGTATGTCACTGTCAGTAGGTGGCATTGTACTGACAGTGTGGTTGGATCTATCCCTGCCACTAGATGGTAGGAAAACATCCAAGGCAGAAGTAGGAGTATCATGCTCTATTATGGAAGGTACATCCCAGCAGTTGACAGATGAACCTCTGCGCAGGGACCGACTGCACTCTATCACTCTGGCCATGACCAGTTGATTTCTCAGATGATCCACATGGCCGATGAAACAGCCCTTCTCCTGTTGCAGTTTTCTCTTAGTTGTTCTCTGTTCTCTCTTTCAAGGTCAATGAGCTGCTATTTCTGCTCATCAGTTGCTGGCACGCCTCGTGGTACTGTCTTAATTGTGTTCGAGGGGGCCTCTGGGCCTCTCATCATTGCCCACTCCTGTATTATCTGCTCTTGACACCATGCTGGTAAAGGCACAAGTGGTGCTTGATGATAATCTGCCATTCCAGATGGTCCTGGTCCCTCAGTTCCTGGTACTGGAGGGTTGGGTGGCCATGGTCACATGAGTGCTTGTGGTGGGTTGCCTCCCATGATTGCCAAGTTCTCTAGTCCCTGTGGATTCTGCAAGTAGTGGCCCCCCTGGATTGATTCATGAGGTTCCCCCCGTGCATAAGCATTGGTGGTCACTAACACACACAGAAATCCTAAAATATTTGCCATATAAAATCACTTTGCTTTATTAAAAATAATCTTCTCTGATCAACCGACTAAAATTTTGTTGCTAAATATGTCTCATGCACATGTCATTAAGACCTAATAATGTACAAGGTCAATGAATACAACACAAACATTGAGTACTCTAACCTTCAAAAATGTATGTTTGCACAGTTTATTTCTATAACTGCAAAAATCTGCACACCCCCCTCTTCCTCTTCCTCAGCACTGGCATGATAACTTTACATTTCCTGTTGAAAAATGGAGGAAACACTGAAACAAGGCATATAAACACAACATCAATTATGTGTGTTGCAATGCACTGTTATATGTTAGATAAAGCATTTTCTAGATTGTGTTTGACTGATGTAGTGCTACAAAACTGAATGTAGACACCCTGCAGTTGGAATATCCTCAAGGTGCTCTCTGTATCTCATGATTTTCCTGTTTTTTTAATAGAAATGTAGCACTTTATGTAAGTACATTCCTCAGGAAGGTTACACACTTACTTTTTTTTACTTTTTTACATTTTTAGTACTACATTCTGTACTACATTTTTAGTAGCATTCTGCCTACAAAACTAACTGGAATTGAAGTTTCACTGTCTCTGTGGCTTTAAACAAACGTCCTGATATTAATGAAATAATGTTTTTTGCTAATCACAAACAGCTTCTGACGATTTATGGGTGTAAATACTTACAGATTCAGATTTTGTTTTTAGTTTTCTTTTAGTTTTTTATCTGATGTGTGTTGGCACGAGATTGTTATTCAAATATTCCTGACATAACATATGAAAAGGGGATTTTTTTGTTCATTGGCCACAGATTGAAACAAGCTGTTCTGTGAAATCTGTGACTTCAGATGTGAGTGATTGCAGAGCCATTTACCACTTCCTCATTTTGTCGTATGAAGGTTACAATGGCTCAGATCGTGCTTCTAGTTGTTGTCTGTGTGATGTATTCATGGAAAACACACGGTAAAACATTTTTCTTTATATATTTTCTGTTGTTGGTTGACTTTGTTTTCAAATTCTGGTTGTTTGCACTGAGGCACTGCTGGAAGTTGTTTCTGAATTAGACATTATTGATATAAAACTATATACTATAAAATTGAACCATGTTTTCAGTGAAAATGAGAACTTTTTTGCCTTGCATTTTGCCTTTATTGAAAGTAGATGGCATAAAGGCCAACATGAAAAAGGGAGAGAGAGAGAGAGAGAGAGAGGAATGACATACAGCCAATGTCGCTTATCAGAGTCGAACTCAGGACAACGCCATTATGAGGCATGTGCAATAACCACTGGGCTACCAGAAGCGTTACCAAGCTTGAGTTTTATTAAATGGTTCAACTCTATTCATGGTTCAAATAATGGGTATGTTACCTTTCTAGTTGATGTAAATGGAAAAAAATCGAAAGAATGAATACAATAATGCATTAAACTAAATTTTGCATTGTTCATTCCTAGACCTAAGATCTAATAAAGAGATTTTAAAAACTGTAAACCTTTTTGTATTATTAAAGTAAAAAAACAAAGAGTATTAACGTTGAGGTATAAACTCTTCATTTGTTGTTTTGACTTTCAGTTTATCTTTCAACCGTTACAGTAGGCAATAGGGTTGTGAACAATAAACCGATGCAACCATATATTCGGTTCAACAAGTGACAGATACGGCTGCATCAGTAGCAGCCTCCTCAATCGACACGAATTAGCCATGAATTCCTAGATGAATCTGAAGCTGCTCGCAAAACTCCGTAGTTGCCTAGCTGGTTTTAGCATGAGTGATAAACAAGTGACAGCACGGAAAATGGAGGAAGTGAAGAACGACAGCATCAGCCTGAGCGATGGAGGTGATCATATTGCACCTTTGTTACCTATTCTAGTGTTCAAAACACTATGCTCAGGCTGAAATGTTGCACTTTGTTGTGACTTTAAAATGTAGCATTTCCTTTTAAAGCGACTCTTATCTTACTTGCATTTCACACAGCACTTTGAAAAAACTTGAACAGCAACAACCCCTCCTCCCTCCTATCCCCCCACCCCCACCCACCAATGCGCACTACAACAGTTTTCTGATACAGTTTTCTTTTTCCCTGTGGGAGTGGCTGGAGGTGGAAGCTGTGGATGGCTTTTGTCTGTCATTGTCAGTCGTTACTGTCGACTGACAATCGACGGCTATCTCCATGGGTCATGGATGTATGTACGTAACACAACAGATTCTCTTCCTGGTGGGGGTGCGCGCGATTATGTGATGCGGAAGGGGAAAACAGGCAGGTTGCTCGGCCAATCATATCATTCGGACCAAATGTTATGATTAGTCAGTGTTTTCACAGAATATTATGAGAATGACATAATGATGAGTTTCTATGCCTGGTGGATCTCTCTAACATTTTAGAGTGCCATTACCTTTTTAATAGTATTTTAACCGAAACAAAAAATGTGTAAAAATGTAACAAAAGTAAGGGTAGCTTTAATATATCCACAAATGAATGAGTGCAACACAATAAATTATGGTTAAATGGACTTAATATTATTACAGAGCTTAAGGGCAAAGCGTGAATTTGAACTCACCTTCCCTGTAGAGAGTGTGTGTGTGTGTGTGTGTGTGTGTGTGTGTGTTGTTGCAAAATTTTGTTGTACTTATAAATCCACTGATATTTTTCATTACATTGACAGTCCAATCTAAGTGAGACGGTCTGCCTATTTGTCTTAAAACAAACATTGCTCAATGTTTGGGGAGTAAAGGCATTAACAGCAATACTCTCACTTTTTAATGACCATTTGTAAAAACAATGGTGACTGAAGTGATTTTAATGTGTGTTCTTTTTACAGGGTCCAGTGCTGTGACAACTGTGTTTGTGCAGAAAGGGAAGGATTTACATCTGGATGTTAAGGAACTTCTTGTTCTAGGAAAGGACGATGAATTTAGTTGGACATACAATAAAACTTCCAATGTAGTGAGATTATTTCATGATAAAAAAAATAAAATAAGTGACAGTTATAAAGGAAGGGTTGAGTTTTCTGTTCAAAATCATTCTTTACTTTTGAAGAACGTGCAACACAGCGACAGTGGAGATTACACTGCACTCATAAATGGGGACAATATCCAATGTGTAGCTGAATATAGGGTCATAATTCAAGGTAGGTTTCTTTAGTTTCAAATTTTCATAAACAGTAGTATCCTGTTCTATAACCCTTCACACCTACCTTTTGTCCTCTAGATCCAGTGTCTCCAGTTCAGCTGTCAGTGAACTCTGTGTCTAACAGCAGAGAGTCCTGTAACCTCACTGTGACCTGTAGTACAGAGGACTCTCTCATCAACAGCACTTTTACATGTGACACCCAAACCTGCCATCAGGAGGGAGGAGAGCAGTCAAAGGTCACAACCTCTGGTTCTTCTCTCCGTGTCTACCTGTTGAATGACTCCATCATCTGTAACCATAGTAACCAGGTGAACTGGACCAGAGAAATGAAAAAGATTCGGCCTCTCTGCTCTCTGAATGCTGGTGAGAGTAAGATACATAACAGCTAACTGACAATAACACACAGTTTAGACAGACTTCTTGTCATGCAGTGCAAATCACCATCAAACCTAAAAATTTGTTTCTAAATATTGTGGGGGTGAACACATTAACATTTTATTAGCCAAAAAAAGTATTTGTTACAGAGCACTAGAAAAGTCATAGAGAGAAACATATAAATCAAGCCTGCCTGTATTTACACTTATATTATGTGCATGAATTAACCTAGACGTGGGATTGGATTGTATTTTGAGCGCTCCATGTAGTAAATCACAACCTCCATACAAATATGTATTTTTTGCCAATGTCCACTTAGGAGCTCCGTCATTTTTAGCCAGAAAGTTCTTCAAAGTTATACATCTGTGAATATTTGGAAGGTAACTCAAACGTATACATAAGCATGTCTGATATATATATATTTTTTTTAATTTGCAGCTCCTTATCTGGACACTACAAGACCTACTCGGATTGGAATCCTAGTTTGCGTTTCCCTTTTCCTTTTCCCGGGCTGTCTAATCATATGTAAGCCGAAGCATTATACTGATAATGTATTAAATCTTCATACTTTGCATATGAATTCCATCATTATGGCAGATAATACCCAGTACACCCACAAACCTCTCATGTATAATTAAACAATGCCATTGGACTGATTACATTTGCAATATATGACATTCAGCCCCACTAGATGTTAGCAAACAATTTTATGTGAAGTTAGTAATCTGTTCTTTGTTTGAATGCTGGTCCAGCCACATATTAGTGCATGTGAGTGTGCATGTTGGTGCATGTGATTTCCTCTCTGTCCTTTGCATCCATTTACAACATGGCAGCCATGTCACAAAGTTTCTCATATTACAGCTATTACTGTACATACAAATATGTTTCTGAAAACATCTGGGGTGATAAATACGCCATGCAGTAACAGAGTCTTGAGAGAGAGTCAGTATATTTGGTCAGCCCTGCCTAATTTGACAGTTTGATTAATTAGTTGTTGGTTCACTGATCGCTTTCTTTTCTTTCCACAACTTTATTGAGTAAACAACGTGTACTATGTTTTTAAGATGCTGATGCTACAGGGTAACATCTAGTGGGCCTGAATATCATACAGGGTGTCCATGAAGTCTCTTTATAATTTAACAAATTTATTACAAAAGCAAATGTATAGACCCATCTGTGGAAATGTAATCATTTAATACACATCTATATGGGTACCATTAGTTGCACGAAGTACATCAAGATGGCACTCTATTTCTTGCCATGTTCGCTGTAGCATAGCCTCATCAATGGTGGCAATGGCATGGGTGATCTTTTGCTTCAGGCCGTTAATGTCCCGTATCTTTGTTCAGTACACGATACACAAATGCAATGTGATTAAAAACTTTAATAACCACTGAGCAAATCTGATTGACATATCTTATCAATTGCTTTTGTAATAAATGTTTTAAATTGTAAAGAGACGTTGTGGACAACCTGTATATTACACGTCCAACTGAAATTAAAATATGTATATTTTGTTTTGGAAGTATACATATTTTCACATTGTAATCATTATTATAATTATTATTTACAGATAAACAATGTTTTAAGAATCAATCCGGCCCCAATCAGAATGCAACAGAAGATGATTCAGTTCTTTCCCCAAACTCCACTAACCCTTCGGCAGGACCTCCAACTGCACCTGAGCAACCCTCAGGTAAGCGTCACAGTGTTTTATTACATAATTTTCCTAACCCTGTTTATCAAACTGAGGGACTGAATTTCACATCAAAAATAATTTAACAGTTAAGACCTGATTTTCAGAAGCAAAACCCTAACCCAAGCTAAACACCTTTGCTCTAGGTACCAAGGCTCCAAAGTCCAACCACCATCGAGCCCTGAAAAACACAGATGATAATAATGATTCAGGCCATTCACAGGACTAAATCATGATGGATTCTAAGTCCCAGTCAGCCTCAGAGTGGTCTTCAAACACATTGGACCAGATGCACGAATATGTTTGTATTTTTATTTATTATTTGTCGTACTTTTTCTGTGAGATGGACCTTTACGAGTGTGCCACATCGGATTCATCATTGGTTGTGTTGTATGTCACTGTTTATTTATCTATTTATGGTTGTTGTGTTAGTTGTTTTTTTGTTACTGTCTTGGTCTTTGCTTTGGTCTGATGAGATTAAACTGGAATTGTTTGGGCACATTGATGTTGCTTGTGTTTGGCGAAGAAAGGGAGAGTATGTAAGTAAATCTGTGCCATCTGCTTTTGAATTTGAATTTTTAGCACTGAATTTTTTTTTCATTGAAATCAGACTTTGAATTTTAAAAGCCGTTGAATTTCAAGAACTGATTTTTTTTTCCTCTGAATTTTTTCTAATGTTTAAAAAAAATCAGTGTAAAAAAATTCAATGTCTTCCAAAATTCAGTGTAAAAAAATTCAATGTCTTCAAAAATTCAGTGTAAAAAAATTCAATGTCTTCAAAAATTCAGTGTAAAAAAATTCAATGTTGCAAAAAATTCAGTGTAAAAAAATTAAATGTCTTCAAAAATTCAGTGTAAAAAAATTCAATGTCTTCAAAAATTCAGTGTAAAAAAATTCAATGTCTTCAAAAATTCAGTGTAAAAAAATTCAATGTCGCAAAAAATTCAGTGTCAAAAATTCAGAGTCAACATCCGGGTAACTAAACAGAAGCAATAGATCCCTGAATCAAATCGTTCACAGAGTATTTACCATTTTATTTACCAAGAGAAATTGTAAATAAAATGGTAAATACTCACTGAAGCGCCATCGTTGTTTCTGCCGGTAGCTGACATAGCTGAGTGGGCTTAACCGCATATCTTCACCGCCTTCCTGTGTCGGGGTCACAGGACAAACGGAGCGTAACTTGATTGGCTGGATGGTGAACGATTTGATTCAGGGATCGATTGCTTCTGTTTAGTTACCCGGATGTTGACTCTGAATTTGAGACACTGAATTTTTGACACTGAATTTTTTGCGACATTGAATTTTTTTACACTGACACAGACACCATGATGATCAGACTGACAGAGAACATGACTGTCTTCACCAGGCACAGAGAGATACTCTGTGAACCTGCAACACAACAAAACAGTTATTCAATTAAAGTTTTGACAATACAGCACAATTATCCCCAAATATCTGTTGTGTTTTTTATGTTGACTCTAATAAACTCTGTTGACTAATTCTTTATTTTTGCTTTTTCTGGTTAATCACTACATTTTGTTCTAATTCAAACAATCAGTGTCTGTCATACATGTTCTGTAATTCATTGAAGCAACAACTACAACAACAGTAGACTGTCACTAACACCGACAGAAAAACACTAGAATATTTATTTTTAAAATATTTGCCATGTTTGACTAATCACTGCTGCTAGTCACTTGCATTCACTTTATTAAAGCAACTCTTACCTTTCTTATATTTCACACAGCACTTTGAAAAAACTTGAACAGCAACAACCCCTCCTCCCTCCTATGTCTCACCCCCGCACTACACTGATAAGGTTTATATGTATATGGTGAATATTATGAGAATGGAATAATGATGAGTTTCTATGCCTGGTGGATCGCTCTATGAGTGCCATTACGTTATTAATAGCATTTTAACCTAAACAAAAAAAAAAGTGTAAAAATGTAACAAAGGTACTCAGATTTTATTACTTTATGTACAATAAGATTAAAAGCATCACAAATATAAACATCCTGGTCTCTGGCTGCCCTGACTTCAAAGTGCTAGGCAGAGGACTTGGTGGAGAGCTTTTGTGTCAGAAGTATATCTTTCCTATCAAAACCACAAACTCTCACAATGTAAGCGTCACAATGTCAACTTGTCTGTTCAAACTTTCTCTCCAAGCTCTATTTCACTGTTTGAGATCTGCTGATAAAGAATGAATTTAGCTCCTCGTCAGAAAATATGTTTGGTCTCAGTTAATGAAAAGCAAGGTTTAAATAAATAATAACACTATATTTACAGGAAGAGGGTCTGTATGTTGCACCAGAGTTAGCTTAAGGAATATTTTCACCTGTAGTCCATTGGGACAAAAGTCATTTAAAATGTTATCCTGCTAGAGTATTTGCTGTATTAGTTCAGTTTGATCTACTTAAACATACTTATTTAGGTAGCTCAGTGCACATACACTATAACCACTTCCTTTTCATACGATGCAGTATAACACCTCTTTCATTGTCAGCCTGTAGGTAGTGTGAATTTTGGTAAATGTCCAAACAGAAAACTAACATGTTGCAACGATGAAAAATGAACCTGCAAAGGCATCAATGCATCATTGCAAGGTCTTTTGTTCTTTATGCAGACTGTATGTTTCCTTTGACTTGATATGTTGAATACTTTGAATTACTCCAATGATGAGTGACAATACACATGTCTAAATGCAGCTCACATGATATACATATAGTTTATTTGCAAAGTATTTTGTTATAATATACATTGTGCTGTTGCTGTTGATTGTAGTATTGTATTAGTAGTATATTATTATGGTGCAACTTTTTAGCCATGGAGGTCTGCTCATTCCTTTTATTAAAACATACAGCATATTTGCAAGTTTCTTGTGTTCATTCTCTGGGCCATACCTGGCTTAATTTGACGAAACCCAGTTTTAAATGCGTCTGTGCTGATTATTATAATGTTTAGACCTCCTTCGACAAAACACCTTACTGCTATCACTGACACCATTCACAATTGCATAATACTTTACACACAGACCTTTATTGTGGTTTTGGTTTTTACAGTTAAGATTACCACACAGATTAGCATCATATGGTATCTCAATACAACTATGTAATCTCAACACTCTCTAAACAATCATGAGCATCAGCTGTACAGTGATCCAGGCAGGATGTTGTATGCTTCACTAGTATATTTGTAGCTATATATTGGTAGCAGCACATTGCTAGAGAGGACCAGCTTGCTATTGTGACTAAATTGAATCAAATGTAGACCAAATAGAGTTATTATCTGACATGTCAGTGTTCATATTACCAACAACAAACACATCTTCTTCAATAAAACATCTTATAAAAGCACACTTGTTAAGATATTTCTCTTCATTCTGGTAATATTCAAAAAGAGTGTAAACATTCAAGACTATAAAAACATTATGTACAAACATAATTGCTATGCACCAGTCCACCTCTAGTCTGATGGCACAGGTCAGTGGATCATATGTCTTATGCCTGAGTATGGATACCCCTGCCACATGGAAGTCATCATTAACACAGTTAAGTTTATGAAGGTCTTGTTTTGCTAAAAAAGTCTCAGCCTTCTTCAAGAATGGAGCGGACAGCATCACCATAAACGAGCTTCCTCCCTGCCACAGTGAGACTCTTGGCCAAAACAAAATAAACTGATGTCCTGACCTACCTCATATCATATCATACTATATTATATTATATTGTCTCCTGGGCCTGTGCAATATACACTGCTCTCACCTTTGCCACTTTATTAAGTATTTTGTTTTATTAAAAATAATATTACCTGCCCAACCGAATAAACCTTTGTTACTAAATATGTCTCATGTGCACATCATTAAGACTTAATAAGGCACAAGTTAAATTAACAAAAGAATTGGGTATTCTAACCTTCAAAAGTGAAATACTATGTATACGATACTATTTGTATGGTTTGTTTCTATAACCCATGTCACACTTTCCTCCTCTTCAACACTGTCATGATGATGGTTTTACATTTCCTGTTGAAAAATGACTGCAACAAGACACGTAAACCCCTCAATGATGTGTGTTGTACATGGCAATGCAATGTTATATGTTAGGTAAAGCACTTTGTAGATTGTGTTTGACTGATGTAGCGCTACAAAACTGAATGTAGACACACTGCAATTGGAATATCCTCAAGGTGCTCTCTATATCTCTTGATCTCCTGTTTCTTTAAAATGGAAATGCACCCTAGGAAAGTTACACACTTACTTGATGAAGAAAATGTTTTTTAATACTTTTAAAAGCACTCAAACTTTTAATAAACCTTAAAATAGATGCATTCTGCCTACAAAACTCAGTCTCAGTATCTTTAAACAAACTTCCTGATATTAATAAGATAATGTTTTAAGATAATCACAAACAGCTTCTGTACATGTAAGTATGGGTGTAAATACCTACCTGGTTGTTTTAAGATGCACATGTCAAACAATGACGGGGCTCTCCTTTCACTATTGAGGTGGGAGACATCTGAACCTTCATGTAATTTCTAAGTTACTAACATTGTCAAGTTAACAATAAATATTTAATTGAAGTCCCATTTCACTTTTCAGTCTAGTTGACAAGGACATGAAGTGTAAATAGACAAAATGTGATGGATATGATGGAAATAGTAATTTTATATTTAACATGGAGCTCTGAGGTGTTAACTGTCTGAAATGCAGATGGAGAGATAGAAAGGGGGCTTTCTGTTCAGTGGTCACAGTTTGAATCTGTTCAGTGAAAATGTGTGACAACTGTGTCGTGACTGTAACTGACTGCAGAGCATAAAGACCTTTACCACTTCCTCATTGTGTCATAAGAAGGACATAATGGCTCATATTGTGCTTTATGCTGTTGGTTGTGTGATGTATTCATGGCAAACACAAGGTAAAACATTTTTCTTTAAATATTTTCTGTTGTTGGTTGACTTTGTTCTCAAAATCTGGTTACTGTAGTGAGAGAGTTGTTTTTAAACTGGTTATTAAAGGAAAACACAAAGAGTATTAACGTTGAGGTATGAACTCTTCATTTGTTCAACCATTACAGGAGACAACATTTGTGGAGCTTTTAAAATTTAGTGTCCTTTCAATATCTGACTGATTTATCTTTAATTTATTTTTAACCTGAATATGGTTTGTATAAATTGTGTTTTACTAGTTTCAAAGCCTTCATCACACTGTCAGGAACATAATTATTTTGGGGAAACACGTAAATGATTTATTATTAATCTGTTTTGCTGGCCATAAAATGAAAAAAAAAGTATACTGAAATCAGCCCGAACCTGATAGACTGAATTGCCCTTTGGTTTCATTTTCAGTGGCTTAATATAAACGAGATGTGGGTGGTGATGGAACCAGGCAGAAAAAGCCTTTTATTCTTTTAAATTAATTAAGTATCAATCCTGCTTTCCTGGCGTCTTGATAGCTGTTATTAAAACAAACAATGAAACACTGAGACAGTTCCAAGACAACTTTAAAATTCATAGTAAAATTACACAAATGAATGAGAGAACCACAATGAACTACGGTGATTGAAAAATACATAAAAAGGATTTAATATAATCACAGAGCTTCAGTACAAAGCGTGACTTTGAACTATTTATAAATCCATCAATATGTTTTATTACATTGACAGTCCATTGATCCAAATGAGATAGTCTGTCTATTTGTCTTGAAACATAAAAATTAATTTACAAACATTACTCAGTATTTGGGGAGTTAAGGCATTGGCAGCAATACTCTGACTTTTGTGGTGAATGAAAAATCATACAAGTGATTTTAATGTGTGTTCTTTTTACAGGGTCCAGTGATGTGACAACTGTGTTTGTGCAGAAAGGGAAGGATTTACATCTGCATGTTAACAAACCTGTTGTTCTAGGAGAATATGATGAATTTAGTTGGACAATCAATAATACTCGCAATGTAGTGAGAGTAGCTCCTGATAACACAACAAGAATACTTGACAGTTATAAAGGAAGAGTTGAGTTTTCTGTACAAAATCTCTCTTTGCTTTTGAAGAATGTGCAACACAGCGACAGTGGAGATTACACTGCACTCATAACTAGGGACAAAAACCAACCTCTAACTGAATACAAGGTCATAATTGAAGGTAGGTTTCTTTAGATTTCAAACGTTGATACACAGTAGTACCCTGTTTTATAACCTTCACACCTACCTTTTGTCCTCTAGATCCAGTGTCTCCAGTTCAGCTGTCAGTGAACTCTGTGTCTAACAGCACAGAGTCCTGTAACCTCACTGTGACCTGCAGTACAGAGGACTCTCTCATCAACAGCACTTTTAGATGTGACACCCAAACCTGCAATCAGGAGGGAGGAGATCAGTCAGAGGTCACAACCTCTGGTTCTTCTCTCCGTGTCTACCTGTTGAATGACTTCATCATCTGTAACCATAGCAGCCAAGTCAGCTGGACCAGAGACATAAAGGAGATTCGGCCTCTCTGCTCTCAAAATGCTGGTGAGACTGAAAGACAAAACAACTAACTGACAATAATACACAGTTTAGACACACTTCTTATCATGCAGTGCAAATTGCGCTCACCCAGCATAGACAATTGTTACAAATTACTGCCATGGTTAACATTTTCTTATTGGTCCGAAAAAATTATTGTTATGGAGCGCCAGAGCATAGAGAGAAACATATAAATCAAGGCTGTCTTTAATTAGATCTTATCTTGTGTGCATGAATTAACCTAGAGGTGGGACTGGATTGTATTGTGTGCACATGCAGTAACATTTTGAGTGCTCCATGTAGTAGAACATGGCCTCCATAAAATATACATATTTTTGCCAGGTAACACAAATACATCCATAAACATGTCTGATCTTTTATTTTTGTTCATTTGCAGCTCCTTATCTGGGCACTGCCATATCTACTGGGATCGGGATCCCAGTTTTCCTTGGCCTTTTCCTGGGCTGTCTAATCATATGTAAGCCCAAGCATTATAGTGATAGTGTAATATTAAATCTTCATACATGTTTGTGTATGAATTCCATTATTGTGGCAGATAATACCCACCACACACACAAACCTCTCATGTATAATGAAACAATGCCATTGGAGTGATTACATTTACAATATATGACATTCAACCCCACGAACTGTCAGCAAACTATTTTCTATGTGCAGAAATAGTGGAGTTGTAATCTGAGCTTCTATGTTCCTTTTTTGAACGCTGGAAATATACACATTTTCAGATAATACTACTATTAAATACTAAATAAATACAATTATTATTATTATTATTATTATTATTAGTAGTAGTAGTAGTATTTACAGATTAACAATGGTTGTTGTTTTTTTGACAGGCCAGAAAAGAAAGGAAACAAAGAACTGGGAAAATATAATATACGACAGTCCTCAGGTAAGCGTCATAGTGTTTTCTTACATAACTTTCCCATTTATCTAAATGACGCCCATTGTGTTTCTTCATGCAATCTGTTGTACTGGGTAATGTCTTTTTGTGAACTGAATTACTTCCAGGTGTATCACAACCTATCTGTCCAAACATGCTGTTTGACTTTTCATTGGACAGCAGGTTTAGATACTGTATATATACTGTACTGAGTATGTCAGAATAAGTGGAAAACATTTTATCTAACATGGTTGTTTGATATATTTCTAGGAAATGTTTCCCGACCAAACTCCTAATCAGACTGCCACAGATGCTTCAGGTTTTACTCCAAACCCCATCTATGATTCGGCAGGATTTCCTGCTGGACCTGTACAATCCACTGAGACTGATAACATCATCTTAACAGAGAAAATGTATGCTCAAGTCACCAAACCTCCAAAGTCCAGCCACCACCCAGAACTGAAAAACACAGATCATGATGATGATTCAGTCCATTCATAGGACCAA
Organism: Scomber japonicus; assembly: GCF_027409825.1. Classification (NCBI taxonomy): domain Eukaryota; kingdom Metazoa; phylum Chordata; class Actinopteri; order Scombriformes; family Scombridae; genus Scomber; species Scomber japonicus. The sequence continues at coordinate 26,444,811 of NC_070589.1, read as the reverse complement.
ATCGTGGCACGTCATGTCAAGTCCTACTCAGCCCTCAGAGAACTTGCTGGACCGTATTTTGCTATTAAAACAGCTGCACAGACTATTTCCTCAAAAGATTAATAACTGTATTTGCAATGTAAATATGTTTGGGTGTTGGGTTCTGCATGTGTCCTGCACCATAGAAGATAACATTATGGATAAAATCAGAGCTGTTGACTTTGTTAAGGAATTACTTTACATTACCACAAACACATCAGAGGAAGCAGAGGTGTTGGAAGTGTTCTTGTCAGAGTCCTTGTATATCCTAGTTTTTTTCCTTCCTGATTTCCTCTTCCTTCTTGTGGGTGTCTGTGTTTTGTCCTGCTCCTCTTGTCTTGCCTGTGTTTGTTTGTAGCAAAGGAAACCATTAAAACAGGACAGAGCTTTTTTGCAATATGTAAAATTATTCAAAATTGATTTAGGTTTGGAGCACTTTGGTAGCCGAGTGTTTACTGAACATACCACATAATGGCAGTGTCCCAGGTTTGATTCCAGCAAGGGGCCTTTGCTTCAAGTCATTTCCCTGTTTCCTGTCAGCCTCTATGCCATCTAATATCAAAAAAAGGCACATTTTAATAAAGTGATTTGCGTTTTTAAAAACCTGACCTGTGTGGTATTTTCATGTTCCCCTTGAACATAAATGTATTTATAGTCCAGATTGGCAGTTCAGGTGAATTTGTGACTCTAAATTTCCAGTGTGGTCACATCAGCACAAACATAGCCCTGGCTGATTCAATGCTACACAATGAAGCTTCAACTGCTATAAACATTTTCTCCGGTTCCCTCTGTGATGGACACAGCACTTACTTCTGGTTGTCACCCAGTATCAAGGTCACATAATCAACCATAGGCTGTGTTTGTTATAAATGCTGCCAGAATTAAACAATTTGACAGTCGCTTTGCAAAAATCCACCACAACGAGGTGTGTCAAAGTCAAAAGGAGCTCTATTACTGAGACCAGTGACCTTTTATCATGTGACTTTAAATAAATCTTCTAGATTCAGGAGGAACCATGAATGCACAAAGTGCACAAATAATGTTTCACTTCCTTATGTTTCACATGATGGACAATGGCTCAAGCTGTACTCGTTGTCGTTTGTGTGCTGTTTTCATGGGAAACACAAGGTAGAATATTTTCTTTCAATATTTTCTGTTGTTGGTTGTATTTGTTTTCAGAGTCTGGTTGTTGTAATGAGTCACTGCTGGAAGTTGAATTAGACATTTCTGACACAATATAGCTGACTCCAAAACTGAGTCAGAGAATGAATGAAAAAAAATATCCAAGGTCTCCATGGACTAATTAAGCCATTAATCACATTTTCAATGGTCTCTTTTAGTCAAATGTGTCTATAACCCACAAAGCATTTTTGTGAAAAAAGAGTTTTATTTCCACAAAAAAACAGTTAAAACTAAATGAGGAAATCAACTTTCACTTCTTTTTTCCCGTCAGTATATTTTTGATTGCCTGTTTTAAGTTGTGGAAACCCTTGTATTGTTTGACGTATCAAAATAATGTAGATTTGTGTTTTCTCATCTGTATGTCTTGGCATATAATTGATTAGATGCTATAAATATTAGTGTCCAGGTGTGTGTACGTAGAGAGACTACCTTAAATGCACTGACAGACAACACACGGTTCATATCAGAGTATTCTGCCCTTGCTGTACGTCAGCTCTATACAGCTAGACAGATAGTTAACAATAATGGAGAAACTCTGGAGTCTCGTTGAGGATTGTTTGGTCTTTTCCTCAGTTTTATTTCTTCCCATTAGTTTTTGTAAGACTGAAAGCAAACAGAAAATAAACATTACGAAATGCAACGTCCGTTGTCTTTTTACGACAATAAAATATAAAGTTACACACATTCTCTACACATTTACACACACTTCAAATGAAACACACATCTTAAATGTCATCAAACTCAATGCTACATTCATGTAAATCAAAGGGATCTGTTAGAGGGTGAGCCCCAGAAAACAGGATAGCTGGTTGAGGCGGTGGATTATGGACGATGAATCCAGTTAAAGAATCAAGGCACTTGGAGAGAGGGAAATCAAATCTTTCTTCTTTAATAAAGCTTGTTGGACTTCAACCACATTGTACAATGTACGTATCTGTTTGTTTGTGTTTGTGTGTTTGTGTGTGTGTGTGTGTGTGTGTGTGTGTGTGCGTGTGTGGTCTGGAAAAGAAAAAAGCCAACAAAACTACATCACAAAATGGTCTGCATATTTAGCAAATTATCAATTAGCATTCCCAAATACAACTGCCATGTAATAATGTGGGAGCCTTATATCTGATGTAAATCACAGTAAATAATTAAACAGTTGAACCTCTATTAACAAAGGCATGGTTACACCCACAGCAAGAGCTAAGTTAACCCATTAGCATCACAAACTGGAGTACAATAATTATCCATGAACAATGTGTAAAAGGCACTCAAATTTCTTAACAACATTGGAGCCTTAGGTACATTATCTACACAGTAAACAGAGCTGCAACACATCGCTAGCACTCACTTAGCTCCAGTTCTAGTGACAAAAAGAGCTAACAGCTGCTTAGCTAACTCACCGTACACACAAAAAATATCACAATGTTATGTAACACGAACTGAAAGAATAGTAGAAATATCCACAAATAACAAGCAGAGCTTCAGTCTGCTCTGCTGCTGGCATTCCCCAACTTCATCACCCGGCATTACTGTCTCTGACCAGTAGGTGGTGCCTCACCTCTAGGGCTTTCTCACAGGATCTACTGATCAATCTGAGGCGTAGCGCCAAGGCCCTCTGCTGGACAAATTCAATACTACATCAGTAGAACAAAAAGCATTTACCGCGAGTTCAACTTGTACAAATAGATACAGTCAGAAACGTAATACACTGCATTACTGAAAGTAAACAGACACACCACACAATAACCATAATGCAGTCGTGTAATTACTCACAGAACGATTTTACTAGCGCTGTATTGAAGCAGACTTGTGTCGCTTTCTGTGTTGTTACCGGTTGTTGCTTGAATCGGTCCGTTCCTCAAACTAGTCCGACGAGAAACTAAACTCAAACGCCGAAGGGCGGAACACAGAGGCTCATTGTTCAACTTTTTCAATATACTTACGTTTTTGCACAGGGAGAATTCATTCATATAAAAGCAAAGGGAACAATAAAAAAACATGATTAAACGCTGAAAATTAAATATTAAATCTTGATCATTAGAATAATAGATTGTCAACAATAAAAAAAACCCCAAAAAGTGATGTGACTCCATCATAAAATGAGCTGCATAGCTTGGCAGAAGAGGAAGCCTTTCCAGCAGTACGTATAAGATTGCTTGAGTAAACTCAGATAGCTCCACATCACAGTTGGACACTCAGTTTGTCCAAAACTTTACAATTATATTCGCAATGTCAATAGTTTCAGATGAGTCAATTTGGCAGTTTTTCCACTTTTCTTCATTGACTTTTGAGGTATAATGCTACAGAAATGCATAAACATTACTCAGGGTTCAAGGAGTAAAGGTAATAACAGCAATACTCCCACTTTCAAAAACAGTATTGACTGAAAAATCCTGTGATTTTAATGTATGTTCTTTTGACAGGGTCCAGTGCTGTGACGACTGGGTTTGTGCAGAAAGGGAAGGATTTACATCTGGATGTTAACAAACCTGTTGTTTTAGGAGAAGACACTGGTTTTAGGTGGACATACAATAACACTCACAATGTTGTGAGATTACTTCCTAATAAAAGAAAAAAAATAAGTGACAGTTATGCAGGAAGAGTTGAGTTTTCTGTACAAAATCACTCTTTGCTTTTGAAGAATGTGCAACACAGTGACAGTGGAGATTATACTGCACTCATAATTGGGGACAACATCCAACCTGTAGCTGAATACAAAGTCATAATTAAAGGTAGGTTTCTTTAGATTTCAAGCATTGATACACAGTATTACCCTGTTTTATAACGACTCACAGCTACCTTTTGTCCTCTAGATCCAGTGTCTCCAGTTCAGCTGTCAGTTAACTCTGTGTCTAACAGCAGAGAGTCCTGTAGCCTCACTGTGACCTGCAGTACAGAGGAATCTCTCATCAGCAGCACTTTTACATGTAACACTCAAACCTGCAATAAGGAGGGAGGGGAGCAGTCAGAGGTCACAACCTCTGGTTCTTCTCTCCGTGTCTACTTGTTCAATGACTCCATCATCTGTAACCATAGCAACCAGGTCAGCTGGACCAGAGACATGAGGGAGATTCGGCCTCTCTGCTCTCTAAATGCAGGTGAGACTGAAAGACATAACAACTGACTGACAATATTGCACAGTTTAGACACACTACTTGTCATAAAGTGTAAATTTCCCTCAGCAACAAAAAAATGTTATGAAATATTGTGAAGGTCAAGTCCCAGAAAGGTCAAAGAGAGAAAGATGAAGGCCAAGTTTTACTACATCAAGCCTTTGAAACAAACAGCACTGCTCATAGTTCTGAAACAACAGCTAAGTGATATTCATATGTTTAGTTGTGCCAGGCCTAAGTAAAGGGCATCAGTACTCCTTCCAAAGACCTTGACTTTTTCTCAACAGAAACACTAATGTTGTAACATAAACTCTTCAGAGGAATCTTTTGTGGTCACATGTTCTCCATGACTCACATCTGAGGGGGCTATAAGATGCTCAGTGGCCCAAGTAAAAGGTCTCAGTACTTCTACCAAAGGGTTCACCTGATGATGAAGTCACAAACCTTTTGTGTCCATGTTCACATGTGGAGTGTGTACAGTCATCTCTTTACACTCTGCATCCTATCCTTACCCATCCTATTATATTGTTATACTACCCATCCTAACTATTTAGGAGTAGTGAACAGCCAGAGTATGACACCAGGTAGTTGAGTTGAGGCAGGTATGCTGCACTTCATGATCCAGGGACAAAGTCTAGTCTGTTGTGCTGGCTGACTGTATCTATACTTATCTTGTCCGCACAAATTAACCAAAATGTAGGAATTAACTGTATTTTGTGCACATGTAATAGCATGTCGATTGCTCTATGTAGTAAAACATGATCTCCATAATCTCCAAAGTGATTCAAAGTTATGAATCTAGGAATTTTTGGAAAGTAACTCCAATGAATATGTAAACATTTCTATCAATTGTTTTTATTCATTTGCAGGTACTAATCTGGGCATACCAATTAGCATTGGGACCGGGGCTGCAGTTTTCTTTTGCCTTTTCCTTGGCTCCCTAATCATATGTAAGTCCCAGTGTATATTTCAGCAAAGAGAAATAATGCAATTAATATCTTCATAGATGTTTGAAGATTACCCACCACACTAACAAACCTCTCATGTATAATTAAACAATGGCATCAGAATGATTACATTTCCAATATGCAACATTCAGCTCCTCTTCCGTGACAAGCACCAGCTGAAAATGGAAAACATTTTTCTAACACGGTCGTTTGATTTATTTCCAGGAGGAAGTTATATGCTAAGGCTTGCTGGATTCTACGTCCCACTCAGCCCTCAGAGTGGTCTTCAAACATATTGCTTAGACGCAGGCATCTCAAACTCATTCCACAAAGGACCATGTGGCTGCAGGTTTTCATTCCAACCAAGCAGGAGCACACCATTTGACCAATCAGCTGTCTGAAGAGTGAGTTCAGCTGATTAAATGAGTCCAGCCAGGTGTGCTCCTGCTTGGTTGGAATGAAAACCTGCAGCCGCATGGCCCTCTGTGGAATGAGTTTGAGATGCCTGAGAGTTTATAGGAATTATTCAGCTGTTTGTGATGTGCAACATTCATCACCACTAGATGCCACCAAACCCTACACATTTGCATAAAGCAAAACAAATCATTAAAATTAAAAAAAGCTTTCTTTTTTTTTTTACAATATGTAAAATGGTTTAAAAGTGATTCATGTTTTTTCCCGATTATTAAAAATCTGTCCTGTGTGGTATTTTTCTTCTTTGTGTAAATATGGGTGTTGCCCAGACTTTTGAGTTTCATTCAGTCATATGTTTTATTTGTAACGCACTTTACATCTGTAGCAAATTTGTAAGTTCTACAAGGAAGAAACATCAATATTAAAGTTCTTCTAAAAATAATTGTTTTAAGTCCTTTTGTAAAACTGTGGTGCCCTCTGCTGGTCACGAAAGGCATTTCACAGACGAGGGGCAGCAGAACTGAAGGCCTGAACACCCATGGTGTCAGGTTCAGGCAACCTAAAACACTTAAAAATATCAAACAAAGAAGACAAGACAACAGGATTAGAGTTTCTACTTGCAAGGAGAACGCCAGAGATCTGCTCAGTTTCAATCTCCAACCCGTTCTGAGCAAACCTTGCCGAACCCTTTCTTTTTATTGGTTTCAGGGAGTCCCTAATTTACATAGTCATTTTTGCTCTAAAGGGTAGGGGTCACACATCGGTCACAAATAGGTCACTGATCGGTCACTGGTCTGTTACGGGTGGACACACACACTTCAAAGACCTGAGCAGATCCTGAGCAGGGTCACAGGTTGGCCACAGATCTTCAGATAGACGTCCTGAAAAACAACTTTAAAAACAGCATGCTTGTACACTATAAAGACTAATGATTATAGAAAGGGGTAAATATGGGATAACTTATATACAATAATTCCAACACATGGTGCTGAGTTTAGTCTTGGTGAGGAGGAGATTAGAGTTTGTAGAGCGGAGGGATCGGGTTGAGGTTAGTGTGGTGAGTAGTTATTTCAGGTAGAGAGGGGGCATTACCATAGATGTACTGGTGAGTCAGGAGGGAGATCTAGTATTCAATCCTGGTGGAGACAGGGAGCCAATGAAGTGACTGGAGAATGGTTGTCATATGAAAGACCTCCTGCTGTTACTTTGTGCTGCATCAACATTAGTTTAGCTTTGGTTTATTTATTTACAGAACAAGAATATTAGTCATCATGTGTCTTCTGTGCATTAAAACATGGCTTTATTTAAGCTATTTTTAATAAGATTATATGTTAGTGTGGAGATTTAGGTTCCAAGAAACTATGGAGCAGAGAGAAGAGACAAACTGGTTTTAATAAGACTGCACAAACAAACTTCAGGAACAAATATCTGAGGTTGCATTGATTTGTACTGATGGTGTAAAACTGATTTATTTTTGAGACAAAACAGGTTTATTAAGACAGATACATTAGAGAAACAAGTAGGTGAAATAAAGAAGATTAAATCAGCACCATTTTAGTGATGATCACTAGCATGGGTGTGTGTGTGTGTGTGTGTATGTGTGTGTGTGTGTGTGTACGTGTGGTTATTCAGAAATGTATGGCCACAGACTTTACTCAATGAACATTCATTTTTATTATTAGAGAAAAGTAAAATAATGGCAGACATTGCCATTTAGATTAATGGACTGTCAGTATAATTATAAATCTGGATGCATTCATAATAGTTATATGGGTGCTGTATAATGCATGTTGGCAAAACTTATTTTACTTGATCTGTTTAAATTATTTGAGCCTGTTGTCTGTCAATGCATTTTAAGATTTTTCCTTCCAACTGCATTGTGTTCAGAGAAAAACTATTTGAGGTGAACTCAAATAACTAATTACAGATCATTTGAAATTGAGGGCTTTAAGTGATGGACTGTTCATTAAACAGTCCATCACAAAGTGTCACCAGTATATCTTTCCTATCAAAACCAGAAACTCACACAGTGTCAACACTTCTCTATTCAAACTTCCTCTCTAAACTTTGTTTTACTGTTTGAGATATGCTGTTAAAAAATGTACTTCATGAAATCAGTTTCTGTAATTGAGGAGATGATAGTTTTATTATATAATTCAATAGAGCATGTTGATGCGAAATCATCTTATTTTAAGGAGAAGCAGGTTCATTAAGACAGACATCATAATGGAAGATCCTGTACCGAAACACGAAGTTAAAATAAAGAAGAGGCCAACACCTGTCAGGTTTCATTTCAGTATCAGTAATAGTTTTAAAAGGAACAAGGACATGAAGATGATGCACATGTCAAGATTCAGACTTGGAGAATTAAAGCTAATTGAAACTAAATCATACTGTATACCACTCAAAGCGCTTTTACACTATGTCTCATTCACCCATTCACACACATTCATATACAAATGGGGGGCTACCACAAAGGGTGCCAACTTGCTCATCACGAAAAAACAAACCAATCATACACATTCACACACCGTTGGCACAGCAACAGGAGCAATTTGGGGTAAAGTATTTTGCCCAAGTACACATCTACATGTAGACTGAAGGAGATGGGAATCGACCGATTAATGCATGTCTTCTGAGTGACCTATCCCATTTTAATGCATTAGAATTATATATTATGAGTCATAGTGTAGGCTACATCATTTTTTAATCCTGTTTTTGTTTACTATAATGATTTTGAGAGTGACTCATTTCAAAAGTCAAACATTTTGACAGGTGTCACTTTTTCTCAAGACTTTCCCTTACTTTTTAACCACTTGTGATTGTGTAAATATATGCTGCCCTTTCAACTGTCTGGTGGAGGAGCTAAGTTTGAATTGTAATGCACTTTGTAACATGTGATAGTATGAACAGTTCCTGTTTCCTTCTTTGCAAGCGCAGTCCCAGTCTAAGACCCTGTTTACACCTACTATTAACATGCATCTCAGATGATCTGATCACAAGTGGACAGCACTAAATACAACTGTAAATGACCTCCCCAGATGCATTGTGATCTGATCACTCAAACCACTTGTCGAAGTTGTCTGGGACGCATTTGATCATTTGACTGTGCCCTTGTCAAGGATGTAACAAGAAAATATGTCATCAATGCAGAATGTGGTACTTATTTTGGTAAAAGTGGTTGAGAAAATGGAAATTAGCACAGATGTATTTTGTTCTGATGAAAATTGTAATGACTGGAACACGGTTGGGACTCAAATATACGACCGAAGACAGATCAGTTCACAAATCAGTCCAGAGAGAAAAGGCAGGGTTAAAAGAAATGAGCAAGGTTCATGAAAAATAAACAGAGTAACATGGAGGGAAAAAAGCTGCACTGCACTGGGGCCCAGACACCGCCAGGGTCCCATGAAGAAGGGAAAAAAAGCAGCTGCACAGCAGCTGGGCGGGTCAGTCGTTTGTCCAATCACCTTGATAGCTGTCAGTCACAATGAGTCGCGATGATATGACGTGAGTTGTTTCTCTTTTCAGCAGGAAAAAAAAGCAAGTGGATGAAAGTTGACCAGAAAAGGTAGTATCATGTTTAGCAAGCCCAAACAAAAAAGCAGTGCGCAAAAGAGGAAGGAAAGAAAGAAGCAGGATGAGGGTAAAGCTAAAATGACCAAATTAGACAAGTTTTTTACTTTGACCCAGGCAACCCAGGTGAAAGCTAGCATGCCGTCGGAGGCTAGCAGTAGCTTGCCAGCTAGCTCCATAAATGAAGCGGCATTGACCGCCGCGTCCTGCTTCTCCGGACTCAGTGGACTGGCTATATTCTCTATTGAGAACAGCAGAGCGAGGACTTTGGACCTGAGTAGCATTGTAAATGACTTTGCTGCGTACAAGGCCCGTAAGATGAGCTTCTAATGAGTGAGTACAACTTCTCTTTGCTATGAAGTGGAATTAGTGGGACTTAAATCTATGGCAATGTACTTGTACTTGCGATGTTTGAAAAATGATTGTGTGATATAGGTGCCATATCCATTCATTAATGCTGTGTTTTTAAAAGGCATATAATGAGCTGTGTTTCTCTTGCTGGTTATGCTTATGGACATACTGTGCAAGATATCTTTGCGTAGCTTTGTTAGTGTCGGCTATATTTGAATGTTTGATAGTTTGGAGACATCATCAGTATGTAGTAGTTTGAACCCAGGTCAGGGCAGGCTGTTAGATAAATGTTGCTGCTGTCCGTGGTGCTGAAAGGCTGGCTTGCATGATGAGTGTATGGCCAGTCACCTGTAACGTTAGCATACATGGTGACAGTAACAGTTCTCTTGAATGGCTGTGCGTGTGCTTGTGTTGGGGGGGGGGGCACAAAAAACATTTTGCACCTGGGCCTATCACCATGATGTTACGCTGCTTCACAGAGGTAATTACACAGGCTAAGTACTGTGATTAAGAAGACACAGGTGTAAATAATCAGGGGTGGGGAAGGCAATCACAAAGGCGGGAAACACACAAGGGTAGGAGGTGAAGTATCTGCAATGAGAGGAGAGGTAAGTACCATCAAAATAAAACAGGAAATGACAACACAAAAACAGAAAATTAAAAAAAATAAATGACTTGACACAGGATGAGGATCAGTATTCTTTTAGATTTTTATATTATGACTGTATATTTGTTCAGAGACTTCTGAAAAGACCAGTTCCTGCTGAGCACAATGCATAACTTATGTTTTCACTTCCTGATGAATCCCGGACCCCCACCTGTGTTCACACCCTGTCAGTGTGTGTAAAATAAGGTTAATTCATATGCGTTACTAATTTAGCGGTTTTGGTATCTGGGCAGTACTTTTAATTTAATGATATTTTCATAAATTCAATATTTCAGCCCAGCACAGTAATTTGACTCTTTAGTCAGAGTATGTTTTATTTCAACAGGTAAGATTAGTGCATCCAGGAAGGTTTTTATTTCATTTATTTCAGCTTCAGTTTTTTCAGTTGTAGTGAGTCAGGGGGGGATCTGTTTGGTTAGGTGATGTGTTTTCTTTTGTTGAACATAAATGTAATTATAGTTAGGCAGTTCAGGGGAATTTGGGTCTCTAAATTTCCTGTGCTGCCCCCGCGACCCGACCCCGGATAAGCGGAAGAGGACGGTACGGTAATTCCCTGTGCTATTAAATGTGTGTGTGGACACATCAACACAAACAAAAGGATAGGCCTTGCTGAAGCTAACTTCCTGATTATCTGCTGGCAATGTGTCTCTATCATGTGACTTTGCATAATGCATGAATCACCTTGATTCCCGCAAAATTTTTCAGGAATTTCCAAGAAGATGAGTTCCTGCCATAGATGTACAGTAATACATGCATGGTTCCCCCTGAGACCAGCACACACTGTTCTTCACACTGTTCTGGCAGTATTTTGTATCAAGAAGCACAAAGTCGTCCGTTGTCTTTCTGATAGTTTATTCAGTCGTCTGCAAACGGATTCCTTGCTGTCTCAAGCGTGAGATGGCACGAATGAGCCCAGAGCAGAGGAAATAGTCAGATTATATACAATACATTATCTTGTGAAAGGATGACCTTGTTCTACCATCAGAACAATGTAAGCACAATAGTCACGTCATAATGTTTGTACAATCAGGACAATGGTTAGTCAGTAGATTTTAACATACATGATGTTCACTCAATGTTCAATGAGGTTCACTCAATCAGCTTTTCATGTGAAATAAGTGGTGTCATGATCAGCAGATTATGTCACACACATACACCTAATCATATTACAGTTACTCATTTGTATCAGAGAAGATGACTAATAAGAATTCCCATTACAACACCAAAGCAGTTCCAGTGCTGGTTCGGGATCAGTGCTTAATTTGGAACCGGTTTTTTCCTGTTCATACAGACAAGGAACTGGCTCTGGGCCAGAAAAACTGAGCCAGAGCGGCACCAGTTCTTTGCTGGACTAGAAGAAAGAACCGCTTACGTTAGGGGGCAAGGGGTGGGGTTAATGAGACCAACCACAACAAACAAGACCGTGTGGTGAACAGATAAGAGAGTGAATTATCCCTTGAACATTTGACTGATGGTGAAATTCATGCGCTGTGAATTAGCTGTGCTCTGCCAGCTAACAACAAACGCTAACAACCATCTCAATCCTGTCGAGCAGCACAAATACGTTGAATCTGTCGTGTTTGGATGTGAGCCAGGAGAAACAACCGTACAAACGATAGTCTGCCATTGTTGTTGTTGTTGCTTCAGAGTTGGCGCGAGTCTTTATGGGAAAGCAGCGAACGTCACTGGTGTATGCGGTGACGTCATTATGTGGGCCTACAAGAACTTTGAGCAGTGGGAAAGCAAACTGGTTCTCAGCTGGTTCGCAGCCCAGCCCAGCACTGGAACTGCTTTGGTGTGAAAGGGGTATTTGTGACTTTGCATAATGCATGAAATATCTAGATTCTGAGGAAGAAATTCCTACACATTTATTTTGATAGACGTGATAATTAAATGATGTCTGAAGATAGCCCTTTGATCATTCATGGCCCCTGATGATTTTACCTTTTGCTACAGTACTCCCTCCTGTTTTGGCCCTTCTCAGTGTTAATTGACATTGACACCTGACTTCCCATCTGAATGCAAATGCCCTCCCTTCCTGCCCTTTTCTCTCTTTTCACTTGCTGATTATGGTCTTGATCTTACTCTATAAAATACTTCAATTTCCTTTGCTCTGGGTCAGTTTACTGTCGCAGACCCACTCTGTGTCAGTCCACTCGCGGGATATCAAGGGATATCGATAAACACCACCATCACAGCAAACTTTGAAGTGCTGTGACCCGGATGCCAACATACTTCCACAGGAGACTCCTTTTCCAGACCAAAGACACACCAGTGACCTCAGAATCCAAATTACACTAAAGGTAAGGGGTCCTTTTGAAAATCAAATTATTGGTACTGCTGTGAAACTGGAGCCCCATCCTTTCAGTGAATCCCCACACTATTGTTCTTCTTGGTTCCTCATGTACAGTGCACAAATAGTATTTTAACTTCCTTATGTTTCACATGATGCACAATGGCTCACACTGTACTTGTTGTTGTCGTTTGTGTGCTGTATTCATGGGAAACACAAGGTAAAATATTTTTCTTTAAATATTTTGTGTTGTAGTGAGTTGAATTAGACATTGTTGAATTAGACATTGTTGATACAAGTTTGAACTTTTTAAAATATTCATACATCACTTTCATTATGTCTTTCAACCATTACAGTAGGTAACATTTATGGAGCTTTTAAAATGTAGTATAGTTCTATTCAGTATCTGCACTGTTCTTTATTTTTATCTTCATCTAATTATGTTTTCTATAAATTGTATTTTGTAACTTGAGAATCTGAATCTCAAGGCTTTTACCACACTGTCAGGAATGTAATTATTTTTACTTATTTATTAATTTAATTTGCTGGTCTGAAAATAAGAAAAAATGCAAACTAATAAAACTAAAAATAAAATAATACCAGAATCAGCCCAAAGCTGATAGACTGGGTTGCCATTTGGTTTCATCTTGGTTAAAGGGAACAGAGATATGGGTGTTGGTGGAAACAGGTAAATCACAGTAACTTCTGCTTTCCTGGAAGTCCTGATTACATTAAAACAAACTAACACTAAGGCTATGTTCACACTGCAGTTAAAAGTGACCTGAATCCGATTTGTTCGCTCAAATGTGACCCATATCTGATTTGTTTTTGATTAAGGCCTGTGAACGTAGCCTAAGAGACTTCCCAGACTCTTTGTGCAGACTTTACAACTGTAGTTACAAAAATGATATGAAGAGTAAGAGTGAGATTACTCAAATTAATTAAAGGATCACAATAAATTGTGGTCATTGAAAAAGATTACATAAAATCACAGAGCTTTAGGAAAAAACTTGAACTCCTTTTCCCTGTTTTATGTTGTTGCTGTCTGATGCAAACTTTATATGTCCAAAACAAGATTTAGTCACAAACTATTTTCAATGGTCTGTTTTAGTCAAATGTGTCTATAACCCACAGAGAGAGATCAATAGCATTGATATATGAAAAGAATAAAATTGACAAAATATGGAGATGTAAGCTTTCTGCCCAAAAACAATAATGTGTGTGTGTGTGTGGTGTGTGTTTGTCTTTGTCACTTGATGGGAACCGCAGTCAGACAGCACACTATCAACGTAGGTACCAGCATTTTTGTGGGGACCAAAATCCTGGTCCTAGCAGAGCACTGAATTCATTGAAAAGAAGGTCAGGGGGATGTGAGTGTGTGTGTGTGTACTTGTATAGCTATCATAGTAAGAACCGATTTGAGTTTTATATCCAGAAAGTGAGGACATCTTAGGACAGTAAGGACATTTTGGTCGGTCTTCACTCTCTGACACACCCTCAAAGGGCTTCAGGCTTAGATTTAGGCTGAAAGTTAGATTTGAGTTTAGGTTCAGTTTAGGGAAAGGGTTAGGGTTATGCATACAGTTGTGATGGTTAAAGCGTATTTATATCCACAGAAGACCTGTTAAAACTAAATGAGGAAATAAAACTTTCATTTATATTCTGTTCCCCAGTATATACCTAATTTCAGTTTTGAAAATATTTGTATTGTTTGATGTGTAAAATGATTCAGACTTGTGTGTCCTTCTCTGTATGTCTCAGGTTATAACTGATTACATATTGTTAACCATTACAAATATTAGTGTCCACATCAATACCTACACTTCATCACTTTGACGGCTTTTATAGAAGACAAGCAGCACAGTCCATCTATACATCTATATCTCTACTTTTATACATCTAAATCTACAGTGAGGAGCTTGTTGTAAAACTACTTCACTGTTAGAAGAACTGCAGCTTCTGTCTTCTCACTTTGTTGAACCTCTAAAACTTTTGTTTTTGTGATAAACATTTACTTGTTTTAAGAAATGTACAGTGTTTTTATAGAGATCGTTTTAGTGAGATTTTATAAATTAAAGACAACCCAACAGGAAACATTTACATTACCAGGTGACAATTACAACAAAATTATGCTAAAAGATTCCTTATTGTGATTTTGGTCTGAGAAACTGTAGCTAGACATATCTCTGTTTAGACAGCAGGTGGCTGCATGATGATAATGATCACAGTGTAGCAGAGCATGCATCTGTATTCTGGAGGGGAAATATGTAGCCTATGTGTTGTTTAAATTTAGTTAGTATTGATACTTTAAATGAAATTCTGAAATTCAAATATGTGAAATTAGTGATGAAAAGTTCACCTCAAATGTAAAATTATGTTGTACTCATAACACTCCTATAAATTCACCAATATTTACAGTCCATTAATCTAAATGAGACCATCTGCCATTATTTGTTTTAAATCATTCAGATTAATTTAGAAAAATTACTTGAATGGAGTAAAGACAGTAACAGCAATACTCTCACTTTTTAATGACCACTTTTAAAAACAGTGGTCTGAATAAAGCATACAAGTGATTTTAATGTGTGTTCTTTTTACAGGGTCCAGTGCTGTGACAACTGTGTTTGTGCAGAAAGGGAAGGATTTACATCTGGATGTTAAGAAACGTGTTGTTCTAGTCGAAGACAATGAATTCAGATGGACAATCAATGACACTGTCAATGTAGTGAGATTGTCGCCTGATAAAACAACAAAGATTAGTAGCAGTTATAAAGAAAGGCTTGAGTGTTCTGTACAAAATCACTCTTTGCTTTTGAAGAATGTGCAACACAGTGACAGTGGAGATTACACTGCACTCATAACTGGAGACATAAACCAACGTGTAGCTGAATACAAGGTCATAATTCAAGGTAGGTTTCTTTAGATTTCAAACATTGATACACAGTAGTACCCTGTTTTATAACCCTTCACACCTACCTTTTGCCTCCTAGATCCAGTGTCTCCAGTTCAGCTGTCAGTGAACTCTGTGTCTAACAGCACAGAGTCCTGTAACCTCACTATGACCTGCAGTACAGAGGACTCTCTCATCAGCAGTACTTTTAGATGTGACAACCAAACCTGCCATCAGGAGGGAGGAGAGCAGTCAGAGGTCACAACCTCTGGTTCTTCTCTCCGTGTCTACCTGTTGAATGACTTCATCATCTGTAACCATAGCAACCAGGTCAGCTGGACCAGAGACATGAAGGAGATTCGGCCTCTCTGCTCTCTAACTGCTGGTGAGACTGAAAGAACAGATTAATGACAATGATACGCTTACCCACACTGCTTGTCATGCAGTGAATTTGTACACATGATATAAGTGTAAATACAGACCCAGTTTCAGGATGAAGTGACTATTTTATTATTATTTATTACACATTTTTGTTTTTATTAGTTAAATTTTGGGGTATTACAGCATTTTTTTCCCCCCCAGTGGATTATTACAGACTTGTTTGATGTTATGTGTGGCTGTCTTGACTGTGAATGTAGCTGCTGTAACCAAGTCATTTCCTGAGAAGGATCAATACAGTACCTGTCTATTTAAATCTGAGGAGGTTTTTAAATATTGTGAAGGGGCATTGTATTAATATAATAAAATTAATTGATTTAACCATGTAATAGCATGAAGAAGGCAGCAGGAGGAGTGTTTGATATAGTAAAACATGGCATTGATAAAAATAAGTATATTTGGCCATATCACCTCAGAGGCTCTGTAATTTGTAATTAAAATGTTCTTACTGTAAAAGTTATGAATCTAGGATTTTTTGGAAAGTAACACGTAAATATGTAAACATTTCTGATCATTTTTTTGTTTATTTGAAGGTACTTATCTGCGCATAGTAATTGGCATTGGGATCGTGATTGTAGTTTTCCTCCTTCCTTTCTCCTGTATTTGCTTCCTTTACAAAAGACACACAAGTAAGTCCTATCGTATATTTCATCATAAGAGTAATAATGTAATTCAAATCTTCATAAATGTTTGTATATGAATTCCATCATTGTAACATAACCGTCAACTGCAGCAAATATGAACAAAAAAAAAACACAAGCCCTTCCACTACAGTGAACTTCAGAATAATGAACATTTTATTTTGCATTTGAGCTCAATAAGCATTTTTTTTCCTTTTTCTGCCAAAATCTGTCTTGAATTTTACAACTTGTTTCAATTTATGATTTAATGCTGCTAACCTCAATCAGCTTTATTATTATCATTATTAAGAAAATCAACAATGTTTTTTTTTAAATGACAGACCAACAAAAAAGAAATAACCGTGAAAATGCAATATATGAAAGTCTTCGGGTAAGTGAGGAGTTTCACATTGTGTGTAATTTAATTTAACATTTAATAACTGATTTTCAGAAACAGATGAAATGTAAAAAAAAGTTTAAAAAATGTTAAATGTGAAAACAATGCAGCCTTCCTAATACATTTGACAGCCTGTAACCATGCACACCAAATTCTTCATCATAATGACTTGGCAGTCTATCTAAATGACCAGACTTCAACCAGTCTGCTGTACTACTGCTGCTACTTTCTGTGAACTGAATTACTTTGATTTTTTTCTAGGATCTCAATCTCAACCAAACTACTGATCAGAATGCCACAGAAGATGCTTCAGGTCTTTCTCCAAACTCCGCCTATGCTTTGATAGGATTTCAAACTGCACGTGTACGATCCACTGAGACTGTAAACACCCCCAAGCCAGAGACCATTTATGCTCTAGTTACCTAAGCTCCAATGTCCAACCACCAACTGAAAAATACTGATCATGATGAAGATTCAGTCCATTCACAGGACTAAATCCTGGTGTGTCCTGATGGATTTTAAGTCTTCAAACACATTGCTTAGAGTGCTTGCTGGACTCTCTTGCATGACGTTTGTTACTGAAACAGAAAGTTTCCTCAATGGCTAAAAACTGTACTTGTAATGTAAATATGTTTGACTTTCATGTTCTGATTGTGACTTTGTTACTTTACATTACCACGAGTGAAACCGCTGCATGGAAATGACTATAACTAATGACTAGAAACTGTATAAATAAAGAAATGACTATATACCATAAACAATCTCTGTGTAAAATAATCTGCAATTATATAAATCTCAAATATAAATAAATTCCTGATACTATATACAAGTGTGCAATGTTCTTGGGATTAAACAGATTTGCTCCATGCTTGAGAGAATCTCACAGGTTCACATGCAGCTTCTCATTTTCCAATACTAATGCACTTAAGGTAAACAACAGGCAAAGACTATGACCTTTCAAAATTAGATATATTCATTTCCATGGGACTCAGGTTGCCAGGTTCGTTGTAATAGAGATGAGAGCTACACTAACAATGACCAAGGAGACTCGGATACAAATTGTTGAACACAGGCAGATTTACTAAAGCTGTAGTGACCTTTAAAACACAAAAATTTAAGCCACAGATAAAATACTAAAAGTCCAAATAAGGGGCAACGAATGATAAAAAGTCCAGGATAAAATTAGGGGGGTTAAAATAAATAAAAGGAATAAAATAATGGTCTCTTTCCAGCTGCAGGACGCTCCACTCGTGTAATCTCTGTTTCTTCTGCGGCCACACACACACCCGGTAAATCAGGAACCTGTTAAAACATAAGGCCACCAGTATCAAACCCATAAAACATGGGTCCTGTTATGTTTCTCTGAAGGGATGCTGCGGGCAGAGTTCCTCACTCTGCAGCTGCATGTAGTCTGCATCTTCTGCTTTTTCTCAACGATGGCTGGTGTTAGGTCATTCTGCTGCTAGCCATGACTCACTATGTCCTTGACCCCGTTCTGTGCCATTCTCTTCGACACTGTTCTCCTCTCAATAAAAGACTCCAGGCCCTCCCCTCAGCTGTGGATTTGCCACGGTGTAACCTGTGGCAAGCTCATTGGGCGCTAAAACTGTCAATCAATATCACAGAGCTTGCACAGGTGCATTCAATAGGCCTACTGAGTGGTGTGCTTCCACTTCCTGTAGTTACCCTAGTTACGTGATAAACTATGACCACCTCCTCTCGCTGCTGTTATTGTAGTGTACAAGCAATGATGCCATCAAAGTTTGCACAGTACTGTCCCAATGTGCGAGTGATTTTAGACTGCACAGAAATCAGATGTGAGGCACCATCATCACTCACACTGCAGTCTGAAACATCCTCCACCTACAAAAACACCAACACCTTTAAAGGTCTAATTAGTATTGCCCCATGTGATGTTATTACCTTTATCTCAAAGCTATTCACTGGTTCAATATCAGACAGAGAATTTACACAGCAGTCAGGAATCCTCCGCCTATTTGAGTCTGGAGATGCGTGCATGGCTGTCAAAGGCTTTGTCATCAACCAGATGCTGTCTGAAGTTGGGGCGACACTCATAATCCCCCCATTTAAAGAAGAAGAAGAAGCGCCAGATTCAGCAGAGAGGACACTGAAGAAAATCATAGACTGTATAAAAGAAATGGACGTAACATCCGTGACATCACCCATTGGTTTGTGGACTGCTGCTCGGAAGCCAATAGTTTTGAATCTGGGCAGTGCCATCTTGAAAATTTCAGGTGCATGCTGGGAAAATTAAAAACACAGATTCTACTTATATGGGCATGAGGCGGGGCCATGGGTGGAGCGGGGAGGTTGCGATTGGTTGTCGAGGACATTGTGCAATCAACCTGTCAATCACGACGTAGCCACGCCCTAATGCATACCCTGCTTTATTGTCAAATATAAAATCAGAGAGGCCAAAATTTCACAAATGAACATCATACTGCATTGAAGAAGGCTTTAAGCTAGCGATTGAGACCATAAACACATTTTGAAGACGTTTACTGAGGTTAGAAATCAAGTGAGAAGTTGATGAATTCTCCATTGACTTGTATAGAGACAGAAGTCCTTTTGACACCAAAATGGTCGCCCCCTGGTGGCCTTTTGATAGAATGCAGTTCTAAGTTATTTCTGCGTTGGCCTCATTTCAGAGGACCGGAACTCTCCACCTGGAAAAAAACCCAGAGCATTGCCCGACTAAGGATCTTGGTGGAGAGCGTCATCAGAAGGGTTAAAGAATATCATATCTGGGGCACGACCGTTCTTTTGAACCTTTCAGGCTCTGTCAATCAGCTATGGGCACCTTGTTGCTTAATGTCCAACTATCAAGGCCCTTGATGTGAAGGGTGATATCCCAGTGTGAAACATTGAATATAAAGCATAAGAACATGATTTTTTTCAAATGTTTATTGATGTTTTGTTTACATTTCTTTGTTTAAATCTGAGCACACATTTTTTAAATAAAGTTCAGGCGATGACATTTATAGTACAATGTAAATAAGGTAATATGATTGAGTGAAAATTAATACAATGACATGAATATTCTCACAAATACATGGAAAATAGAAGTGTGTGTGTGTGCGCTTGCATGTGCATGCATGTGTGCCTGCCTGTGTGTGTGTGTACGGTTTTCTCCAATTTATAAATTAAAAACAAAGAAAGATTCTACCATCACCCTTGTTGACTATATTTACTTGACATTCAAGAGGTATGTATCCATGTATGTGTTGAAATAAAACAGATCACGTTTAGCCTTTATCTCAGTAACAAGGCATTCATCAAGCAAATTATCTCTACTGTCAGGTCACTTTTTGTCAATGTTATGAACACCCACAAGTATTTTTGTCAAGTGCAAGGCCAGTTGCACTTCACAAAAATACTTGCGGGTTTTTTTGAGTTTCGCCTTACCATCAACAAACTTAACGTGCTGCACCTCTGTTATACTGTCTACATTTGGACATTTCACTTCAGCTAAGCCAAAGCGGAAGGGGGGGGACAAACTGTAGGTATCGTTCTAATGTGTAGCCAATTAAGGGAAGTTGTGAGAATGAGGGTGCTTCTGGATGCTTAATGATTTCTTGGGATATTACTGACGGGCTATACATCCGAATGAAAACTTCCTAGAATTAGAAGAATTCACACAGAATACTGTTTTCTATCAGTAGTTGAGCTTATCTGACATGCTTTCGAACACTTACCTCTATAATTAGAGATAAAACACTCGTAAAATAACTTTTCCAGTTTGGACGTTTCCACTGTAATGTTCACACACCAGTCGATACACATCGTCTTGACGGACTTTGAGGAGGTGATGGAGCGATGTTGTCCAGCGATAACTGTCAGCCATGGTGAATGCAATGCATTAACCAGAAGAGCAAACACACCACTCCAGCGACTTCTGGTGGGTTCTTCCAGCTTTCAACTGTGACGTGACATAGGCCTATCAGGCAGTCACTTAAGGCAGGAAGTCATCACACTGAGTCACTTCAAAATAAAAACATTCAATAAAAAACATTAAACACAGTAACAAACCAGAATAAAATCATAACTTAATTAAAACTCAAATGAATAAAAGATAAAAACATGCAACATAAAATACTCTTAAAAACAGACTTCCACCTTGTTACACAAACATACGATCTCCAACTATCACAAGCTCTAAACAAATCCTTTCTGAGACAGCAACACAGATGAGCAAGCCAGTTAACAGCAAGTCACAGCTGACAGCTTTTCTCCTGCATGCTGCTGCAGTGCTGGGGGGACAGAGAGATCACACAGCCACAGAAAGGCCTAGATAGGAGACAGAAAGAGGAAGCTGTGGAAAGGGCCAGACAGGAGACGCTGCAGAACGTGCTAGACAGATGAGAGATCAAGCCACAGAACGTGCTCGACAGGAGAGAGATCGTGCCGCAGAAATGGCGAGACATGAGAGAGAGTGGAAACTACAGACAGGGCTAGACGGTAAAGAGAGAAAGTAAAAGGCAGGCAGGAAAATGAGAAGCTGGAGGCCGAGTAAAGGGAAAGAAGAGATAGTGTCACAGGTTTCTTAAATCTCGGGCACACAAGCACACAGACAGAGTCAGTTAAAGTCCAATAATAGGAAATTTAATAACACAGGCAGGCTTTGTTAAAAGAGTCAAAAATGGGGGAGACAGAGGGGACACAGTCTTTAACGGGATCCCAGAAAGCTGGCCAGTCTATGGTGCCCCTTTTTGTAGTCTGTACTCCACCTTAGTTCCAGGGGTTCTGTCCAAATAGGAAGGGGTGAGTCGGGTGACGAGGGTGTGGCTACAGCGTTAGTGCACTCAGCTGTCAGCTTGATATACTGGCAGTGTGTTCTGGTGAGCCAGCTCTGGAGGTGCCTCAGGACAGAAGAAAACACAGAGTAAAGGCACCAATTCTATTCTTCACTGCAGTGCGTCCAAATCTGCATTGTTTTACTCGCCTCCTATGTAAGGGCGTGGCAATCCACTCAGCCAGCGTGTCTTTTGCCGACCCTTCCCATCTGGTGTCCTCTTCTCTGCCATCTCTGCTCACTTCTGCCAGTCCAGTCTCAGTCCTGCTCGGAGTCCTTTTATCTGTGTTGGGAGGTGCCAATTTACTGCAGGGTAGGTAGGTGAGGTCCTTCAGACACTCAGGAGAGAAACACTTCAAATCAATGAATTACACAAAATCAACACAAACAATACAGTGCAATAAAACACAAAAAGATCTCTCCTGGTCCCTTTGTGACACTAGCAAAGTACAGACTGTATAGGCCAAAAGAAAAGGATAGCACTGTAAAGTCACAGTATAAGGGAAGAAAGGAAAGCATTGGCTTCAGAAGTCAGTGTTAGCTCTCATAGCTGAGGCTGGAGAATCAAATACATCTTTGCAAAGTTCATATAGATAACAGCACTATATTTACAGGAAAAGGTATGTTGGTACTGTGTTATGTTGCACCAGAGTTCACAAAAGGATTATTTTCTCCTGTAGTCCATTGGGACAAAAGTCATTTAAAAGTTTATATTGAGCATTTGTTGCATTAATTAGTTTGATTCACTTTAACACATGTATTTAGGTAGCTCAGTGCACATTCACTGTAACCACTTCCTTTCTCATATGGCTCAGTATAGCACCGCTTTCATTTTACATGTTCTGTACTTCATTAAAGTAATGACTACAACAAGAGTTGACAGAAAGACTCACCAGACATTTTGCCATAAAAGCACCCTGCACTGCACCCTCCATTTTATGAGATTTTATTAAAAATAATCTTACCTGACCAATTGATGAAGACAGCAGGCAAAATATATTTATTGCACATTATCTTTTAGTCTCACCAGCAGTTGGACAGCAGAGATCTGATCATCTGTTTTTTCATGTGTGATTTTTGAGTTACTAACATTGCCCAACCAACTATTGACATTTTTATCAACGCCCCTTTTCATTTTCAGTCTGGAGAACAATGACATGAAGAGTAAACAGTCTACAGAGGAAAATGAGTAGTAAGATGACACCGTTTGTGATTGCTGAGAGGTGGGAATATGAAATATAAAAAGTCACTTATTATTATTATTATTATTTTAATATGTTGGAAATTGTTTGGAACGTGATTGTTAAACTTTTATCTAATCAACATTAAGTTGATTAGATAATGTAGTTAATGGGGTTAATGTAGTCCAAAGTGAGATCTGTTGAAAATGAGACCTATTATTTAATAAAGTTAATTTTGAGATTAGAGTCAATATTTCATTTCAGTTCTTTCAGTATTATTTTAGATTTTTGAATGATGAGTGTATTGGCTGGAGATTTGACTTGTGGGAGTACCTTGCAAGGCAAGTTCCTACTGAGCCATTCCATTAATAGTCCTTTCACTTGCTAACCCTAACCCTCACAACAAACACACAATGGCTCTCGCTGCACTTCTCTTGGCTGTCTGTGTGCTGTCCTCGTGGGAAACACAAGGTAAAACATTTTTCTTTAAATATTTTCTGTTGATTGACTTTGTTTTCAAAGTCTGGTTGTTGTAGTGAGACACTGCTGGAAGTTGTTTTTGATTTAGATAATATTGATATAATGTGCTATAAAATTGAACCATGTGTTTAGTGAAAATTTGAACTTTTTTTAAAATAATTTATTTTTTGTGTTAAAGTAACATGCAGAGTATTATGATTGAGGTTTTCTGCTGTCAGTGTCAGTATAACTTTTAACCGTTAACATTTGTGAAGTTTTTATTTTATTTGCTATATTTCCTTTCAGTACCTTCACTGTTAGATTTATTCAGATTTTAATGGATTTTATCTTAATTATGTTTTCTATAAATTGTATAACACTTTTAGTTTTTCTATGAGTTACTAAAACAATACTGAAATCACTAAAAAATGTTATATTATATTCATATGAATCAAGTATCAATTCTGCTTTCCTTGTGTTAATTACACATGTGACCCTCTCCATCAAAATGAGTCTGATGACGCAGTGGTCCGTTCTTGTAAAAACACAATTTTTCATGCCTGAGGTTTCGTGTGTCTCTGAAAAAACAATACTCAGCTTTAATATTATTCCAAAATCCAATGGTAAATAGTTTTGAAGCTCTTAAACATGACGTGAGGTCGTAAATTGGATTATTCCACCGCACTAGAGGATGATAGTCTAATGGAGCAGAGTCTGACTTGCAGCCCACCGATTATAACATCAGGGTAGACAAAATAAGCTTAGGCTTCAGTCTACACCTTTTTTTCAGTCAAATAAAATAAAAGAGAATAAAAGAGAAAATAAATAATTTGTAAGAGAAACATATAGGGATGAGTAAAGAATGATGATATATTCATTGTTTTGTTTATATATCACTTTTTCTCTTATATTTGTTTTGTTTGTTTTGTTTTGTTTGCATGCAATTATTCATGTAAATTATTGTGAATTTATTTTGCAAATGATCGGAAAAATAAAACTAACCCTAACCTAACATCAGCTCCGTTCGTAACGCTAAAAGTGAGACAGAGGAAGATATTCCACCTGTGGTTGATGATGATGACATACAGCGTCTGATTAGTTAACCACAAGGTCACGTGCACATAAATGTGTGAAGGTATGTCTAGACTATGTCTACAACAATATTGGCTTAATTTGAGTCTTAATATATTTGTTTCAATCCAAGTGAACATTGGCTGAATGTGGATGATTATCTTTAAAGCCTCTTTTCTCAAAAATAACGTTTGTTGACAGCCAAACTTTGGAAGAGCATATCTCACTGAATATTTGGTGTAGAACGATTACATTGGTTTCGCTATAAAGCTGAGACTGTCTTCCTCATACAGACAACTCAAAGTGTTATAACGTGAAACGTATCACATTATAACGTGAAAGTCATAGTTGGTCTCAAGCAGACGTGGACTGTCTGTGATATACTCACTTTCTCCGTAAACCACGGCGTCACGAAACGGTCCGCTGCTGGTGTGTGAAGAGGCAAACATCATGCCCTCTATCTGATGTGATTATTTTCCTTCAGCAGTTAGAAGTGAGGCTTTATCTATGGTTAAAACATGCTGCGGTCATTTCATCCTACCACGAAGCCTACGGAGAGAGATCTGTTTTAGCGCACCTTAAAGGAGTCACATCACAACCTGTGCGCTCCTTAGTGTGCGTTAGTGCTTGTTGACTGATGTAGCTCCTCCTACGGCAGATCTATGAATGACTGACTCTACCGTAAGAGCATGAACATTCCCGTGTACTTTATAATCCCTCTCAGTTTAATCATATCACAGTATCATCCACTGTGCTCAGTAACAGCAGGATCTCATCATGTCTAATCATGTAAGGTCCATGGTAAGATGCAGCAGAGAAACTGAAAGCAGTTTTTATCAAATTCAGTGTTAGTCCGGTTAACTTGGAGCATTACATGATCACTTGTCTTATTTTCTGTATTTTCTAATTGAGGGACTGATAGCCAGGACTTGAGAGAATCATTTTATTTTCTGTTTATATTTTATATAATTTGTATTTCATGCAACTTTGTGTTTCTGCTGCTTATCCCTGTCTTACCCTATGTGTCTTGAGACAGCTCCACCTCATCTGTCCAATATGAAAGCAGTCGATTTATGATCTATTCAGTCATTGGTGAGTGAGTCTAGCATTAGACTAGCAGCCAGAGTTTGCTTATTGTTGAGCGAGTGGTCCTTCGTTGTTTTTTAACCACTTCTTACTGTTATCAGTGGCGTGCACAGACTTTTTGAAGGGCAGGGGCGAAAAAAAAAGGGCACATGCAGCGCGTCCTCACCACTGAAGAGGGCACTTTAGTGTGTGTGTTTTGCCAACCAGGAGGGCACCTTAGCACGCGTTCTGGCTCCCAAGAGGGCACCTTAGCACGCGTTCTGGCTCCCAAGAGGGCACCCTAGCACGCGTTCTGGCTCCCAAGAGGGCACTCTTGGGAGTGCCCTCTGGCTCCCAAGAGGGCACTGTCTGTCTTTTTACCGTATGTCTGTATTGCATGTTGTTTTGTTTTTTATTGTATGTTATTTATGCAACACTGTCCCTGTCTCCAAGATAAATTTCTCCCTAGGGAGACCAATAAAGTAACCTAACCTAACCTAACCTAACTTTAGCGTGTGTTTTGGCTCCTAAGAGGGCACTTTAGCGTGCGTTTTTCAACAATTGGGCCACGAGGGGGGGCGACCACTCCCCCGTGCACACCACTCACTGTTATAATAGCGTGTTAGTCATATGTAAAGCACTTTAGACCATGCAGAAATAGATGAAAGAACAGTGAAATCTACCATTATCGCATTTTCACAAAAGAGTCTTTGGCCTGATCTGAGATAATCCAGTCCAGATTTAGGTGTAGTGGTTTGTGTGAAAGTGTGACTCAGAAAACAGTACGTGTTCTTCTGACTAACACGCTGTTATAACAGTAACAAGTGGAAAAAACAGAGCATTGGTCGCTGAGCAATGTAAGTTGAGGTTCCCATACATTTCCCCGCATCTGCTGACGCTGTTTCATTTTTATTTTTTCGAAGTGCCGCAACCGCGACAGTAGGCTATACTAGATGTTGGCAGCTAAAAACGATGCATTAGAATATGGCCATTTGTTTTAAAGTAGGCTACGCATGCAACATTTCTGGATGCAGGTGCACACGTCCACAGAAGCAGGCTTTCTGAGTGCTCCCTCGTGGAGATGACACTGTAGAGTTAAAGTATAATAATGAAAGCATTTTGAAAGTGGAGGGACACAAACAGGAGGGGGATTTTCCACTGGTCACAGGGGAAATTACGCCCCAGTTTGAATGTGGAGAATGGTTACCATGAGACCAATTTAATAACGCGCTGAATGTATAATGGCATGTTGCCTTTCAAGACTGAAAATGAACCAGTGCATGTCTCATCTCACAGATAAAGGTGCCCATCTCACCTTTTCATATTTAGTGCAATGTAATGAATCTGAGGGCAGAGACTGAGACTCAGACTGAGACTGAGACTCAGAGACTGAGTCCAGAGACAGAGGCCTGAGACAGAGGCTTGTCTATAGATAATGTCACCATAATCTAGAACTGATAGAAAGACTGCTTGGATGAGCTGTTTCCTGCAGGGCAAAGGGAAATTGTTTTGTTCTGGTACAAGTATCCTATTTTGTAAGTTTTTGATCCAACCAGATGCCTAGATATTTGTATCTCTCTAACTTAGAACGTGATTTTTTTTCTAGCGTGGCAGCAATACGCTTCCATACAATGAAGGTGTGTCACTGTGCTACTGGTTAGACTTTACCAGATGATGTGAACAGCTGACATGTCAATTGATGCTCCACAAATAACAGCAAGGAAATTATGAGCTTTGACAAAGATCATTATGAGCTGTCTAGAAGGAGCAGAATGACTAAAGAATGAGAATGATGTGAGCATACAAAAAGATGTTCTTCCTGTCTGAACTTTCACTAAGCTTCATTAGTTCAAAAACTACAAAAGTACAACAATGATATCAATGCAGGCAAGATATAGAGACACAACTTTAAATTCAGAGTGAGATTACACAAATGAATCAATGAGAGAACCACAATAAACTATGATTATTGAAAAGTATCACATAAAAGCGGCTACATATCATTACAGAGCTTTAGGACAAAGTGCAAACTTGAAATAAACTCTGTAGTGTGTGTGTGTGTGTGTGTGTGTGTGTGTGTGTGTGTGTGTGTGTGTGTGTGTGTGTGTGTGTGTGTGTGTGTGTGCGTGTCAGAGCATTTTCTGGTCAACATATTAGCAACAGGATCTATTTTGTGCTTACGGATGACATTTGTTTAGTGTGAAAAAGGAGCTACTGCAATATCAAGCAGAATTTATTTCTACAGAAAACCTGTTAAAACTAAATGAGGAAATCAAATGTTTACTTCCTGTTTTTCCTCAATACACTTTTTGAGGCCTGTTTTAAGTTCTTGAAAGCTTAGGGTTAGGGGTAGGGTTAGGGTTAAAATCATGCAGACAACTTTTATGTCTTCATCTGTCTCAGGTTATAATTGATAACATATTCCTAACCATAGTGTCCACATCAATACCTGCACTTCATCAGTTTGACAGCTTTTATGGAAGACAAGCAGCCACAGAGATATACATCTATATCTCTACTTTTATACATCTAAATCTACAGTGATGAGCTTGTTGTAAAAACTACTTCACTGTTGGAAGAACTGCACTTTCTGTCTTCTCACTCTTTGTTGAACCTCTAAAACTATTTACTAATAAACATTAAGTGTACAAAGTACCAAAACATATGCAAAATTATTCCTTATTATGAGTTGTCCACCTGAGATACTGTAGCCAGACATATCTCTTTTCATACAGCAGGTGGCAGCATAATGATAATGTTCACAAAGTGGCAGAACATGGAAGAGGAAGCATCTGTATTTAAACAACACTTTGTCTTGTCGTCTCAAATTCATATATGTGAAATGAATAATGAAAAGTAAATCTCAAATGCAAAACTTTATTGCACGCATAAAACTGCTATGAATTCACTAATATTTGTCAATACATTTATTGTCCATTAATCTAAACGAGACTGTCTGCTTATTTGTCTTAAATCATTGAAATGAATCTATAATCATTACTCAGTGTTTGGTGAGAAAAGGCATTGACAGCAACTCTCACTTTTTAATGACCACTTGTAAAAACCAAAAATCCAACTCCCAAACTGGTCCTTTGGCTTATGAATTGGCATGAGGTAGGCTATAGCTCCACGGACACATGGTCCAAAACTTTACTACTATTATAAAAACTTGAATGTTGGTAGCTGGATTCTGCCTATAGCCTCTACGTTGGCATATCAGTCAAAATATGAGGACCAGAGAAGTGCCTTTCAACCATTTATTTCTTCATTCAGTCGATTGCATTACACAGATGATTTGATTACTACTAGAGAGATTATAAATTAACATACAGGAATTAATCGTCTCTCAGAAAATAAATTACTTCAGTACATAAGGAAACAACATAAACTCATGCAAAATAATGCATCCAAGGTTGACAATCGACTGGAAAACTGGCAGCTCCACATCCATGCAGCATGCTCCAGCAGACAGAGAGAAGAGGCTGAGCAGAGGCTGATTGATAGTTTCATGTGAGGCTTGTTAGGTTGAACCACTTAAGCCCCGCCCACCCAAGCCTGGGTAGGTGGGAGTGTTTTCTACAACTGTATTCACGTCATGTCAATAGTAACAGATGAGTTAATTTGGCAGTTTTTCCACTTATCATCATTTACTGGAAGCATAATGCTATAGAAATGTATAAATATTACTCAGTGTCTGGGGAGTAAAGGCAGTGACAGCAATACTCTCACTTTTTAATGACCACTTGTAAAAACAGTTGTGACTGAAAAAACATACAAGTGATTTTAATGTGTTCTTTTTACAGGGTCCAGTGCTGTGACAACTGTGTTTGTGCAGAAAGGGAAGGATTTACATCTGCATGTTAACAATACTGTTGTTCTCGGACAGCACGATGAATTTAAATGGACATTCAATGTCGCTCTCAATTTTGTGAGATTATTTCCTAATAACAAAACAATAATAGTTGACAGTTATAAAGGAAGGGTTGAGTTTTCTGTACAAAATCGATCTTTGCTTTTGAAGAATGTGCAACACAGTGACAGTGGAGATTACACTGCACTCATGACTGGGGACAAAAACCAACCTCTAACTGAATACAAGGTCATAATTCAAGGTAGGTTTCTTTATATTTCAAACATTGATACTCAGTAATACCCTGTTCTATAACCATTCACACCTACCTTTTGTCTCCTAGATCCAGTGTCTCCAGTTCAGCTGTCAGTGAACTCTGTGTCTAACAGCAGAGAGTCCTGTAGCCTCACTGTGACCTGCAGTACAGAGGACTCTCTCATCATCAGCAGCACTTTTACATGTGACAACCAAACCTGCAATCAGGAGGGAGGAGAGCAGTCAAAGAACACAACCTCTGGTTCTTCTCTCCGTGTCTACCTGTTGAATGACTTCATCATCTGTAACCATAGCAACCAGATCAGCAGGGCCAGAGACAGGAAGAAGATTCAGTCTCTCTGCTATCCAACTACTGGTGAGACTGAAAGAACAACTAATTGACAATAATACACAGTTTACACACACTGCTTGTCACAGAGCCCTAAAATGGCCATAGAGAGAAAAACAACATAAATTGAGTCCATGTTTTACAGCATCAAGTGCTCAAATTGCTATTGTTTTCACAGAACATACAATGTGTTCCCATGGTTTTGATGAATTTGTACACATGATATAAGTGTAAATACAGCTAGCATAACAGACCAGCCTTTCATCCCACAGTATATATATATTGTTGTGTTGAGACTTTTTCAGTACAATGAAACCCAGTTTCAGGAGGAAGTGACTATTTTATTATTATTATTGTATATATATATAACACATATTTCTGTTTTTATTAGTACAATTTCAAGGTATTTTAGTAAATACTCTATATATTTTTCTTTGTGTATGTAGTTGCCGTAACCAAGTAAGAAGAGAAGGGAGAAGAAGGATCAATAAAGTGTCTAAATCTAAATCTGAGGAGGCTTTTAAAAATCGTGAGGGGGCATATTTTTCATGCAATAAAATTAATATTTTTTACCACGTAATAGAAGAATTTGAAGTTATGGATGAATCACTGTCAAAAGCAGCAGGAGGAGGAGCATGGAAAAATGTCTGTTGTGCTAGATGTCTGCATTTACACTTATATCGAGTGCACATATTAACCAAAACATTGGAATCAATTGTATCTTGTTCACATGAAAAAGCATTTTGAGTGTTTGATATAGTAAAACATGGCATTGTCAAATAAATATATTTGCCCTGATCACTTCAGGGGCTCTGTAATTTGTAGCAAAAATGTTCTCAAAAGTTTTGAATCTTTTCACAAACACAAATAAATATGTAAATATTTCTGATCAATTGTTTTTGTTCATTTGCAGGTATTAATCTGGGCATACCAATTGGCATTGTGTTTGGGGCTGCAGTTCTCTTTGGCCTTGGCTGCCTAATATGTAAGTTCCAGTGTTTATTTCAGCATAAGAGAAGAGTTATTTTCAGTTTAATCTTTTGTTTTTCTCTGAAGGATTTTTCTCTGTGTATTTGGTAAGCAGTATTAATAAAGGTATCTTTTAATGTGACAACAAAAATATGACCTAAAACAAACAAGCTCTTCACAGCCCAGATAAACATAACCTTTTTGCAATTGAGCTCAATAAGCTGTTTCTTTCCCTTTTTCTGCCAAAATCTTTCCATCATCAAGTTGTTTTGCTTTTTGAATTCATCCTGCCAACCTCAATTATGACAGTCAGATAAACAATGTTTAATGACTGACCTACAGATAAAACAAAGAACGGCAGAAATACAGGAGACAGGTCTCCGGTGAGTGTTTGATGTTTTTTCTTACATAACTCTCCTAACCTTGCTTATCAAACTGATGCACATAATTTCACATTATGTTTGATTTAACAGTTAAAACCTAATTTTCAAAAACAGGTGAAATGTTAAAAAAAATATCTAAAGCCTTTTAAAAGTTTAAGTGGAAAAGAAATGCAGCCTTCCTGATACACTGGCTTATAATCATGCACACCAAAACCTTTATCTAAGTGACTTCCATCTCTGTGCTACAACAGCTCCTTCACCCAGTCTGCTGTAGCCTACTGGTGCTGCTGTTTGCTGCTACTAAACTTCCATGTAGATGCCACTGCTTATTCTTTCTGTGAACTGAATTACTTTGAGATGGCCTCCCTTTTGAGTTCTCGTTGAACAGCAGGTTTAAATATATACAAACTGAAAATGGAAAACATTTTTCTAACACAGTAATTTCTTTTATTTCTAGGATATCGATCTCAAACAAACTCGGACTGAGAATGACACAGAAGATGCTTCAGGTCGTTCTCCAACCACCTCCGGTTTGGTACCTGCACAATCTGAGACTGTAAACATCCCCGAGCCAGAGACTGTTCCTCTAGTCACTGAAGATCCAAAGTCCGACCATCAACCAGAACTGAAAAACACAGATGATGATAAATTTGATTCAGTCCATTTACAGGAATAAATCCCGGTCTGTCCTGATGGATCTTAAGTCCCACTCAGCCCTCAGACTGGTCTTCAAATACATTGCTTACAGTGCTTTTGCAGGCCTTTTCTTCCTGAAACAGCTGCACAGATCTCATTTTCCAAAACAAGGGTCAGGGTTAGGGTTAGCACTTAAAAAGTAAACAACAGACTATGATTCTACTTTACAAAGTTAGATATATTTATTTCCATGAGACTCATTTCCACAAGACAATGAGATACAATTACACACATTTTAATTAGTACACTTTAGAGGAACTCCCTAACTAATTATGCTTATCACTTTGTGCTATTTATTTCATTTATAGTTTCTATATCAAGAACTTTTTTTTCCTTAAAAATATATTGAAAGCATGCTGTTGTCAAAGTCATACTGTAGTTTAAGCCAGAGTCCTTTGTGGAGACCATGTTGTACATCTGCTTAAAGAGGAAGCTCGTCTCAACAGTATCACTTTTAGAATATAATTAGAATAAAACCCTGAAATAAGAGCTTTTTTGCAATATTTACAATACGTTTTTTTTCTCATTTTTTAAATCGGACCTTTTTGGTATGATTATGTTCTCCTTGCGAATGAACAGCTCTCTGTTTTGTTGGTCAGCTCTGTAACAGACCTGTTCAGGATTTCAACCAATGATATCAATTAACCTCCAAAGTACCAGTGACCCTGAACATGAAAGTAGATGAATGGAAAAATAATAAACATAGACTTTTATTCAGCTAATCTTTTTTGCTTTTCTTACTTTTTCATCTGAGTTTGTTGTATGTTCAGCAGTGGCCTGCACAGACTTTTTGAAGGACGGGGGCGAATAAAAAATAAGGTTACATTCAGCACATTCTCGCCACTGAAGAGGGCACTTTAGCGTGCGTTTTTATAGACTCACCTGCCCCCCTCTTGTACGCACCACTGATGTTCAGTGTATCAAATGTGTTTCTTATAATGTGACATTTCAGTATTTAAGGGGGGAACAAACTCTATTCTAGGACTAAATCCCACAAGCAAAATACACTTTTCAGATTCTCTCTGTGCTTGATTGCATCTGTGCATTGAGACTTGATTTCACCTGTTTTTATATCAGCATAGTGTGCAGATTTAGGTTAAAAGAAATCATGGATCAGACAGACCAGATACATTGGTTTTAATAAGGCTGCACAAACTTCAGAAACAAATATTTGAGGTTGCATTGATTTGTACTGATGATGAAAAACAGTTTTTATTTTTAAGGCAAAACAGGTTTATTAAGACAGATACCTTACAGAAACAAGTAGGCGAAATAAAGAAGATCCATTCATTCATTATTTCACTATTATTTCTCATCTTCATAAAAGGATCATCACAAAACTATGTCTTTCTAAAGGATCACAATTCCTTTTTTGCCTATTAGCTATTAAATGTAGGGGTATCTCATATCACCCTCTAAACAAGTGACAGTGTCTCCTTCTTCGGTGCTCAGTAAGATGGTGGATGAGTGTATATCCTACTCGCACAAATTGGGGCCTTCCTGAGAGAAAGTCTAAAATCCAATTACACAGTTTGTTGACCAACTAAATCTGGGCTCTTTCCTCTAATTTAAAGTCACATAACAGCCTTATATACAGTCTATGATAACAACTTAACCTAACAGAAATAAAGCTGTGGAAATAGGACCCATCAAAAAAACAACTAATAGGCAAAGAACTAATACAACACAAACATGCAGGCTGCTGCTGGGAAGTGAAAGAGAGAGTGTGATCCAGGTTCCTCCCTCTCTATAGATCCTGTGACAATCAGGCTGAATTAAGGTATCTGGGGAGAAAGACACCACATATAAATGTGTCATACGAAGTTACTGGAGAGCATATTCTGTAGAGAAGGAAAAAAAAGTTAGTGTGTTCAACGATGCTGTTCAGAATTCATCAGGTGCTTATTCTTATTCTGCACCATTGCAGACAAACAAGGGGATAACCGTACATATATATATATATATTTATAGTCACAGGATCACTGGATGAGCTGACGTAAACCTCAAAAGGTTGGAACAAGAAAGCCCACATTACACTCTACTTTCTCTTGGACAGGACAAACTTTAACTCCCCCCACCACCTTGCCAAGATAGGTCACTGATGCCTGCCCAAACTTACATTTACACATGTTCACATTCAAACCCGCCCCCTCAAACGGCGCCATATGTCCACAAATGGGATCGGAATTGCAGTTCTCTTTTGCTTTGTCCTCCTTTGCCTTTACAAAAGATACACAAGTAAGTCTCATTGTATATTTCATTATAAGAGTATTAATAATTAAAATCTTCATACATGTTTGTATATGAATTTCATCATTGTAGCAGAGAAAACCCACCACACCCACAAACCTCTCATGTATAATTAAACAGTGGCATCAGAATTATTAAAGTTTCAGTATATAACATTCAGCCCCACTAGATGTCAGCAAACAACTATTTGCTATCTAATTATATCATTTCCAACATGGTGGCAGTTAGAATGACTGAGGGGCTGAATGTTATATATTGCACCTTTAATGTTCAATTCAAATTAAAATAGATATATTTTGCTTTGGAAATACAGACCTGGTTGATAAAAGAGGTTTTAGTCCAAGGCTCTTTCTGTGTGTACCAAAATGTGCCATTGGGTACTCTACTGGTTCCCAAACCTTTTCTGTCATACATAAGACGACTTGAATATCTATTAACCAGTAATAATAATGGTGAAGCTGGTAACTGAATAAGCTAAAGAAGTTTAAACTTAATTAAATAACATTACCAACAACGTCAACTGCATGTTTCTCTGTTGTGCAAATGCAAGTTAAGATTTACCCAAAGTTACCCAAAAAACATGAGGCCCTTCCACTACAATGAACTTAAGAATAATGAACATTATATTTTGCATTTGAGCTCAATGAGCATTTTCCCCCTTTTTCTGCCAAAATCTGCTTTGAATTTTACAACTTGATTTGATTTCTGATTTAATTTTGCTAATCTCAATCATGATGACCTTTGCTAATATCATTATTAAGAAAATCAACAATGTTTTTTATGATAGACCAACAGAAAAGAAAGAAATGTGAAAATGTATATCAGGTAACAGGCCACAGTGGGTTATTTTTGTTTTTTATTCAATTGCTTGTCAAACTGAGGAACAGCATTTCACATGTTTAATTTAACAGTTAAAACCTGATTTTCAGAAACAGGTGAAATGTTAAAAAGTAAAACGTGCAAAAACTTTATAATACATAAATGTATAAATTTAAGTGGAACAGAAATGCAGCTTTCCTAAAGCACTTGCCAGCCTGTAACCATGCACACCAAATACTTTATCATAATAACTTGACATCCATATGAATGACCTCCATCTCTGTGCTACAAGAGCTGCTTCACCCAGTCTGCTCTACTGCTGCTGCTACTTTCTGTGAACTGAATTACTTTGATTTTTTTCTAGGATCTCAATCTCAACCAAACTCCTAATCAGAATGCCACAGAAGATGCTTCAGGTCTTTCTCCAAACTCCACCTACGCTTTGGCAGGATTTCCAGCTGCACCTACACAATCCACTGAGACTGTAAACTGCATAACTGATTAAATGTATTATTATTATTATTTTTATATATATTATTGTAATAAGTCATTTGTTGTTAAAACTCTCATTAATCTGTGGTTGTTGTCCAGACTTTTGAGTTTCATTCAGTCATACATTTTATTTGTAACACACTTTACATTTGAAGCAAATCTGTATGTTCTACAAGGAAGAAACATCAATATTAAAGTTCTTCTAAAAATTATTGTTTTAAATCCTTTTGTAAAACTGTAGTGCCCTCTGCTGGTCAGGAAGGGCATTTCACAGATGAGGGGCAGCAGAACTGAAGGCCTGATCACACATGGTGCTGAGTTTAGTCCTGGTGAGGAGGAGGAGATTAGGGTTTGTGGAGCGGAGGGTTGAGGTTAATGTGGTGAGTAGTTCTTTCAGGTAGAGAGGGCATTACCATAGATGCACTGGTGAGTCTGGAGGGAGATCTAGTATTCAATCCTGGTGGAGACGGGGAGCCAATGAAGTGACTGGAGAATGGTTGTCATATGAAAGACCTGCTGTTACTTTGTGCTGCATCAACATTAGTTTAGTTTTGGTATATTTATTTACAGAACAAGAATATTAGTCATCATGTGTCGTCTGTGCATTAAGACATGGCTTGATCTCAGCTGTTTTTAATAAGATTATATTTTAGTGTGGAGATTTAGGTTAAAATAAATGATGGAGCAGAGAGAAGAAACAAATTGTTTTTAATAAGGCTGCACAAACAAACTTCAGGAACAAATATCTGAGGTTTCATTGATTTGTATTGATGATGTAAAACTGATTTATTTTTAAGGCAAACAGGTTTATTACAACAGATACCTTACAGAAACAAGTAGATGA
This sequence comes from Scomber japonicus, assembly GCF_027409825.1. Taxonomy (NCBI): domain Eukaryota; kingdom Metazoa; phylum Chordata; class Actinopteri; order Scombriformes; family Scombridae; genus Scomber; species Scomber japonicus. The sequence continues at coordinate 26,408,421 of NC_070589.1, read as the reverse complement.
AATAAAGAAGATTAAATCAGTACCTATCTTAGAGATGAAGTTGCAAAATCACACTCTTCATTAAGAGAGACTGACTATTTTTAGTCAAGAGGTTGTGATATGTAGCACAACAAGCAAGCTAAGCTCTATAAACTGAACTGCATTCCTACTCATGCACAGTGGTGTCTGCTGTTCTACTTGATAAGAAAGTGAACAATAATAATAATAATAATAACAACAACAACAACTTGTTGGTGTAGAGTCATCTCTTCATTTTTGCTTCTTGAGCCTCTCCATCAGGTGGACACTGATGATGGCAGACACTATGATGATCAGACCAACAGAAGCAAGGAGCAAGACATGAGGCTGATATTAACATCAAAATGTTCCAGAGCCATGATAACTCAGTTAGGATGGTTAGAACAGGAAAGCCCACAATAAACTTGACTTTTTCTTGGACAGGACAAACCTTTCCGCCCCCCACCATCTTGCCAAGATATGTCACTGATGCCTGCCCTACTCACATTAAGTCACGTTCACATTCAAGCCTGCCTCTTTCAGACGGCAAAACACTGCCCGCAAATCCTCCATATGTTCAACTCATGACCCTGAACACACAACCAGGTCATCAAAGTAAGCTTCACAAAATAACAGACCAGCAAATGCTGGAAAGTTGCCAAATACCACAACAGTTTATTTTGAAAAAAGAGATTTTATTTGCCTGCTCAGGCAACAGGACTTGCCAATATCCCTTCAGCAGGTCTAATTTGCTGGAAAATCTGGCCCCGTCAACCCAATCTACACAATCCTTCATCCTTGAGAGAGGATAACAGTCAGGCTTTGTTACTTCATTCACCTTCTGAGAATCTGTACAGAAGTGATCTTCACCATGAGCCTTATCAGTATAAACACAGGGAGCTCCATGCACTACCATGCTGCACCATGTACTCCACTTGCTTCTTAAAACAGCAGTTTGCCTGGACACACTCAATATGGTTGCTGCTTAATGGCCTGTGACTTCACCACATCAAGATTGTACTTCAAAGCTGTCGGGGAGAGAACAACAGCAATCAGTGTTTTGTTGGACTTCATCTGCTCAACCAAGTCTTAACACTGCGGCTCAGGGAGATGAGACAAACAAGCATTGACATCTTTCAAGACCTCAGAGTTGGAAAGTTTCCCCTGAGTCAAAGCCACAGACAAACCCACCATTCACGTCAGCACTGGACAGTGCTGAAGTATATAACAATGTTAGACAATAGTTTTAGTATATATTTCAATAGAGTAGTCATCTTTGCAAAGTTAATATTGATAGCACTGTATTTATCAGAAAAGGTTTTGTATATTGCACCAGAGTTAGCTGAAGGATTTTCATCTGTGGTCCATTGGGACAGAAGTAATTTAGGTCTATTCTGAGAATATATTGTATTAGTTCAGTTTGATTTACTTTGACACACGTTTTAAGGTTGCTCAGTGCACATACACTATAACCGCTTCCTTTCTCATATGACTCAGTATAACACATTTTTGGTGTCTTCCTGCAAATCTTGTGAACATTGGTTAATGTCCAAACCAACATGTTGCAGCAAAGAAAAATTAACCTGCAAAGGCATGTGTCTAATTGCAGCTCACATGAGAAAAGAGTATAGTGGTAGGAACACTTGTTCTTTTTCTGAAGGACAGGCTTAAAATCTGCTTGTGCTTCAACCAAAAGGTTTATGACTATTTAGATATAATAGAATATTGAGCTGTTGTAGTTTAGTTTTGGTTTATTTAATTGAGAGTAAAAGAACATCTTCGTCTAATGCTATTAAAACAGGAATAATAAGGGGTGATTTTGATAGCAATATGTATCTTAAGTCCATTAGGACATGACTTGTTTTCATTTTTATATAAGATCTTATTTCAATATGGTGTGTAAGTTTTATACCAATCACACCAGACAAATTGGTTTCATGTTGCACAAACAAACTCAAATATGTGAGAATGAATTCATTTTTGTAGATACTATACACTAAAATATATTTAATTTCTGATGTGAAACACATTTATTTTAAGAAGAAGCAAGTTCATGAAGACAGACATCATAATGGAAGTCCTTGCACCTTGTCACTTTATTAAGATAGAATATTTGTTCAGGCGAGAAGTGAAAAGCCAGCTGACCAGCTGGTCATCTCATCTGTTAGCAGCCCGACTCCTGAGATGATCGACTGGTCATCTGAGAGAGAACATGATCTGATCTGTGTAGTGATTTGCCCCTAGCTCTAACATGTAGCATTTTGATATATATTGTATCATATGATATCATATCTGATTATTATTTTAATATGTTGGAAATAGTTTGGGATTGATTGTTTAACTTTTATCTAATCAATATTAAGTTCTGGGGGGTTAACAGTCCAGAGTGAGATCTGTTGAAAACATATTCTCAAATGAGACCTTTCTGTCTAAAACATTATTTAATCAAGTTAATTATGAGATTAGAGGCCATATTTCATTTCAGTTTTTTCAGTCTTTTTGAATGATGAGTGTATTGGCTGGAGATTTGACTTGTGGAGCTCAAATATTCCTAAAGTTACACCTACAAAAGGGGAGTATTTGGCAAGTTCCTACTGAGCCAGTGCATAAATAGTCCTTTCACTTCCTTGTGTCACATCAAACACACAATGGCTTTCGCTGTACTTCTCTTGGTTGTTTGTGGGCTGTATTCATGGGAAACACAAGGTAAAACATTTTTCTAGTATTCTAATGTATTATTGAGGTATGTGCTCATCATTTTCAATTGATTTTACTGGCCTTAAAATAGTCAAATGAAAAATCATAGAAAAACTAAAATAATACTGGAATTAGAACCTGATAAACTGAACTGACTTTTGGTTTAATTTTAAATAGTTAAACATAAAGATTAGAAAATAGTCATATTATATTCATATGAATCAAGTATGAATCCTGCTTTCCTTAATAATTGTGATCCACTCCATCAAATGAGTCGGATGTCGCGGCGGTCCGTTCTTGTAAAATGTTCTTGTTTTTTCATGAAAAAGTAGATTTTTGCCTGTTTGGGGTTTTTGTGTGTTTCTGAATAAACAAAGTCTCAGCTTCAATATTAGTGCAAAATTCAAATAATACATAGTTTTGAAACTCTTGAAGATTAAGTGATGTCGTAAAGTTTTCCCTGTTTATTGCCATGGCTGAATAATTGATAGATGAGACAGATTGTGGTTGACAGCAGAAGATGCCAAGTTAATTAGGAGAGGAAGACATCGCTCAACTTTTTATATTCAATTCCCATTAGAGTAGGGGTGTCAAACTCATTTTAGTTCAGGGGCCACATACAGCCTTGATCTCAAGTGGGCCAGACCAGTGAATGCCTAATAACTTGCTATAATTGACAACATTTTGCATGTTCAACATATGAATGGTTTAAATATGACCACAATATGTATTGTACTGTATTCTGGTCAGGATGGAAAAGCAGCAGAAAAAATTAAATTACTTCTCTGTAATTTTCATACTCTGCAAAGTTATCTAGAGGGCTGGATTGGACCCCTTGGCAGGCCGGTTCTGGCCCACGGGCCGCAGGTTTGACACCTCTGCATTAGATAGGGGAGAACTGGGTTGGTTGTCATTACTGAGTAAACTGCTTGACATTAAAGCTGCAGTCTGTAGTTTTGAAAAAAAGTGGACTTTGGCTGAAAAATGTAATGAGTATAGCTTTTAAGTCCCTCCTTCGTCCTCTCTGCTAGCAAAATGACCAAGAACTTTGTCAGGAAGACAAACAAGGGCCAGAGTCCTCCAGACGTAAAGCTTAGAACAGTCAGAGAGATGAAAATGAACAATATTGTCATATAAGGACAAAAAATGCACATAAATGAATGATATTTCCTGTTCCTGTTCTCTTGGTGCAGGGAACGTGTTAGGTTGTTGTATTTCAATTAAACTAAACATTTTAAATATTTCTGGAAGACTACATTTTTCATTTTTCTCCATTAAAATAACACCGGGACAACCAACCCCATAGTGTGTGACTACCATCCCCATCATTGGGTTCGTTGTCACAAGACATATTTGACGGCCCATATCTTTTGAACAGAATCAGCTGCAGAAGATTATCACTTCTCTTTTCCTACCTGACACTTTGGTCTTTCAATACAAATTAAAAATGGAATCTATTCAGTATACAGATGAGGAATTCAAAGTAAAGTAAAAAAACAACCCTGTTCTCCCCTACATCTGATGACAGATTATCTCTGTGCACCAGAGGATGATAATTTAGTGGAGCAGAGTCTGACAGCAGCTCAACCTCTGAGTCTGACTTGCAGGCCACCACATCAGTTCCGATCATTACACTGAAAGTGTGACAAAGGAAGATATTCCACTCATGGTTGATGATGACATACAACGTCTAATTATAGTTAACCACAAGGTCACGTGCACATTACATGTGTGAAGGTATGTCTCTAGACTACGTCTACAACAATATTGGTTTCATTTGAGTCTTAATAAGTTTGTTTCAATCCAGGTGAAAAATGGCTGAATGTGAATAATTAGTTTTCTCAAAAATAACGTTTAATGATAGCCCAATTTTGGAAGATCATCTCACTGAATATTTGGCGTAGAAAGATTATATTGGTATCGCTGTAAAGCTGAGTCTTGCTTCCTCATACAGAAAACTCAAAGTGTGTTTTCTTTGTCAAAGTGACACACAATTACGGAAACATAGGCTCCTGCTGCCCCGTCGGAAAATAAAAATGCTTTAGTATCACGTTATAACGTGAAAGTCATAGTTGGTCTGTGATATACTCACTTTCTCCGTAAACCACGGCGTCACGAAACGGTCCGCTGCTGGTGTGTGGAGGGGCAAACATCATGCCCTCTGACTGATGTGATTATTTTCCTTCAGCTGTTAGAAGTGATGCTTTATCTATGGTTAAAACATGCTGCGGTCATTTCATCCTACCACGAAGCCTACGGAGAGAGATCTGTCTTAGCGCACCTCAAAGGAGTCACATCACAACCTGAGCGCTCCGTGTGTGTTAGTGCTTGTTGACTGAGGTGGCTCCTCCGCAGATCTATGAATGAATAAAATTTAAATACGTCAATTAGCAATGAAAAAGTTCACCTCAAATGCTAAACTTTATTGCATGCATAAACTGCTATGAATTCACCAATATTTGTCATTACATTTATTGTCCATTAATCTAAATTAGACTCTTAAATCATTTAAATTAATCTATAATCATTACTCTGAAAAAAGGCATCGACAGCAACTCTCACTTTTTAATGACTCCTTAAACTGGCTTATAAATTGGCTCGAGGTAGGCTATGGCTCCATCATGGTCGGACACTCAGCTTGTCCAAAACTTTACTTAATTCACAATATAATAATAGTAACAGATGAGTCAATTTGGTAGTTTTACACTTATCATTATTTATATGGAAGCATAATGCTACAGAACTTTATACACATTACTCAGTTTTTGGGGAGTACAGGCAGTAACAGCAATTCTCTCACTTTTTAATGACCACTTGTAAAAACAGTGGTGACTGAAAAAACATACAAGTGATTTTAATGTGTGTTCTTTTTACAGGGTCCAGTGCTGTGACAACTGTGTTTGTGCAGAAAGGGAAGGATTTACATCTGGTTGTTAACAAACCTGTTGTTCTCGGACAGCACGATGAATTTAAATGGACATTCAATGTCGCTCTCAATTTTGTGAGATTATTTCCTGGTAACAGAACAACAATAAGTGACAGTTATAAAGGAAGGGTTGAGTTTTCTGTACAAAATCACTCTTTGCTATTGAAGAATGTGCAACACAGTGACAGTGGAGATTACACTGCATTCATAACTGGGGACAAAAACCAACCTCTAACTGAATACAAGGTCATAATTCAAGGTAGGTTTCTTTAGATTTCAAACATTGATACACAGTATTACCCTGTTTTAAAACCTTCACTCCTACCCTTTATCCTCTAGATCCAGTGTCTCCAGTTCAGCTGTCAGTGAACTCTGTGTCTAACAGCAGAGAGTCCTGTAACCTCACTGTGACCTGCAGTACAGAGGACTCTCTCATCAACAGCACTTTTACATGTGACAACCAAACCTGCAATCAGGAGGGAGGAGAGCAGTCAGAGGTCACAACCTCTGGTTCTTCTCTCCGTGTCTACCTGTTGAATGACTTCATCATCTGTAACCATAGCAACCAGGTCAGCTGGACCAGTAATATCACAGAGGTTTGGCCTCTCTGCTCTCTAAATGGTGGTGAGACTGAAAGAACAGGTAACTGACAATAATACACAGTTTACACACACTGCTTGTCATACAGTGAAAATCGCAAAATGTGTTCTTTAGATTTCAAATATTGATACAAAGTATTACTATTATATATATTATATATTACAACCTTCACACCTACCTTTTGTCCTCTAGATCCAGTGTCTTCAGTTCAGCTGTCAGTGAACTCTGTGTCTAACAGCAGAGAGTCCTGTAACCTCACTGTGACCTGCAGTACAGAGGACTCTCTCATCAACAGCACTTTTACATGTGACACCCAAACCTGCCATCAGGAGGGAGGAGATCAGTCAGAGGTCACAACCTCTGGTTCTTCTCTCCATGTCTACCTGTTGAATGACTTCATCATCTGTAACCATAGCAACCAGGTCAGCTGGACCAGATACATGAAGGAGATTCGGCCTCTCTGCTCTCCAACTGCTGGTGAGACTGAAAGAACAGATTAATGACAATAATACGCTTACACACACTGCTTGTCATGCAGTGAAAATCACAACATTTTTTACAGAGCCCCAAAAAATTGAGGTGATGTTTTACTACGTCAAGTGCTCAAAACATAATTGTTTGCACACACCATAATGTGTTCCAAGGTTTTGGTTAATTTGTACACATGATAGAAGTGTAAATACAGACCCAGTTTCAGGATGAACTGACTATTTTATCATTATTTATTACACATATTTTTGTTTTTAATAGTGCATTTTTTGGGGTATTTTAGTATGTTTCCCCCCAGTGGATTGTTACAGACTTGTTTTATGTTATGTGTGGCTGTATTGACTGTGAATGTAGCTGCTGTAACCAAGTCATTTCCTGAGAAGGATCAATAAATTACCTGTTTATTTAAATCTGAGGAGGTTTTCAGCCAATACATGCGTTAATCAGCTAAATACCTTTTGAATAATTTAATCTCTGTCAAAAACAGGACAACTTATATTGAGTGCACAAATCAACCAAAACGGTGGAATGAATTGTATGATGTTCACATGCACGAGCATTTTGAGTGTTTGATATATTAAAACGTGGCATTGATAAAAATAAATATTTGCCCATATCACCTCAGAGGCTCTGTAATTTGTGGATAAAATGTTCTTAAAAATTACGAATCTAGGAAATATGTAAACATTTCTGATAATTTTTTGTTAAGTTGCAGGTACTAATCTGGGCATACCAATTGGCATTGGGATCGTGATTGTAGTTTTCCTCCTCTGTATTTGCTGCCTTTACAAAAGACAAACAAGTAAGTCCTATTGTATATTTCATCATAAGAGTAATAATGTAATTCAATTCTTCATAAATGTTTGTATATGAGTTTCATCATTGTAGCAGAGAAAACCCACCACACCCACAAACCTCATGTATAATTAAACAACGGCATCAGAATGATTAAAGTTTCAGTATATAACATTCAGCCCCACTAGATGTCAGCAAACAACTATTTGCTATATAATGATATCATTTCTAACATGGTGGCAGTGTCACAGAGTATCTCATTGCAGCTACTCTAAAATATGTTTTTGAAAACATATGATGCAGAAACAGAATCTTGATCCATATTTGATCAACACTGTTTGACTGTTTGATGAGTTTGTTGTTGTTGTTGGTTCAGGGATTGCTCTCTTTTTTCCCACAACTTTATTGAGTAAGCAACATGCACATTTGTTTTGGTGTGACATCTAGTGGGGATGAATGCTATACAGTATATTCCACCAAATATGTATATGTTTGCTTTGGAAATATGGTCCTGGTTAGTCAAAGAGGTTTCTTCAGTTCTCTTTAGAGCAAAAAAGTTATTTTCACTAAGATCTTTTAGTCCAAGGCTCTTTCTGTGTGTACCAAAATTGTGCCATTGGGTACTCTAGTGGTTCCCAGTCCTTTTCTGTTATGGCCTCCTATGCATAAAAAACTTGAATATCTATTAACCAGTGATAATAATGGTGAAGCTAGTAACTAAAAAAGTTTAATTTTAATTAATAACATTACCAACAAGGTCAACTGCTACAAATGTGACACAAACCCTTCCATTACAGTCAACTTCAGAATAATTATATTATTATTAAATTATATTTAGCATTTGAATATAAGCATTTTCCCTTTTTCTGCCAAAATCTGTGTTGAATTTTACAACTTGTTTTAATTTATGATTCAACCTTGCTAACCTCAATCAGCTTTATTATTATCATTATTAAGAAAATCAACAATGTTTTTTTTTTATTTTTATGACAGACCAACAGAAGAGAAAGAACTGTGAAAATGAAATATATGAATGTTTTCAGGTAAGAAACAGAATTTCACATTGTGTGTAATTTAATTTGAAAATGTTTAAAAAAGTAAAAAATGTAAAACGTGAAAAAAAATGCAGCCAGCCAACAATGCATTTGACAGCCTGTGACCATGCACACCAAACACTTCATCATAATGGCTTGGCAGTCTATCTAAATGACCAGACTTCACACAGTCTGCTGTACTACTGCTGCTACTTCCTGTGAACTGAATTACTTTGATTTTGTTTCTAGGATCTCAATCTCAACCAAATTCCTAATCAGAATGCCACAGAAGATGCTTCAGGTCTTTCTCCAAACTCCACCTATTCTTTGTTAGGATTTCCAGCTGCACCTGTACAATCCACTGAGACTGTAAACACCCCCAAGCCAGAGGATGTTTATGCTCTAGTTACCAAACCTAAAAAGTCCAACCACCAACTGAAAAATACTGATCATGATGATGATTCAGTCCATTCAGAGGACTAAGTCCTGGTGTGTCATGATGGATTTTAAGTCCTACTCAGCCCTCAGAGTACAAGCACAAGCAGAAATTTGTTACTGAAACAGCTGCACAGAAAGTTTCCTCAATGACTAAAAACTGTACTTGTAATGTAAATATGTTTGACTTTCATGTTACAAGCTGATCGTGACTTTGTTACTTTACATTACCACGAATGAAACCGCTGCATGGAAATGACTAAAACTAATGACTAGAAACTGTATAAATAAAGAAATGACTATATACCATAAACAATCTCTGTGTAAAATAATCTGCAATTATATAAATCTCAAATATAAATAAATTCCTGATACTATATACAAGTGTGCAATGTTCTTGGGATTAAACAGATTTGCTCCATGCTTGAGAGAATCTCACAGGTTCACATGCAGCTTCTCATTTTCCAATACTAATGCACTTAAGGTAAACAACAGGCAAAGACTATGACCTTTCAAAATTAGATATTTTTATTTCCATGGGACTCAGGTTGCCAGGTTCGTTGTAATATCGGGGTGAGAGCTACACTAACAATGACCAAGGAGACTCGGATACAAATTGTTGAACACAGGCAGATTTACTAAAGCTGTAATGATTTTTAAAACACAAAAATTTAAGCCACAGATAAAATACCAGCTAAATCGGCTAACGTCTCGGCGTGTGGTTATTGAGGGACGTTACAATACTAAAAGTCCAAATAAGGGGCAACGAATGGTAAAAAGTCCAGGATAAAATTAGGGTGGTTAAAGGAATAAAATAATGGTCTCTTTCCAGCTGCAGGACGCTCCACCCGTGTAATCTCTGTTTCTTCAGCGGCCACACACACACACGGTAAATCAGGAACCTGTTAAAACATAAGGCCACCAGTATCAAACCCATAAAACATGGGTCCTGATAAAAGAAACTGTGTGGTCAGAGTGTTACGTTTCTCTGAAGGGATGCTGCGGGCAGAGTTCCTCACTCTGCAGCTGCATGTAGTCTGCACCTTCTGCTTTTTCTCAACGATGGCTGGTGTTAGGTCGTTCTGCTGCTAGCCGTGACTCACTACGTCCTTGACCCCATTCTGTGCCGTTCTCTTCAACGCTGTTCTCCTCTCAATAAAAGACTCCAGGCCCTCCCCTCAGCCGTGAATTCGCCACGGTGTAACCTGTGGCAAGCGCATTGGGCACTAAAACTGTCAATCAATATCACAGAGCTTGCACAGGTGCATTCAATAGGCCTATGTCACACTTCCTGCTTCACAAACGTTAAAAATCACTGAGCGGTGTGCTCCCACTTCCTGTAGTTACCCTAGTTACGTGATAAACTATGACCACCTCCTCTCGCCGCTGTTATTGTAGTGTACAAGCAATAATGCCATCAAAGTTTGCACAGTACTGTCCCAACGTGCAAGTGATTTTAGACTGCACAGAAATCAGATGTGAGGCACCATCGTCACTCACCCTCCAGTCTGAAACATCCTCCACCTACAAAAACACCAACACCTTTAAAGGTCTAATTGGCATTGCCCCATGTGATGTAATTACCTTTATCTCAAAGCTATTCACTGGTTCAATATCAGACAAAGAAAGTACACAGCAGTCAGGAATCCTCCGCCTATTTGAGTCTGGAGATGCGTGCAAGGCTGACGAAGGCTTTGTCATCAACCAGATGCTGTCTGAAGTTGGGGCGACCGTCATAACCCCCCATTTAAAAGAAGCGCCAGGTTCAGCAGAGAGGACACCGAGCATTGCCCGACTAAGGATATTGGTGGAGAGGGCCATCAGAAGGCTTTAAGAATATCATATCTGGGACACGACTGTTTCTTTGAACCTTTCAGGCTCTGTCAATCAGCTATGGGCACCTTATTGCTTAATGTCCAACTATCAAGGCCCTTGATGTGAAGGGTGATATCCCAGTGTGAAACACTGAATATAAAGAACATGACCATCACCCTTGTTGACCATATTTACTTGACATTCAAGAGGTATGTATCCATGTATGTGTTGAAATAAATCAGATCAAGTTTAGCCTTTATCTCAGTAACAAGGAATTCATCAAGCCACAAATTATCTCTACTGTTAGGTCACGTTTTGTCAATGTTATGAACACCCACAAGTATTTTTGTCAAGTGCAACTGGTTTTGCACTTGACAAAAATACTTTTTTAAGTTGTGCCTTACCATTAACAAACTTAACGTGCTTCACCTCTGTTATATTGTCTACATTTGGACATTTCACTTCTGCTAAGCCAAAGCGGAAGGTGGGTGGGGGACAAACCGTAGGTGTCGTTCTAATGTTTCTCTGGCATCAGGGCTAGCACCGAGGTAAGATGCATTAGGATGAACAACCAATGTAGAAGGAAAGACATTGACGTTGCACATTTCACTGTACTGATTTAACACTTCTGGCTCGAAGTCGATACCCCTTTTCATGGCAGGTATTTGCTGTACCCACTTCATGATCCTCACTGTGAGAGCTTGAGCAGAGGACTCACGTAAAAGAACTTGTATGTCTTTTCCAGTTTGGACGTTTCCACTGTAATGTTCACTCACCAGTCGATACACATCGTCTTGACGGACTTTGGGGAGGTGATGGAGCGATGTTGTCCAGCGATAACTGTCAGCCATGGTGAATGCAATGCATTAACCGGAAGAGCGACACACCACAGCGATTTCTGGCGGGTTCTTCCGGCTTTCAACTGTGACAACATAGGCCGATCAGGCAGTCACTTAAGGCAGGAAGTCATCACACTAAGTCACTTCAAAATAAAAACATTCAATAAAAACCATTAAACTCAGTAACAATCCAGAATAAAATCATAACTTAATTAAAACTCAAATGAATAAAAGATAAAAACATGCAACACAAAATACTCTTAAAAACAGACTTCCACCTTGTTACATACTGTAAACATACGATCTCCAACTATCACAAGCTCTAAACAAATCCTTTCTGAGACAGCAACACAGATGAACAAGCCAGTTAACAGCAAGTCACAGCTGACACAGATTTTCTCCTGCATACTGCTGCAGTGCTGGGGGGTCAGAAAGGTCATACAGCCACAGAAAGGCCTAGATAGGAGACAGAAAGAGGAAGCTGTGGAAAGGGCCAGACAGGAGAGTGAGACAGGACGCTGCAGAACGTGCTAGACAGATGAGAGATCAAGCCACAGAACGTGCTAGACAGGAGAGAGAGACAGAGAGAGAGAGAGAGAGTGAGAGAGAGAGAGAGAGAGAGAGAGAGAGAGAGAGAGAGAGAGAGAGGGAGAGGGAAAGCTGCAGACAGGGCTAGACAGGAGAGAGAGTGGAAACTACAGACAGGGCTAGACAGGAAAAAGAGAAGATGGTGGCCGAGTAAAGGGAAATAAGAGATAGAAAAGTACAGACTGTTAAGCCAAAAGAGAAGGATAGCACTGTAAAATCAGAAAGAGAGAAGTCACAGTAAGGGAAGAAAAGAAAGCATTGGCTTCAGAAGTCAGTGTTAGCTCTCATAGTTGAGGCTGGAGACTGAAATGCATCTTTGCAAAGTTCATATAGATAACAGCACTATATTTACAGGAAAAGGTTTTGTATGTTGCACCAGAGTTCACAAAAGGATTATTTTCTCCTGTAGTCCATTGGGACAAAAGTCATTTAAAAGTTTATATTGAGCATTTGTTGCATTAATTAGTTTGATTCACTTTAACACATGTATTTAGGTAGCTCAGTGCACATTCACTGTAACCACTTCCTTTCTCATATGGCTCAGTATAGCACCGCTTTCATTTTACATGTTCTGTACTTCATTAAAGTAACGACTACAACAAGAGTTGACAGAAAGACTCAACAGAAATTTTGCCATAAAGCACCCTGCACTGCAACCTGTATTTTATGAAATTTCATTAAAAATAATCTTACTTGACCAACTGATGAACACAGCAGGCAAAATATATTTATTGCACATTATCTTTTAGTCTCACAAGCAATTGGAGAGCAGAGATCTGATCATCCATTTTTTCATGTGATTTTTGAGTTACTAACATTGCCCAACCAACTATTGACATTTTTATCAACGCCCCTTTTCATTTTCAGTCTGGACAACAATGACATGAAGAGTAAACAGTCTACAGAGGAAAATGAGTAGTAAGATGACACCAGTAGTGATTGCTGAGAGGTGGGAATATGAAATATAAAAAGTCACTGATTATTATTATTTCAATATGTTCGAAATTGTTTGGAACGTGATTGTTTAACTTTTATCTAATCAACATTAAGCTCTGGGGGGTTAATGTAGTCCAAAGTGAGATCTGTTGAAAATGAGACCTTTCTGTCTAAAACATGATTTAATAAAGTTAATTTTGAGATTAGAGGCAATGTTTCATTTCAGTTCTTTCAGTATTATTTTAGATTTTTGAATGATGAGTGTATTGGCAGGAGATTTGACTTGTGTGAGTACCTTGCAAGGCAAGTTCCTACTGAGCCAGTGCATAAATAGTTCTTTCACTTGCTCATGTGTCACATCTAACACACCATGGCTCTCGCTGCACTTCTCTTGACTGTCTGTGTGCTGTCCTCGTGGGAAACACAAGGTAAAACATTTTTCTTTAAGTATGTTCTGTTGATTGACTTTGTTTTCAAAGTCTGGTTGGTGAGACACTGCTGGAAGTTGTTTTTGAATGAGACATTATTGATATAATGTGCTATAAAACTGAACCATGTGTTTAGTGAAAATTTGAACTTTTTTCAATAATTTAAAATTTTGTGTTAAAGTAACATGCAGAGTATTATGATTGAGGTTTTCTGCTGTCAGTGTCAGTAGGCTATATCTTTTAACCGTTAACATTTGTGAAGTTTTTATTTTATTTGGTATATTTCCTTACTACGGAAGCTTACGGAAGCTTATTGCATTCATTCAATAAAAAAAAATACAGATCCTGTTTCTCTGAGTAATTTTTTCTGTTTTTCTGAGTAATTTTTTTTGGATCTGTTTTTCTGAGTAATTTTTTTGGATCAGTTTTTTTGAGTATTTTTTTCCTGTTTTTCTGAGTAATTTTTTTCTGGTTTTTCTGAGTAATTTTTTTGGATCAGTTTTTTTGAGTATTTTTTTCCTGTTTTTCTGAGTAATTTTTTCCTGTTTTTCTGAGTAATTTTTTTGGATCAGTTTTTCTGAGTAATTTTTTCCCCTGTTTTTCTGAGTAATTTTTTCCCCTGTTTTTCTGAGTAATTCCCCCCCCCCCCCTGTTTTCTGAGTATTTTTTTCCCCCTTGGCATTCAAAACATTGGACACATTCACTCCTTTAATTGAGAGGTCGATTTAATGGCAGCAGACATGACCTGCTTGTTTACTTTAATCAAGTTCTACTTTGATCTGGGTTTAAGACACTGGGAGATTGTCCTGTCGCTAAGTCATATAGATGGTATTACTATTAGTTTGAACACGGGTCATAGCAGGAGCAGGAGCTGCAGGAGTCACTTGCAAGTGAGGTGTTATCGCGAGATTTCGAAGTAGAGAAAAAATTACTCAAAAAAACAGGGAAAAAAATTACTCAGAAAAACAAGGGGAAAAAATTACTCAGAAAAACAGGGGGAAAAAATTACTCAGAAAAACAGGAATAATTACTCAGAAAAACTGATCCAAAAAAAATTACTCAGAAAAACAGGATCTGTATTTTTTTTTATTGAATGAATGCAATAAGCTTCCGTACCTTTCAGTACATTCACTGTTAGATTGATTCAGATGTTAATGGATTTTATCTTAATTATGTTTTCTATAAATTGTATAACACTTTTTGTTTTTCTATGAGTTACTAAAATAATACTGCAATGTAAAAAAAAGTGATATTATATTCATATGAATCAAGTATCAGTTCCGCTTTCCTTCACTCTTAAAACAAATGTGTTGGAAATCAACACATTTTTTGTGCAATGATGACACAGAGTTCAAAGTTCCACACAAAATGTTAAAATTAACGCAAGTTGTGTTGTCCTTATCTGGACATAGAGATGTGTTAAAAACCAACAAAAATTGTGTTATTTTCAACACATTGGTTTTAAGAGTGTTGTGTTAATTACACATGTGACCCTCTCCATCAAAGTGAGTCTGATGTCGCAGTGGTCCGTTCTTGTAAAAACACAATTTTTCATGCCTGAGGTTTCTTGTGTCTGAATAAACAATACTCACCTTTAATATTAATTCAAAATCCAAATCCAAATGGTAAATAGTTTTGTATAATGGTCGTAAAGCGACCCCCCCCCCCCCACACACACACACACAACGCCCCCCCCCCCCCCCCCAGCGAAGGCCGAATAAAGTTAGAATAGAAGAGACAGATTGGTTGACAGCAGAAGAAGTTGCCAAGCTAGATACACGAGGAGGACATTGCTCAACTTTTTATATTCAGTTCCCATTAGAGGTACAGATTTAGAGCTGATTTTGGATTATTTCATCGCACCACAGGATGATAGTCTAATGTATCTAATCTGTATCTAATCTATCTTTGTTTTGTTTGTTTTGTTTTGTTTGCATGACATTATTCATGTAAATTATTGTGAATTTATTTTGCAAATTATCGGAAAAATAAAATTGACCTAACCCTAACATCAGCTCCGATCATAAAGGACAGAGGAAGATATTCCACCTGTGGTTGATGATGATGACATACAACGTCTGACTAGATAACCACAAGGTCACGTGCACATAAATGTGTGAAGGTATGTCTAGACTACGTCTACAACAATATTGGCTTAATATAGCCTATTTGTTTAAATCCAAGTGAACATTGGCTGAATGTGGATGATTATCTTTAAAGCCTCTTTTCTCAAAAATAACGTTTGTTGACAGCCAAACTTTGGAAGAGTACTCACTGAATATTTGGTGTAGAACGATGATATTGGTTTCGCTATAAAGCTGAGACTGTCTTCCTCATACAGACAACTCAAAGTGTTATAACGTGAAACGTATCACGTTATAACGTGAAAGTCTGTGGTATACTCACTTTCTCCGTAAACCACGGCGTCACGAAACGGTCCGCTGCTGGTGTGTGGAGAGGCAAACATCATGCCCTCTGACTGATGTGATTATTTCCCTTCAGCTGTTAGAAGTGATGCTTTATCTATGGTTAAAACATGCTGCGGCAATTTCATCCTACCACGAAGCTTACGGAGAGAGATCTGTCTTAGCGCACCTCAAAGGAGTCACATCACAACCTGTGCGCTCCTTAGTGTGTGTTAGTGCTTGTTTACAGATGTAGCTCCTCCTACGGCAGCATGAACATTCCCGTGCACTTTATAATCCCTCTCAGTGTAATCATATCACAGTATCATCCACTGTGCTCAGTAACAGCAGGATCTCATCATGTCTAATCATGTAAGGTCCATGGTAAGATGCAGCAGAGAAACTGAAAGCAGTTTTTTTTATCAAATTCAGTGTTAGTCTGGGGAACTTGGAGCATTAGAGCATTACATGATCACTTGTCTTATTTTCTGTATTTTCTTTTTTTTTTTTTTTTTTTTTTTTAAACATGTGTTTATTGTTTTTTCCACAGAAAGTAAACAAACATTTATACATACATTCGCAGCAGGGTAAACATTCGTACAGTCAGCCCTATGATTTGTGGTTCGAATAATGTTATTTCACCAGCCATACCCAAAGTTAACTGACAATACTCAGATGTTGGCTTAATTTAAACAGAATGCCCCCCCTCCCCAACTTAGTACAGTCATCGTCTAACTGTCTAAGTATAAATGGATTATCAAGGAAAAGGGGAAGCTACAGGCAAAAAGAGGACATCTCGTAACCCCCTGCTATACAATACAATTACTTCTAACTTGTAAGTTAAACCAAAAACAACAAACAGAACAACAAACAAACAAAAAGAAAAAAGAAAAAAGGCTTTTTGATCTTTGGATGTCAGACATATCATGTTGGTGGTGCTTACGAAGAAAAGACACTTATGCACATAGGACTCGGGCAAAAATAGAAGAATGTTAACATGAGCAAGGCAAGTCTACATTAGGAAAACAGAAACACCTGATAGGTTATAAGATTAGCAAGCCCTGCTAGTCATAAAAGTTTTAATCGGGTTCCAAATTTTCACAAATAACTCAGGCTTCATGTTTAAATGATATCTGAGCTCTTCCAGATATAATACACTGCTCAGTTCTCTAAGCCACATCTCAAAAGAGGGCGCAAACTCCTCTTTCCACATCTTAAGAATAGCCTTTTTTGCCAATACCATAATAAATAAAACTGCTTGTGATTGAAATTTATCACCCTCATTAAGCGTGGCCCCCAAAACACTTATTAATGGATCTGGCTTCAGAGAGATGTCATACGCTCCAGACACAAAGTCATATATTTTCTCCCAGAATGGCTGAATTTTTGGACATGACCACAGAGAGTGAAGTAGTGTACCTTCATATTTCTTACATTTATCACATATAGGAGATTCAGCTGGATACATCTTATGTAATCTTGATTTTGTATAATGCAGTCTATGCATGACCTTGAATTGGATTAACATATGCCTGACATTTATGGAACATCTACTAACATTTCTAAGACATTCCCCCCAGGTTTCCCCAGATATCGGGATAGACATCTCCCTTTCCCATTCCTCTTTGAGTTTGTCTGTATTTGTGTTGTCCTCACTTGACAGAATAGTGTAATAGTAGGAGATTGCCCCCCGGTCTATTGGGTTGTGTTTGTTTATGCTTTTAACAACTGAATGGATATTGATCCTTTCAAAGTTAGGGAGATGTCTCCTAGCAAAATCCCTGACCTGTAAATATCTAAAGAAGTCGCTGGGTGGAAGGTCGTACCTATGTTTAATTTGAGTGAATGATCCAAAACTACTGTCAACATACAAATCCTGCATGGTCGCTAGACCCTTCTGTTTCCATCGGGAAAAAGCTCCATCTTGTATACCCGGTATGAATGCGTGATTGTTACATATTGGACTGTTCAAATACGTATCAGGTACCTTGAGATACGACCTAATCTGTTTCCATATCTTTAGGGTATTAAGAATAACAACATTTCCACTATACAGAGCCCTTTCAACTTTGGTTGGGCTATTGATCAATGCACATAGGGATGTCCCTTTACAGGAGTCCTGTTCAATACAGATCCATTCTGGGGTTTCAACATTCTTTTCGGACTGTGTTTCTCTCCACCAAGCTATGTTATGGAGATGGGCAGCCCAATAGTATCTTCTAAAATTGGGAAGACCAAAACCCCCCTCTAATTTTGGCTTTGTTAGATGTTTCTTGGTTATTCTTACTGATTTATAATTCCACAGAAAAGGGATGATTATTGAATCTAATTTCACAAAAAATTTCAATGGTATAAAAGACGGAATTGATCGAAATAAATAAAGGAAACGTGGAAGTGTTACCATCTTGATGGCGTTGATTTTCCCTACCATGGACAGGGGCAGTGTCTTCCAAAATGCAACATTCGCCTTGAGTTCAGCTATCTTCTTATGCCAATTTGCTTGCAACAGATCCTCAGGTTTCCTCGTAATTATGATTCCCAGGTACTTAATGTGGCTATAGGTTATTTTAAATTGGACTGAATCTAAGAAATGTTGATCTATTTTTGCAGTAAGAGGCATCAGTTCACTCTTATTCCAATTTATTGTGAACCCGGAGAAAGCCCCAAAGGTTTCCAGAAGGTCTAATAGAGGGGGAACTGAGGTCTCTGGATCGGCTACAAACAAAATTACATCGTCCGCGTATAACGAAATGTGTTGTTGTCGGCCCTCTATCATGATAGGAGCTATATCAGTACTTTGCCGAATGCTGTTGGCAAGCGGTTCCATAGCTATTGCAAACAAGTACGGGGACAGGGGACATCCCTGCCTTGTCCCACGATGTAACCTAAAAGGCTCTGATACAGTTTGATTAGTAATTACTGAGGCCTCCGGTTTTGCATATAAAATCTTTATCCATTTCAAAAAATTATCTCCAAATCCAAATTCCTCAAGGGTTGAAAACATATATGGCCACTCAATTTGGTCAAATGCTCTTTGTGCATCGAGCGAGAGCAGACATGCTTCTGTGTCTTGTTTGTTGTATATGATATTGAAAAGTCGTCTTAAGTTGGATTGTATGTGTCTGTTTGGCATAAATCCTGTTTGATCATTGTGTATGATAGAACATATGTGTTTTTTAAGTCTGTTAGCCAAAACCTTGCTCACTATTTTAGTCTCAATGGGAATAAGGGACACTGGGCGATAGGAACTGACCTCCAGCTTATCCCTCCCTGGCTTTGGTATTAAAGCTATATTTGCCTTGTATAATGTTGGTGGGAGTTCTGCTTGGAGCATGGAATGGTTGATCATACGAAGTAATATGGGACTGAGCGTCGCACGGAATGCCTTAAAGAATTCAGCACTAAAACCATCTGGTCCTGCACATTTATTATTAGGCAACTGAGCAATCACCTCATTTATCTCTTCCAACTTGACATCCCCCTCTAATAAATTCCTAGCCTCCTCACTCAATTTAGGAAGATCAGCGTTTGTTAGAAATGTATCTAAAGCAGCCGCATCTAACTCTCCTTTCGATTTATAAACTTTGTTGTAAAATTCAACGAAACAATTATTTAATGCTTTGGCTTCAGTTAAAATAGTGCCATCTTTAGATCGGATTCTGTGTATAGCTCGTGTCGCCTGCAATTGTCTAAGTTGCCTAGCAAGTAGTTTGTGGGGTTTGTCTGACAGTTCAAAATATTTTTGCTTAACCTGATTAAGAAATTTGATTGTCTTTTTAGAAAGAATTGAATTATATTCACTTTTAAGTGAAATAATTTTCTTCAGCATTACTGGGTCTAATTTTTGATGGTTTGTCTCCAGTTCAGTAATTAGATGTTCAATTTCAGTTAATCTTCTATTATCTTCTTTTTTTTTCCTTATCTGAAAGGATATGATATCGCCCCTGATGACCGCTTTAAATGATTCCCATAAGACTGCATCCAATGTCGTTTTCTGTAAAAAACAAGGAAATTTTTTCTTTAATATACGTAAGGAATGAATTATCATTCAGTAATGAGTTATCAAATCGCCAACTGTATGAGCCTTTGTCTATTCTTAAATTGAGATCCAATGATAAGGGAGAATGATCAGATATCAGTCTGTTATGATACTCAACAGCCTTTACTAACTGCAATAAACTGGAGTCAACAACAAACAAATCGATTCTGGAGTATGATTTGTGCACTGCTGAGTAGAAAGAGTATTCTTTATCTAGAGGATGTAAGCTTCTCCACGCATCAACCAGATTAAGATTCTTTAGATAAGTATTTAACATTGCTGCTGATTTACTTTTAACCGTGCGATTTGGATGTGCATCTTTTGATGGATTCAAGACACAATTATAGTCCCCTCCTATAATTACTTTGGACAAAGTAGGGTCAGGAATGCTGTCTATTACCTTTTTAAAAAACACAGGATCGTCATAATTCGGGCCATACAAATTAATCAGAGTGACTTCAACCGAATTTATTTCCCCCATAACAATTATGTATCTACCATTTGTGTCCGATATAGTTTGTTTATGGATAAATGGAACATGTTTCCCAATGATAATGGCCACTCCCCTTGTCTTTGTAGTAAAATTTGATTGATATACTTGGGCTGCCCACACTGGTTTTATAAGCGCTCTTGCCATATGTTTAACATGGGTCTCTTGAAGAAAAAGGATATCAGCTTGTAGACTCTTGGCGTAGGTAAAAACCTTATGTCTTTTAACCGGATTATTCAATCCACGTACATTCCAGCTGAGCAAGCGTATTGTGCCGTCCCCGCGTGCCTTACTCTTATCACTCATTTATTATTCTCCGTATCATCTGCAATGTAGTCTGTGACATCCAAAACCTCTCTGTTAAAATTAAGCCCCACAAGAACGTCTGGGACCAAAAGGCATGCCCCCTGAACCCTCTCAGCAAAGCACATAACCTGAACAATAACGAAAACTTCACCTGAACTTTACATATTCTCCCCCCTCCCCTCTCTCCTCCTTCACTCCCTTGAATGGGTGAAAACGTCCACATTTACGTTCGCGTCGGTCTACTCACACCTGATGCAACGTCGTTATTCCTCGTTCCGTTTGTATAGCACAATACACTTCTCACTCACCTCATTAGTCCAAAAGTAATCTCCACACATGTATTTCAACGTTGAAATTAAAGTTAAAGTTAAAGTGTCCCAATACGTTACTCTGTTAAGTCCGACATGGGGCCGTTCCGTTAAGAGGTCGGTCTATTATCCAGCAGGCCAGTTGTCAATAGTAGCCGACAGGTAGCTCTCTGCAGCCTCAGGTGTCTCAAATGTCTTGGTTTCTCCTCCCTCCTTCGCCGTAACAATGAATGTGGCAGGATGTCGAAATCCATACCTGATGCCCCTGGTTCTGCATCTAACCTTAATGCTGTCAAATCGATGTCGCTGTTTCAGTATGTCCTCCGCCAAGTCGGGAAATATGTAAACTTTTTTCCCATTGTAATCCAGCGTCGACTGCCTTGCTAGGCTCAGGATGCGCTCCTTTACTTGGTAGTGATGAATACGCACAACAAGCGCTCTTGGTCTCTCATTATTTGGCTTCTGTAATGATCGGTGTGCTCTGTCTATTTTTATAGGCTCAGCAAAGTTGTTCTTTCCCAGGAGTGTTGGGAGCAGCTCTGCTACGAAATCTGTCGGACGACCTTTCTCTGACTTTTCTGGGATGCCAACTATGCGTATATTGTTTCGCCTAGACCGAGCCTCAAGATCACACGTCTTCTCCCGCAGCCTCTTGCACTCTGCAGCGAGCTCCGTGTAACGTGCCTCCAAGTTAGCAATCTGGGTCTCATGTACGCCCAAAGCCTGTTCCGTTTCAATAAGCCTGTCGGTGATGTCAGTCAATGACACCTTCACTTGTGTTAAGGTCTGCGCAATAGCATCAAACTTCACACCAAATGTCGTATTCAGGCTGGTTATGGCATCCATAACATCTTGAATGCTAGGTGAACTGGAGCTAGCTTCGCCGCCTCCCTCGTTAGCATTGTGGTCTGCTCTGAGTTGTTCAGCACCCTCCGTCGCCATTTTTTCACTTTTCTTCGGTTTATTTGGCATTTTTGTTAAGTCGGCTTTCTGCAGTGTTGTGCCGGTTGCCTCTAACGTAAAGGGACTCTTTTCCGTTAATTATTGTTAAAATTTCTTGGGGTCGAGTGGAGCTCTTCGAAAAAACCCGCTTACTTCATGCTCGCCGGAACCGGAAACCTTTCTGTATTTTCTAATAGAGGGACTGATAGCCAGGACTTGAGAGAATCATTTTATTTTCTGTTTATATTTTATATAATTTGTATTTCATGCAACTTTGTGTTTCTGCTGCTTATCCCTGTCTTACCCTATGTGTCTTGAGACAGCTCCACCTCATCTGTCCAATATGAAAGCAGTCGATTTATGATCTATTCAGTCATTGGTGAGTGAGTCTAGCATTAGACTAGCAGCCAGAGTTTGCTTATTGTTGAGCGAGTGGTCCTTCGTTGTTTTTGAACCACTTCTTACTGTTATCAGTGGCGTGCACAGACTTTTTGAAGGGCAGGGGCGAAAAAAAAGGGCACATACAGCGCGTCCTCACCACTGAAGAGGGCACTTTAGTGTGTGTGTTTTGCCAACCAAGAGGGCACCCTAGCACGCGTTCTGGCTCCCAAGAGGGCACTTTAGCTTGCATTTTGGCTCCTAAGAGGGCACTTTAGCGTGCGTTTTTCAACAATTGGGCCACGAGGGGGGGCGACCACACCCCCTGCCCCCCCCCCCCCCCCCCTTGTGCACACCACTGACTGTTATAATAGCATGTTAGTCATATGTAAAGCACTTTAGACCATGCAGGAATAGATGACAAAACAGTGAAATCTACCATTATTGCATTTTCACAAAAGAGTCTTTGGCCTGATCTGAGATAATCCAGTCCAGATTTAGGTGTAGTGGTTTGTGTGAAAGTGTGACTCAGAAAACAGTAGGCCTATGTGCTCTTATGACTAACACGCTGTTATAACAGTAACAAGTGGAAAAAACAGAGCATTGGTCGCTGAGCAATGTAAGTTGAGGTTCCCATACATTTCCCCGCATCTGCTGACGCTGTTTCATTTTTATTTTTCCGAAGTGCCGCAACCGCGACAGTAGGCTATACTAGATGTTGGCAGCTAAAAACGATGCATTAGAATATGGCCGTTTGTTTTAAAGTAGGCTACGCATGCAACATTTCTGGATGCAGGTGCACACGTCCACAGAAGCAGGCTTTCTGAGTGCTCCCTCGTGGAGATGACACTGTAGAGTTAAAATATAATAATGAAAGCATTTTGAACGTGGAGGGACACAAACAGGAGGGGGATTTTCCACTGGGGACAGGGGAAATTACGCCCCAGTTTGAACGTGGAGAATGGTTACCATGAGACCAATTTAATAAAGTGCTGAATGTATAATGGCATGTTGCCTTTCAAGACTGAAAATGAACCAGTGCATGTCTCATCTCACAGATAAAGGTGCCCATCTCACCTTTTCATATTTAGTGCAATGTAATGAATCTGAGGGCAGAGACTGAGACTCAGACTGAGACTGAGACTCAGAGACTGAGTCCAGAGACAGAGGCCTGAGACAGAGGCTTGTCTATAGATAATGTCACCATAATCTAGAACAGATAGAAAGACTGCTTGGATGAGCTGTTCCCTGCAGGGCAAAGGGAAATTGTTTTGTTCTGGTACAAGTATCCTATTTTGTAAGTTTTTGATCCAACCAGATGCCTAGATATTTGTATCTCTCTAACTTAGAACGTGATTTTTTTTCTGGCGTGGCAGCAATATGCTTCCGTACAAAATGATGGATAACTTCACATATATTAAAACAAATACGGAGACATGAAGAGATCACCTGAGCAGAAAAGGAAAAGACAGCTGATTGGTTGACAATGAAGGTGTGTCACTGTGCTATTGCTTTACCAGATGATGTGAACAGCTGACGTGTCAATTGATGCTCCACAAATAACAGCAAGGAAATTATGAGCTTTGACAGAGATCAGTATGAGCTGTCTAGAAGGAGCAGAATGACTAAAGAATGAGAATGACGTGAGCATACAAAAAGATGGTCTTCCTGTTTGAACTTTCACTAAGCTTCATTAGTTCAAAAAGTACGAAAGTACAACAATGATATCAATGCAGGAAAGATATAGAGACACAACTTTAAATGCAGAGTGAGATTACACAAATGAATGAGAGAACCACAATAAACCATGATTATTGAAAAGTATCACATAAAAGCGGTTTAATATCATTAGAGCTTCAGGACAAAGCACAAACTTGAAATAAACTTCCCTGTAGTGTGTGTGTGTGTGTGTGTGTGTGTGTGTGTGTGTGTGTGTGTGTGTGTGTGTGTGTGTGTGTGTTTGTGTTTGTGTGTCTGTCTGTCAGAGCATTTTCTGATCAACATATTAGCAACAGGATCTATTTTGTGTTTACAGATAACATTTGTTTAGTGTGAAAAAGGAGCTACTGCAATATCAAGCAGAATTTATTTCCACAGAAAACCTGTGAAAACTACTTTTATGGATGACCTGTAGCCACAGACCATCTATACATCTATATCTCTACTTTTATACATCTAAACCTACAGTGAGGAGCTTGTTGTAAAAATACTTCACTGTTGGAAGAACTGCACTTTCTGTCTTCTCACTCTTTGTTGAACCTCTGAACTCTTTTTACTGATAAACATTAAGTGTACAAAGTACAAAAACATATGCAAAATGATTCCTTATTATGAGTTGTCCACCTGAGATACTGTAGCCAGACATGTCTCTTTTCATACAGCAGGTGGCAGCATAATGATAATGTTCACAAAGTGGCAGAACATGGAAGAGGAAGCATCTGTATTTAAACAACACTTTGTCTTGTCGTCTCAAATTCAAACATGTGAAATGAATAATGAAAAGTAAATCTCAAATGCAAAACTTTATTGCATGCATAAAACTGCTATGAATTCACTAATATTTGTCAATATATTTATTGTCCATTAATCTAAACGAGACTGTCTGCTTATTTCTCTTAAATCATTAAAATGAATCTATAATCATCATTTAGTGTTTGGCGAGAAAAGGCATTGACAGCAACTCTCACTTTTTAATGACCACTTGTAAAAAACAAAAATCCAACTCCCAAACTGGTCCTTTGGCTTATGAATTGGCATGAGGTAGGCTATAGCTCCACGGACACATGGTCCAAAACTTTACTACTATTATAAAAACTTGAATGTTGTTGGTAGCTGGATTCCGCCTATAGCCTCTACGTTCGCATATCAGTCAAAATATGAGGACCAAAGAAGTGCCTTTCAACCATTTATTTCTTCATTCAGTCGATTGCATTACACAGATGATTTGATTACTAAACAATAAAGGAGAGAGATTATAAATTAACATACAAGAATAAATTGTCTCTCAGAAAATAAGTTACTTCAGTACATAAGGAAACAACATAAACTCATGCAAAATAATGCATCCAAGGTTGACAATCGACCCTAACCCTAACCCATGCTCCAGCAGACAGAGAGAAGAGGCAGAGGCTGATTGATAGTTTATCACCTCATATGAGGCCTGTTAGGTTGAACCATCCGCCCACCCAAGCCTGGGTAGTTGGGAGTGTTTTCTACAACTATATTCACGTCATGTCAATAGTAACATGAGTTAATTTGGCAGTTTTTCCACTTATCATCATTTACTTTGGAAACATAATGCTATAGAAATGTATAAACATTACTCAGTTTTTGGGGAGTAAAGGCAGTAATAGCAATACTCTCACTTTTTAATGACCACTTGTAAAAACAGTTGTGACTGAAAAAACATACAAGTGATTTTAATGTGTGTTCTTTTTACAGGGTCCAGTGCTGTGACAACTGTGTTTGTGCAGAAAGGGAAGGATTTACATCTGCATGTTAACAAACCTGTTGTTCTCGGACAGCACGATGAATTTAAATGGACATTCAATGTCGCTCTCAATTTTGTGAGATTATTTCCTGATAACAAAACAATAATAAGTGACAGTTATAAAGGAAGGGTTGAGTTTTCTGTTCAAAATCACTCTTTGCTTTTGAGGAATGTGCAACACAGCGACAGTGGAGATTACACTGCACTCATAACTGGGGACAAAAACCAACCTGTAGCTGAATACAAGGTCATAATTCAAGGTAGGTTTCTTTAGATTTCAAACACTGAAACACAGTAATACCCTGTTTTATAACCATTCACACCTACCTTTTGTCCCCTAGATCTAGTGTCTCCAGTTCAGCTGTCAGTGAACTCTGTGTCTAACAGCAGAGAGTCCTGTAACCTCACTGTAACCTGCAGTACAGAGGACTCTCTCATCAACAGCACTTTTAGATGTGTATCTCTAGTGCAAATATTAACCAAAATGTTGGAATCGTTGTATCTTTTCCACATGCAACTAGCATTTTGAGTGTTTGACAAAGTAAAACAACATGGCATTGATAAAAATAAATATATTTGCCCTGATCACCTCAGGGGCTCAGTAATTTGTAGCTAAAATGTTCTTAAAAGTTATAACTCTAGGACATTTTTAGGGAAGTAATATGTACATATTTCTGATCAATTGTTTTTGTTCATTTGCAGTTCCTAATCTGGGCATACGAATTGGCATTGGGGCCTCAGTTCTCTTTGGCCTTGTCCTTGGCTGCCTAGTCATATGTAAGTCTCATTGTATATTTCAGCATAACAGTAATAATTTAATTAAAACTATCACACGTTTGTATATGAATTTCATCATTGTAGCAGAGAATACCCACCATACCCACAAACCTCCCATGTATGATTAAACAACATTCAGCCCCACCAGATGTCAGCAAACAACTATTTTCTATCTAATTATATCATTTCCAACATGGTGGCGGTTAGAAAGACTGAGGGGCTGAATGTTATATATTGCACCTTTAATGTCCAATTTAAATTAAAATAGATATATTTTGCTTTGGAAATACAGACCTGGTGGATAAAAGAGGTTTTAGTCCAAGGCTCTTTCTGTGTGTACCAAAATGTGCCATTGGGTACTCTAGTGGTTCCCAAACCTTTTCTGTCATACATAAGACGACTTGAATATCTATTAACCAGTAATAATAATGGTGAAGCTGGTAACTAAATAAGCTAAAGAAGTTTAATCTTAATTAAATAACATTACCAACAACATTAAATGCATGTTTCTTTTTAATTTCTGTTGTGCAAATGCAAGTTAAGATTTACCCAAATTTACATAAAAGACACAAGCCCTTCCACTACAATGAACTTTAGAATAATGAACATTATATTTTGCACTCAATAAGCATTTTCCTCCTTTTTCTGACAAACATCTAGCTTGAATTTTACAACTTGATTTAATTTCTGATTTAATCTTGTTAACCTCAATCATAATAGCTTTTATTATTATCATTATTAAGAAAATCAACAATGTTTTTTATGAGAGACTAACAAAAAGAAAGAACTGTTAAAAATCTATGTATGACAATCCTCAGCTAAGTGAGGAACAGAAATTCACATTCTTTAAAGGTTGAATATGGAGAATGAGCAGAACACCGCCATCTAGTGTCTCGAGATCGTAGTCACAACAACCAAAAATAATTCCAGCAGTCGGGTTGCCAGGTTCATTCCCGAGTGTGTCAGTCGATCAGCCTGCGCCATGTCAAGTGATGAATCATAAAGGGTAACGACTAATTTCGACGAATTAATTTTGCAACAGTATTTAACGTTAGCCAGTCTTCAACTGGAAGTCTTTCTTTGAGTGGTGTGTAATCGATTAGCTAGCTTGCTCCCAACTCAAAATGATTGCTTGTTTCTGTAGCCTGATCAGCGTGAGCAGACCAGTCAGTAAACTACACGATAACCCATGCATTTCGTTCCTATCCAAGCTGAAATCAGCAGCAGCCGGCTGAAGCGGATTTTATTTTAGCTCTAAATCGGTAAATATACCACTTTATCCACATTTCTAACCTATTTAGGCGAGAAAGTAGCCCTTTAGATCCACAATGTGACGCTAATTTGTCCAAATAACATCTGCTTAAAGTTTTGTTCCTGCGAATTCGGAGCCACTCAAGTTAGTCGTTAACACTTCCGGTCCTTTTCACAAAATAAAACACCCGTTGCCTTTTATTATTAAGAAAACCATAACGATTAGGTGCTTTTATTTTGAAACAGGAAGCAAACATACCCTCGTTGTAACTAACTTGAAACCACTGAGGTACATAATACATTACATTGTAATGGCAGTGGGAGTAGCAGTTAAACCTGTTAAACTACAAGGTCCCCCAATTGGGAGACCCTGAGACTCTCCACAGCAAAAGGCATAAAACGCTGCCCTAATTATGTAGCAATACAGTCATACTGCACATCAAATTAAATAGGAGAGACTCCGCTACAAGCACGTCATTTTTACACACACCAAACACAACTCAAACACCAAGCATATTAATGATCAAATATCAAAATCCGAATAGCGTCAGAAAGTCAACCCACTCTCCACATTTCCATTTCTACCGTTTTGATACTTCATGGTACACAAACAAATAGCATCTCATATGAAAGCTAAGACCCTGACGAGTTCAACAGTACCACTATTATTGCGCTAAAACTCAGTGAACCAACAGCCAAAGAATACAAAGGTAAACAACCACTTATTTACAGCGACTAACAGATATTCTGTCTTACCTTCAAGGTTTTGTAATGAAAAGTTGTACTACAAAAAACGCTGGTTTTAGTAAGTCCAACACGGCTCTGCTTGTTTCAACTCCATTTCACCCAGTGCCAGCCTACAGTAGCTGCACCGGAACAACAGACAACCCTGGCAACCCGCAATTCCGGCCGCTAATTTGCTGGTACAGTGTACACAGAACATGTCAGAAAGTCACAGTCGAACCCGTCAAAAAATTTTAAAAATATTAATTCAGACTAAATTTTTTTTTATGGAAAAGCTATACTTTCATTCTGTACCCCTCAAAACGCCCCGTGGGTAATACACCCACGGGGCGTATATAAAAAAAATGTATAGCCTTTAATAAATATTCTACATAATCAACCTTTAATGTTTAATTTAACATTGAAGAACTGATTTTCAGAAACAGATGAAATGTAAAACTTCCATCTCTGTACTACAAGAGCTGCTTCACCCAGTCTGCTGTACTGCTGCTGCTACTTTCTGTGAACTGAATTACTTCGATTTTTTTTCTAGGATCTCAATCTCAATCAAACTCCTAATCAGAATGCCACAGAAGATGCTTCAGGTCTTTCTCCAAACTCCATCTACGCTTTGATAGGACTTCCAGCTGCACCTGTACAATCCACTGAGACTGTAAACACCCCCAAGCCAGAGAACATTTATGCTCTAATTACCTAATCTCCAATGTCCAACCACCAATTGAAAAATACTGATCATGATTATATTTCAGTTCATTCACAGGACTAAATCCTTGTGTGTCCTGATGTATTTTAAGTCCCACTCAGCACCAGAGTGGTCCTCAAACACATTGCTTAGAGAACTTACTGGATCCTCTTGCAGGACATTTGTTACTAAGCAGCTGCACAGAAAGTTTCCTCAAAGATTAAAAAACATAATTACAATGTAAATACTTTTGGGTGTTGGATTCTGCATGTGTCCTGCACCACAGAAGGCAACATAATGGATCAAATTAGAGCTGATCAGTTAAATAATTACTTTACATTACCACAAATACATCAGAGGAAGCAGAGATGCTGGAAGTGCTGTTGTTGCCAGGAGACAATGAAATTCAGTGATCTTGATAGTTTTGATAAGTGTTGTCTGTCTCAACCAAGCCAGTCAAGGCAGAGTCCGGTTCTGATTTAGGTTTCTAAATGTTTTTTTTTCTTGCTGCTGTGTCCAACTTCTGGAGTGCTGGCATGTTCAGTCTTTGTAAATTCAAGAGTATGATCTGTTGTATATTATAATTAAAATTGAATAGAAAATGTTTAATTAACATATTACTTTTTTTTTAAACCCAAAAGGCGCAACCTATGTGTTTTACATGTTCTTTCCTCAGATTCTACTTTACAACTTTACAAATTAGATTCATTTATTTCCATGAGACTCATTTCAACAAGACAATGAGATACAATTACAAATATTTTAATTAGTATGCTTTAGAAGAACTCCCTCACTAATTATATGTTTGATACTAATCACTGTTTGTTTAGAAAACTGGATATTCTCTTACACAGTTTTCTTTGTGCTATTTATCTAATTAATAGTTCTTATATCAAGACAAAGAAATGTACTCAACATTATAATTAAGTTTATTTCCTAAAAACATATTACAAACATGCTGTTGTTAAAGTCATAGTTTGAGTCAGAGTCCTTGGCGAACATGTTGTGCTGCTGATTAAAGAGGAAGCTCATCTCAACAGTAGCCTTTTATAAGTAGGAGGGTTCGCAGTATATTGGATAGTTGATGTGTGATGAAATGATTGAACCATGTACACATAGGTTTTTAATTTTTAATCTACAGTATTTATGTTAAAATATTGAAGAATGATTTGAGACTTTTGGGGTGGTTTTGATGAACCTGTTACTTTTAATTAACCTTGCTTGTTTCTGCTTTTATGCTCATATTTTTATGATGTTTCATGTTAATTTTTATCTTTTATCTTGATGATTTTACCTTGTAGCATGTGGTATTCCAATAAAAGAGTAATTGGCATTTCAACACGTTTCATTATCTTCCTCCATTCTCATACATTCACAGTTTCTCCTTGCTTTCCTGTTTACCTCTCACCACATAACCCCTATACTACATAGCACTTGATTTGTTTCAAATGTAAAGTGTATAACGAACAAAATGTATTATTATTATGTATTACTATTATTATGATGAGTCCTTTGTTAAAACTCTCAGTAGTCTGTAGTGCCCTCTGCTGGTCAGGAAGGGCATTTCACAGACGAAGGGCAACAGAACTGAAGGCCTGATCACTCATGGTGCTTTTAGTCCTGGAGAGGAGGAGGAGATTAGAGTTTATAGAGTGGAGGGATTGGGTTGAGGTTAGTGTGGTGAGTAGTTCTTTCAGGTAGAGAGGGGGCATTACCATAGATGCACTGTTGAGTCAGGAGGGAGATCTAGTATTCAATCCTGGTGGAGACGGGGAGCCAATGAAGTGACTGGAGAATGGTTGTTGTCATATGAAAGACCTCCTGCTGTTACTTTGTGCTGCATCAACATTAGTTTAGTTTTGGTTTATTTATTTACAGATCAAGAATATTAGTCATCATGTGTCATCTGTGCATTAAGACATGACTTTATTTCAGCTATTTTTAATAAGATTATATTTTAGTGTGGAGATTTAGGTTCCAAGAAATTATGGAGCAGACAGAAGAGACAAACTGGTTTTAATAAAGCTGCACAAACAAACATCAAACAAATATCTGAGGTTTCATTGATTTGTATTGATAATATAAAACTGATTTATTTTTAAGGCAAAACATGTTTATTACAGCAGATACTTTACGGAAACAAGTAGGTGAAAAAAAAGAAGCACCTATGCTAGTAATGAATTTGCAAAATCACAGACTTCATTAAGAGAGAGACCATTTTGACAAAGTCAAGAGGTTGTGATATGTAGCACAACAAGCAAACAAAGCTTTATAAACTGAACTGCTCTCCTGCACATGCATATTTGTTGGTGTAGAGTTGCCTCTTCATGTTTACTTCTTGAGCCTCTCCATCAGATGGACACTGATGACGGCAGACACCATGATGATCAGACCAACAGAGAACACGACTGTCTTCACCAGGCACAGAGAGATACTCTGTGAACCTGCAACACAACACAACAGTTATTTTATTACAGTACTGACAATATACTGTAGACATTTCTGACTTTAATGAACTGTGTTGATTGTTTATTTTCTGTCACTGCATTTTGTTCTAATTCAAACAATCAATGTCTGTCATACATGTTCTGTACTTCATTGAAGCAATGACTACAACAACAGTAGACTGTCTAACACAGACAAAAAAACTTTAAGTATTTTGTTTTATTAAAAATAATCTTACCTGACCAACTGACTAACACATCACTACTAAATATGTCTCATGCATGTGTCATTAAGACTTTATAATGTGCAAATTAAATGAACACAGCAAGAATTAGAACATATTTATTGCATATAATCTTTCAGTCTCACCAGTAGTTAGAGAGCAGAGAGGCTGAATCTCCTTTATGTCTCCAGTCCTGCTGACCTGGTTGCTATGATTACAAATGATGAAGTTGTTGAACAGGTAGACACGGACAGAAGAACCAGAGGTTGTGACCTCTGACTGCTCTCCTCCCTCCTGATTACAGGTTTGGTTGTCACATCTAAAAGTGCTGTTGATGAGAGAGTCCTCTGTACTGCAGGTCACAGTGAGGTTACAGGACTCTCTGCTGTTAGACACAGAGTTCACTGACAGCTGAACTGGAGACACTGGATCTAGAGGACAAAAGGTAGGTGTGAAGGTTGTAATATATAATATATATAATGGTAATTCTGTGTATCAATATTTGAAATATAAAGAAAACAAATTACATGTATTGTAGACAAAATGTGATGGATATGTTGGAAATAGTTTGGAACATTAGTTTTTAACCATTATCTAATTAAAAACACAAACATTTAGCATTTGAACCTAAAAGTGAAATACTGTATGTTTGTAGGGCATTTGTATTGAGATGCATTATACTGCAAAAATGTATATTCAGCTAATTTTGTGCAGCCCGTATATGATCCCTCGTACCCGAAGGTCAAATGTCACAGGTGTACTTTAGTAAAATTAAGTCTCACCAGCAGTTCGAGAGCAGAGAGACTGAATCTCCTTTATGTCTCTGGTCCAGCTAACCTGGTTGCTATGGTTACAGATGATGAAGTCATTCAACAGGTAGACACGGAGAGAAGAACCAGAGGTTGTGACCTCTGACTGCTCTCCTCCCTCCTGA
Organism: Scomber japonicus; assembly: GCF_027409825.1. Classification (NCBI taxonomy): domain Eukaryota; kingdom Metazoa; phylum Chordata; class Actinopteri; order Scombriformes; family Scombridae; genus Scomber; species Scomber japonicus. Next base: position 26,375,428 of record NC_070589.1, on the reverse strand, counting down.
TGGCAGGTTTGGTTGTCACATCTAAAAGTGCTGCTGATGAGAGAGTCCTCTGTACTGCAGGTCACAGTGAGGTTACAGGACTCTCTGCTGTTAGACACAGAGTTCACTGACAGCTGAACTGGAGAGACTGGATCTAGAGGACAAAAGGTAGGTGTGAATGGTTATAAAACAGGGTACTACTGTGTATCAATGTTTGAAATGTAAAGACACCTACCTTGAATTATGACCTGGTATTCAGCTACAGGTTGGTTTTTTTCCCCAGTTATGAGTGCAGTGTAATCTCCACTGTCGTTGTGTTGCACATTTGTCAAAAGCAAAGAGTGATTTTGTACAGAAAACTCAACCCTTCCTTTATAAGGCTCAACTATTCTTGTTATGTTATCAGGAAATAATCTCACTACATTGCGAGCAGTATTGACTGTCCATTTAAATTCAGTGTCTTTCACTAGAACAACAGGTTTGTTAACATCCAGATGTAAATCCTTCCCTTTCTGCACAAACACAGTTGTCACAGCACTGGACCCTGTAAAAAGAACACACATTAAAATTACTTGTATGCTTTTTCAGTCACCACTGTTTATAAAAGTTGTCATTAAAAATTGAGAGTATTGCTGTTGTAGTGTAAATGTTAGGGTTAGGGTTTGAATGTTGCATTACAATTCAGTCATGATAAATTGCACTTGGTAAAGGCTATACTGAGGAATGAGATGTAAGGTTAAGAACTGGGTTTTATTAACAGCTGCTGAGTTAATGTGTTTTAATATACTCTTACTGATTGAATTCACTACACTGTAGTGTAGTGGGGTGGGGGGGGGGGGGGGGGCAAATTAGTAAGATGCGGGAAGAGGTTGTATGAAAAAAACAAAAAAAAACAGGATAATCACATTTTGGCATGAGACAGGAACTATGCATGTCAAATGTATAGGAAGGATTGGGGTACTTTTCCACATGAACCACAGACCTCTTTGGGTATAAAAAGGGGACACCTACATTGTATGTATGTGTATTGGTCTTAGGTTTTGCTGCCGGAAATAAAACTCTACTCCTCTAACTGAGAAGCCTCCTAGTGATTTTTCAAGACTTCAAGACAAATTTTCTGAACAACTGATAACAACTGATTGACCAATTTGACCTTTTCCAATTCCCTTCCAAGCTTCCAAGTCCAGCTTCCAAAAAACTGCATTCACTGCTGTATAAGCTTGTGTTTTGGGACTGTCTCATCCCCGTTTGATTGCTGACTCTGAGGAGTCTCACATGGTGCCATTTTGTATTTATCTGGTCAGAATCAGTGTTGTTAAAGCTACTGCGAAAGGACAGTAGGCCACTTCTGTCGTTCAACAATCAGCTGGTGCACGCACAGATCAACGCTGTACTGTGTCCTGTTCAGTTTGACTTCTTTAGATAAGGGGCTAGTAACAAAAGGTGGCTGCATAACACACAAGAAGAAGATGCTTGATGTGCAATTTAGGATTTTCTAGAAAGAAGTTCCAGGCAGAAAATGTCACAGCCCAATATCGGAATATTTTGACACACACCTGTCAGTAGATAAAAGTTAAAGTGTTGCGATGAAGAGTGATGGGAACATTTGTGGGAAACAGGTTACTAGGAAAAATCCCACTTATTTGAATGTCCACCTTCGAAGCTCTCACACAGAAGTACATGAAAAGTTACAGGAGTTGAGGCAGCTGACCTCAACAAACACAGCAAACCTTATCTCTATGTCATGCATTATTTCATCCTTTTCAGCTTTACATTCTTCTAATACCTGAAAGGCTAAAACTAAATAAAGACTAAACAAAAACGAGTCAATTCCTAAATTACTAAATTAAAACTACGAAATCACTTGTTAAACTAACCAAAACAAAAGCGAAATAAAGAAAACTGATAAACTAAATAAAAATAGAAACTAATGACATTTTCAAAACTATAATAACCTTATAGCAACTAGCAGAACTTTCATTTTGGATGATTCCAGATCTTCACTTTTGTCCACAATCCTCAGTGCATTAATCACAATTAAAAAGTCAGCTGAGGTTTTATTGCTTCATCTACAATAAAATTACAATGTAGTATGGTTGTCCTACCTGCTAATTCATTGCAGAGCAGAAGTCCGAGCATCATAAAGGTAAACATCATGGTCTGTGGCTGACCTGACTTCAAAGTGCAGAGAGAAGGTCTCGGTGGAGAACTTCTGCCTCACAACTGTATTTTTTCTGTCAAAACCACAAACTTATACAATGTCAACATGTGAACTTCTCCATTCAAACTTCCTCTCTAAACTCTGTTTCACTACTTGAAATCTGCTGATAAAGAATGTAGTTAATGAAATAATTTACCTCTTTGTCAAAAAAGTTGTGTCACAAATAAAGATGATAAACAATAGTTAGTTTACTATATATTTCAATAGGTCCGTTATGCATCCTTGCTAAGTTTGAATAGATATATTTATAGAAGAAGGTTTTGTATGTTACACGTATGTTTTGTATGAGTTCACACGTATTGAGGAAGGTCAGTGCACATAAACTATAACCACTTCCTTTCTCATATGATGTAGTAAATTTAACATCTCTTTCATTTTCAGCCAGCAAGTGGAGTGGACATTGGTAAATGTGTAAACACCAAACTAACACTTTGCAACCAAGAAAATGACCTTTGCATAGTAATAGTTCTGCTCTAGAAAACAGCATTTACAATTAAATAAAGACATATTTTAAATCTCTTGTTCTTTATGTAGAAAATGTCTCTAAATGCAGATTACATGAGAAAATAGTATGTATAGTTAGTTTCCAAACAGCAGAACAACTTCACCTGGTCTCATACAACCTTCTTCTTATTCTGAAGCTCAGAATAAAAATCTGCTTGTGCTTTCGACCAAAAGATTTATGAGCATTTAAATATAAAAAACCTTGTGCTGTTGCTGTTGTAGTTTTGTTTCGTTTTTATTAATTGACAGTTCTAGCACTACTTGGCTTGACTCAGTTCGATACCAGGATCGACCTTTTCCATTACCTCCAGTTCATAGCTTGGCTGCGCGAAACTGCCCTGACTTCATTTAATACGTGACACAAACACATAAACAATACAATACAGTGGTGTACTTGCTGATGTATGTGGCTTTCTGTCACACACAAATCAAGAAAATTGAGCCGTATGACTGTAACACTGTTGCCACATGACTCTTCCAGTGACGACTCTCTGACCAGTCAGTGGCCGGAAGTCTGTTGACGTCACATAAAAAATGCAAAAAAAACTGAGTAAAAACTGTATAATGGAAAAGTGCATAAGACCGACATCATAATGGAAGGCCCTGCACTGAAACATGAAGTTAAAATAAAGAAGTTGAGGTCGAGTCCTTACACATGGTTGTACTCAGATTTCTGTCACGTTTCATTTTTTTATAAGGAAAGAGGAAATGAAGATGATGCATATCACATCACATGCCAAGATTCAGACCTGAAGAATTAAAGCTAATTAAAGCTAAATCATGCAGAACCAGACAACAACATTATGTTATAATGCCCTGTACGTATGTAATGCAATGTAAGACATGCACAGTAATAGATGCATGTCTTCTAAATTGTCACAAATCTGCGCTGTTAGCCTCCTGTTGCTGGTAAATTTCCATTCACCACACCCCTGCTCCACTCCTGCTAATCAGCCACATCCACCTCATCAGCCAACTCTGTACACCTGAACTCTCAGCTGCAGCTCATCCCCAATCAACCCATTACATATACTCCTGTGGTTCACTTACTCTTTCCCGGATTGTCTAGTATGTATGCCTAGCTTTCCAGCATTAATGATTGTGTTTTGATAATTTCCTGAAACTAAATGAGGACAAAATGGAAATAATTTTGGTTGGTCCCCAAACTAAAAGAAAATGAATCCTCCACAAATTTGGACACCTTGCTGCAAAGATTAAACCAGAAGTAACATGTCTTGGCATTGTTTTCGGTTCAGAGCTGAATTTGAACCAAAACAGCTTTTTATCATTTGAGAAGCAGAGAGTGAGAGAGGCATATTTAAAAAGACCACAATGAGGTTATAAGCTAAGGCTGAAATGTGGAGCTTTGCTATTGGTTGCCGAGAGTGATGTGTGACAACTCAATTAAGATCACGCCCCTTGGACATGCAACTAGGAAATAGATGAGCATGCGTGAAAGAAATAAGACAGGAAAGTTACCGTGAATGCCTTTTAGATTCTTCCTGACTGAACTTTAGCTTAGTTTCATATGATCATTTACAATAGAAGGCCCTCAGTGATTCACAAAAGTAAGCCTACACAATATGACAGAGATTTGTTCCCTGGTTCTTCTAATAAAGGTATTGTTTTATTTACCCTAAAGTTAAATCAACATACGTACGTAAACAAATATTAGGAACAAAGTGTATCCATTGTCACTCAAACCGGAAGTCACATAATTTGTGCTTCTAAGTGACTTTTTTGACTTTCATTCATTCAGTCTTTAGTAGTAATAATAATAATAATAATAATAATAATAATAATAATAATAATAATAATAATAATAATTTTATTTGAAGCAAATCTCAAAATGCTACAAGGAAGAAATATCAATAAAAAATCCAATCCACTTTATTTATACAGCATGATTTTAACAAACAAGGTTTCCAAAGTGCTGCACGAAAAGATAAAACAGAACAAATAGATAACACAATAAAAAAGATGAAGTACACAATAGAAAAAAAAGACAGAAAAATAAAACATGAAAAAAATAATTAAAAGACAAAGGTTCTTCTAAAAAGAAATGTTTTAAGTCCTTAGTTATAACTCTCAGTAGTCTGTGGTGCCCTCTGCTGGTCAGGAAGGGCACAGACGAGGGGCAGCAGAACTGAAGGCCTGATCACCCATGGTGCTGAATTTACAAGTTCACATTCAAACCGCCTCCCTCAGATGGAATAAACACTGGCCACAAATGCTCCATATGTTCAACTCATGACCCTGAACACACAACTAAGTCATAGAAGTAAATTTCACAAAATGACAACAACTTTCAACAAATGCTAAAAAGTTAACAAATACCACAACAGTATATTTTGAAAAGAGATTTTCTTTGCCTGCTCAGTCAACAGGACTTGCCAATATCCCTTCAGCAGGTCTAGTTTGCTGGAAAATCAGGCCTCTTCAACCCAATCTACACAATCCTTCATCCTTGAGAGATGATAACAGTCAGGCTTTGTTACTTCATTCACCTTCTGAGAATCTGTACAGAAGTGATCTTCACCATGAGCCTTATCAGTAAGTAAACACAGGGAGCTCCATGCACTACAGTTGACTCAGCAATACCATGCAGCACCATGTACTCGACCTGCTTCTTAAAACAGCTGTTTCCCTGGACACACTCAATATGGTTGCTGCTTAATGGCCTGTGACTTCACCACATCAAGATTGTTCTTCAAATCAGTGGTTTTGTTGGACTTCATCAGCTCAACCAAGTCTGAACGTTGCAGCTCAGGGAGATGAGACAAACGAGCAGAGAAATCCTCACAATTGGAAAGTTTCCATTGAGTCACAGTCACAGACAAAACCATTTAATCTAACACACGTATTTAGGTAGCTCAGAGCACATACACTATAACCATTTCCTTTCTCATATGACTCAGTATAACACATTGTTTATTGTTAGCCTGCAAGTCTTGTGAACATTGGTTAATGTCCAAACAGAAAACCAACGTGTTGCATCAAAGAAAAATTAACCTGCAAAAAGGCATCATTGCAACACTTTGAATTACACCAATGATGAGTGCAAAAAGATGTGTCTAAATGCAGCTCACATGAGAAAAGAATATAATTTGTTTCCAAACATTCAAGTCAGATGAAAACTTCACCCGGGATCCGTTCCATAAAGCAAACTCGGAAAAGCAGTGTTTATTGTCGGACACCTGACTTGACTTGAACAAATAGGATCAGGCTAAAGCGGTTCCATGAAGGCCAATCCACGTTCACGCAATCAAACTAATTCAAGACAGGCTTAAGTATTCAGACTAATTGTGTGTGCATGCCATTCACGTGCAGCCCATGATGTTGAACACAGATCAAACGGATTCACAATGACAAAATCCACCACAAAAGAGCCACAAAGCAGCATCAGTTTCCAGTACACACTTCTGCTGGAGACATATGAAGAATTTAAACATATGATCACAAAAAACAAATAAAATCCAAGAGAAAGGCTGGCAGGAAATTGCTGATCGATTGAATGGGTCTGATCTGTCTCTGAAGGTGCACTCCTGTTGCAGTGCCCTGTGTACTGTGGCAGTGCTCCTTCATGTACAAGCTCCTCTATCAAGGGACACACAATGGGTCTGTTCGAAACCGCATACTTTCCTACTAATCGTACTTACTCTGGCGTTATTGTATGTAGTGTGTTTCAACTGCGTAGTATGTGATTTAGAGTATGTGAGAAGACTAACGAAATTCGCCTGGTTTATTTGGTAATCCTGCTCATACAACCTTCTTATTCTGGAGAACAGAATTAAAATCTGCTTGTGATTCAACCAAAAAGAGTATTTAGATATTTTTTAAAAATTGGGCTGTTGCTGTTGTTGTAGTTTTGGTTTATTTGACAGTACAGTAAGCTTTCTGAAACCTGTCATCTAAATGCTATTAAAACAGGAATCAAGAGGTGATTTAATAGCAACATGTATCTGTGCATTGGGACATGGCTTGTTTTAATTTTTATATAAAATCTTATTTCAATATGGTGTGTCATTTTAGGATCACATAAGTTTTAGACCATTGGTTACGGAGAGAGATCTGTCTTAGTGCACCTCAAAGGAATCACACCACAACATGTGCGCTCCTTAACATATGTGTTGTGCTTGTGGACTGCGGTGGCTCCCTCTATGTCAGAATAATGAATAAATCACCCTATCTGTCATGACTTGCAGAGCAGGTGGACCCAAATGCAGACTGCAGGCTGGCAGTGTCTGGACAATGCACTTTACTTTGCCAACACAGGAGAAACGTAACAAATAACCACAGGGAAAATAACACAGAGACTTGGACAATGACTGAACTTAAACCAAAACCTATATAGACAAGGGGTCAATGAGTCTGACCATCATTTCTCTGCACACCGTTTCCCCTTTTGAATAAGTGTATCACGTTATAATGTCATATTGAAACTTTATGTTATAACATGATACTGATGTTTCTTCTTTTTCTGGCGTGGCAGCAATACGCTTCTGTAAGAAATGAAGATTGAATGCACACGTAAAGATTCAGACATGGATAATTAGAGCTATTTAAAGCTAAATTATGCAGAACCAGACAAACTGATGTTGTAATGCACTGCATGTAATGCAATGTAATACATGGATGGTTATTAATGCATATCTTTTGAATGACAAAACCCATTTTAATTAATGCACTAAAATGATATGTTACTGAGACTTAGATTTTTAAGTCATAGTGCAGGCTATATCACCCATGAGCCTACAGATAGTTTATTTACTTTACTGTGCTGGTTTTCCCCCTGTCTTTGTTTACTGTAATGATTTTGAAAGTGAGCCATTCCAAAAGTTGACAGGTATCACTTTTTCTCAAGACTTTCCCTCCTTTTACTTAGTATTTCTTATTGTGTAAACATATGTTGCCGTTTCAACTGTCTGATGGAGGAAAGTTAAGTCTGTATTGTAATGTACTTTGTAACATATGATAGTACGAACACACATTGTTAAACTTTGATCTAATCAACATTAAACTCTGGGGGGTTAACATATAGTCCAAAGTGAGATCTGTTGAAAACATATTCTCAAATGAGACCTTTCTGTCTAAAACATGATTTAATAAAGTTGATTATGAGATTAGAGGCCATATTTCATTTCAGTTCTTTCAGTCTATAGATTTTTGTATGATGAGTGTATTGGCAGGAGATTTGACTTGTGGAGCTCAAATGTTCCTGACATTGCACCTACAAAAGGGGAGTATTTGGCAAGTTCCTACTGAGCCAGTGCATAAATAGTCCTTTCACTTGCTCATGTGTCACATCAAACACACAATGGCTCTCGCTGCACTTCTCTTGGCTGTCTGTGTGCTGTATTCATGGGAAACTCAAGGTACAACCTTCTTTTTCATGCTGGAAGTTGTTTTTGAATTAGATATTATTGATATAATGTGCTATAAAACTAAGCATGTTTAGTGAAAATTTGAACTTTTTTAGATGTTGAAAAAAAGTGATTTTTAATAATTTAATTTTTGTGTTAAAGGAATGCAGAGAGTATTATGATTGGGGTACTAGCTCATCATTTTCTGCTGTCAGTATATCTTTTAACTATTAACATTTGTGAAGTTTTTTAAAAACTTTAAAATGTATAGTATTTCCTTTCAATACCTTCACTGTTAGTGTAGACTACTTATGTCTACAACAATATTGGCTTCATTTGAGTCTTCATAAATTTGTTTCAAATGGCTTAATGGGATTCCCACACCTCCAAAATAACGTTTTATGACAGCCACATTAGGGGAGAGCATATCACACTGAATATTAGGTGTAGAAAGATTATATTGGTATCGCTATAAAGCTGAGACATTCTTCTTCATACAGACAACTCAAAATGTGTTTTCTTGGTCAAAGTGACACAAAATTACGGAAACGTATTGCTGCCACGCCGGGAAAATAAAAATGTTTCAGTATCACCGTATAACGTTAAAGTCGTATCTTGATTTAATTCATAGATCTTATCTAGTCGTCAGATCTATGAATGAAATGACTCTACCGTAAGGGTCGGACTCATTCATCCTTCTGGACAGCTGGATGAATGAATCCTCAGCATATAGCCCCATGCATTTTAAAATCCCTCTCAGTGTAGTTATATCAGTATCATCCACTGTGCTCAGCAGGATCGCATCATGTTTCAACCCAAACATGAAGTACAACTTAAATCATGTAGTAAATGAGACACTTCCTATCCGTTCTCCGTGTCTTTATTCAAATATGAATATCATAACGTGATCATGTTCACGTTATAACACGATATAACGTGAAAATAACCACGTTATTAAAAAAAAAAAAAGAAAGTAAGTCCTGTAAATGAGCTACATCCCTATTCGTTCTCCGCACAGCAATTCCTCATTCCAATATGTTATCGTGATACTGAAACTTAAATCTCGGGGAGATCATTGAGGGCAAGCCCTCGTTTTCAATGATGTCCGGAGCACAGAATAACGAAGAAACAACTATTTTTAAAATGGTCTATATGGTAACGATTGTGTTGAGTTTGCGTGTCTGTTGTAAACTATTCCAGGAAGATGATGCGGCAGATTCAGTGTTAGTCTGGGGAACTTTGAGCATTACATAATCACTTGAATGTGTAGAATAGTTACCACCAATTTTATCAAGACTTTGTACATGAAAATGAACCAGTGAAGGTCTCATCTCACAGATATAAAGGTGCCCATCCCACCTTTTCATATTGTAGGAGCCAGATATGAATTTGAGTATAGTGCTCCTCCCAAACAGCAGGGGGTGCATGGTTATGCTGGCAGCGGACTGATTTATTTTTAAAGGGTCATGCCAATCACCACAGGTGCGCTGATGGTGAGGCAAAAAGTTTTTTGACTGCGTTCATGTCGCAGCTATTTTCTGTTGTTTTGGTTTATTGTTTTATTTTTGTAATAAGAGCAAACAAACGAAAACTAAGCGTTGTGTTTAAACGCAACATAAATCATTTATCAACAAGTTAAGTAGTCTGCGTATTGAGTGCACGTCGGAACATCTAACCATTAGCAGCCAGTAGTGGCGTTAAGTTTAGGACTAGTCACTACACATATAAAGTGCAATGGTGGGTGGAGTAACTGTCACCAGTAATGAATCTGAGTGCAGAGTGACAGACTGAGTCCAGAGACAGAAGCATGTCTATAGATAATGTCACCATAATCTAGAACAGATAGAAAGACTGCTTGGATGAGCTGTTTCCTGCAGGGCAAAGGGAAATGTGTTGTGTATACATCTTGTTTTGATACTTCTGTATAAGTATCCTATTTGTTGTTTAAATTTACCTGTAAGTGTGTCAATGTGAAATTTACATGTAAGTTTTTGATCCAACCAGATGCCTAGATATCGTATTGTATCTCTCTAATTTATAGCGTTTTTTTCTTCTTCTGGTGTGGCAGCAATACGCTTCCGTACAAAATGATGGATAAAGTGCTCTTACACCAATATGAATGTTCAAATATGAGGTGGTGGATGAGATATTCTGTTGGAAAGGGAAGACCAACTGGGGTGGGGGGTGGGATTATGTTTTGTAAGTTATTTTTACTAGTCTTTTTGTTTTCTTGTTTAGTTATAAAAAATCACTCATCTATTTGTAAAGGCAATGTAACATGATGTGATGTGTTTCAATAAACAGATTTATTAAAACAAAAAAAGAAGATGGATAAGGTCACATATAATAAAACAACTACGGAGACATTTCCCAGATTATGTGCACAGACTTTACAGTAGTTCAAAAAGTACAAAAGTACAACAATACATTGGCTCGAGGTAGGCTATAGCTCCACGTCATGGTTGGACACTCAGCTTGACCAAAACCCGACTATATTCACAATATCAATAGTAACAGATGAGACGATGTGGCAGTTTTTCCACTTATCGTCATTTACTTTGGAAGCATAATACTCTCACTTTTTAATGACCACTTTTAAAAACAGTGGTGACTGAAAAAACATACAAGTGATTTTAATGTGTGTTCTTTTTACAGGGTCCAGTGCTGTGACAACTGTGTTTGTGCAGAAAGGGAAGGATTTACATCTGGATGTTAACAAACCTGTTGTTCTAGTAGAAGACAGTGAATTTAAATGGACAATCAATAATACTCTCAATGTAGTGAGATTATTTCCTGAAAACACAAGAAGAATAACTGACAGTTATAAAGGAAGGGTTGAGTTTTCTGTACAAAATTACTCTTTGTTTTTGAAGAATGTGCAACACAGCGACAGTGGAGATTACTCTGCATCCATAACTGGAGACAAAAAACAACCTCTAACTCAATACAAGGTCATAATTCAAGGTAGGTTTCTTTAGATTTCAAACATTGATACACAGTAGTACTCTGTTTTATAACCCTTCACACCTACCTTTTGTCCTCTAGATCCAGTGTCTCCAGTTCAGCTGTCAGTGAACTCTGTGTCTAACAGCAGAGAGTCCTGTAGCCTCACTGTGACCTGCAGTACAGAGGACTCTCTCATCAACAGCACTTTTAGATGTGACAACCAAACCTGCAATCAGGAGGGAGGAGAGCAGTCAGAGGTCACAACCTCTGGTTCTTCTCTCCGTGTCTACCTGTTGAATGACTTCATCATCTGTAACCATAGCAACCAGGTCAGTTGGACCAGAGACATGAAGGAGATTCAGCATTTCTGCTCTCTACCTGCTGGTGAGACTGAAATAACAGGTAACTGACAATAATACACAGTTTACACACACTGGTTGTTATGCAGTGTAAATCTCAAAATTTGTTACAGAGCCCTGAAATGGCCATAGAAAGAAAAAAATCATAAACTGAGGTCATGTTTTTACTACATCAAGAGCTTGAAATGCTATTGTATGACATACAATGTGTTCCCAGGTTTTGATTAATTTGTGCGCACAATATAAGTGTTCTGTGTGATTGTTACAGACGTATTTTATATTATGTGTTGCTGTCTTGACTGTCAGCTGGACCAGAGACATGACAGAGATTCGGCCTCTCTGCTCTCTAACTGTTGGTGAGACTGAAAGAACAGCTAACTAACATTAATACACCCTTTACACATACAGTTTATGTGTGGGTGTCTTGACTATGGATGTATCTGCCATAACCAAGTAATTTCCTGAGAAGGATCAATAAAGTACCTGTACCTATTTAAATCTGAAGATCATGAGGTTCATTTTTTTCATATAATAAAATTAATTGAGTTAACTATGTAATAGCCTGAGGAAGGCACAACGACAACATAAGGGCCATAGAGAGAAAAACAATTTAAATTGAGGTGATGTTTTACTACGTCAAGTGCTTGAAATACTATTGTTCACACATGACATACGGTGTGTTCCCAGGCTTTGGTTCATTTATACACATGATATAAGTGTAAATACAGCTAACATAACAGACCAGCCTTTCTCCCCACAGCATAAAGTGTAGCACACCTCAGTATATTAATATTTTTGTATTGATACTTTTTGAGTAAAAACAGATCCAGTGCCAGAATGAAGTGATTGTTACAAACATATTTTATGTTATGTCCAGCTGTCTTGACTGTGGATGTAGCTGCTGTAACCAAGTCATTTCCTGAGAAGGATCAATAAAGTACCTGTCTATTCAAATCTGAGGAGGCTTTTAAAAATCATGATGGGGCATTTTTTTTCATATAATTAAAATAAATTGATTTAACCATAGCCTGAGGAAGGTATAACAACAACATAAGATAGCTGTCTTAAATTCAATGAATACATTCTTCATTAAGCAAAATACTTTTTGAATCAATGAATGAATCTCTGTCAAAATCAGCAGGAGGAAGCGCATGGAAACAGCAGTCTGTTGTGCTTTGTTATCTTTGTCTTGTTTTATCTTGAGTGCACAAATCAACCAAAATGCTGTAATGAATTGTATCTTCACATGTATTAATATTTCAAGTGTTTAATATAGTAAAACATGGCACTGATAAAAATAAATATATTTGCCTATATCACCTCAGGGGCATGCAATTTGTGGCTAAAATGTTCTTTTTTGGAAAGTAACACAAATAAATATGTAAACATTTCTGATTAATTGTTTTTGTTCATTTGCAGGCACTAATCTGGGCATAACAATTGGCATTGGGACCGGGGCTGCAGTTTTCCTTTGCCTTGTCCTTGGCTGCCTAATCATATGTAAGTCCTGGTGTATATTTCAGCATAAGACTAATAATGTAATTAAAACCTTAATACATATGAATTCCATCATTGTAGCAGAGAAAATCCACCACACCCATAAACCTCATGTATAATTAAACAACGGCATCAGAATAATTAAAGTTTCAGTATTCAACATTCAGCTCCACTAGCAAACCCCTCAGCAAACAACTATTTGCTATATAATGATATCATTTCCAACATGGTGGCAGATACACTAAAATATGTTTCTGAAAACATTTGATGCAGAAACAGAATCTTGATCCATATTTAATCAGCACTGTTTGACAGTTTGATTAGTTTCATTGTTGGTTTAGAGACCACTTTCATTTCCACCCAACTTTATTGAGTAAACAATGTGCACATTTGTTTTGGTGCTACATCTAGTGGGGCTGAATGTCATATATTGCACCTTTAATGTCCATCTTAAAATAAATATATGTTGCTTTGGAAATACAGACCTGGTTGGTAAAAGAGGTTTTTGTCCGAGGCTCTTTCTGTGTGTACCAAAAATGTGCCATTGGGTACTCTAGTGGTTCCCAAACCTTTTCTGTCATACATAAGACGACTTGAATATCTATTAACCAGTAATAATAATTGTGACGCTAGTAACTAAAGAACCTAAAGAGGTTTAATCTTAATTAAACAACATTACCAACTGCATGGTTCTCATTAATTTCTGTTGTGCAAACACAAGTTAAAATTTCTTTTTCTGCCAAAAATCTGTCTTGAGTTTTACAACTTGATTTGATTTCTGATTTAATCCTGCTAACTTCAATCAGCCTTTATCATCATTAAGATAATTAATGTTTTTTATGACAGACCAACAGAAAAGAAAGAACTGTGAAAATGCAACATATGAAAGTCTTCAGGTAAGTGAGGAACAGCATTTTACATTGTGTTTAATTTAATTTAACATTTAGCAGGTGAAATGTTAATAAATGTAAACTATGAAAACAGCCTTCTTAATGCACTTGCCAGCATGTAACCACCAAATACTTCATCATAATGACTTGGCAGTCTATCTAAATGACTTCCATCTCTGTACTACAAGAGCTGCTTCACCTAGTCTGCTGAACTGCTGCTACTTCCTGTGAACTGAATTACTTTGATTTGTTTCTAGGATCTCAATCTCAACCAAACTCCTAATCAGAATGCCACAGAAGATGCTTCAGGTCTTTCTCCAACCTCCACCTAAGCTTTGTTAGGATTTCCAGCTGCACCTGTACAATCCACTGAGACTGTAAACACCCCCAAGCCAGAGGATGTTTATGCTCAAGTTACCAAACCTCCAAAGTCCAACCACCACCCAGAACTGAAAAACACAGATAATGATGATGATTCAGTCCATTCACAGGACTAAATCCTGGTGTGACTTTGTTAAGGAGTTACTTTACATTACCATTGTATGACTGTTTAGAAAGGTGGACATTCACTTACACAGTTTTCTTTGTGCTATTTATCAAATTAATAGTCCCTATATCAAAACAAAGAAATGAACGTAACATTATAACTAAGTTTATTCCCTAAAAACATATTAAAAACATGCTGTTCTCAAAGTCATAGTTTGAGATTGAGTCCTTTATGGAGGTCATGTTGTGCTGCTGATTAACCTCTTAACATACGCTGTTCCGTCTACGGGACGGGACGGATGTTAAGAGGTAGCGACACTTTATTCTGAATGTTTTAAACACCAACACTTAACATATATATTCATGTCGTACATTGTTGGAAAGCTTAGATTGCCCTGATTCATTCAAGACCACTCACGACTCATATGGTTGCTCACAGCCGTAATAGCATTAGCGATTAGCTCGGCTAGCCCCTGAGCTAAGTAAGAAAAGCTATAATGCTACATACCTTCAAAGTCTTCCCTTTATCCACAACGATCATCTTATGACTCAGGACTTTCTGTACAGCTCGCCAAGTATCCATTCTTGTGAAATATGAAATCCGTTTCCATAAAACCGAAATACTTTCCTCAATATGTCCATGTATTTAGTCCAACACGTAACGTAATAACACAAATAACAACCCACATACGGTCCGTTTACGTCATTTCCTGACCTGCGCGTCCATCTCAGAGTACACGTGACTAGATGTTTACGACCGTGAGCCTCTTCTGCTTCTGACGACACCACACACAAGCCAATCGGTGTTTAGAATTAGGCAGTACATGTCTCCAAAGCCAATGAAGACATGTGACCGACAACAATGACGAAATGGCTTTGATTGACTGCTGTTCCAGCCTATGGAAATATTCGGTGAAATGAAGTTATGGTTATATGTTATAATAATAATAATAATAATAATAATAATAATAATAATAATAATATGGCGTCAGCTTTCATTAGAGACCAAGATTTTGATTGTAGGCAAAGGGGTTGTAAAGTTATAGGTGTTTGACTGCGGTTATACAGCTTTGGTAACCAAGTGTCCATTTGGAGTCTCCAAAAAGGACCTGAGGAAAACGCATGGACATTGTAACAGTCGAATATATGAAATGTGCCTTTAACGTGTGTCGCTCAACAGTGATGTCATCAAGCAGTGTCTATTGGTTATTGAGCTAGTTGAGAGCGCGCACTACGCTGGTCGGATTGTGTATATGCGAGTTCCTGCTTTCTTCTCTATCTCTCAACTCAAGTGACGATAATACGTCCGTGTGGTAACTATTTTTGTTCATGTATGAAGATATAGTAGCCGTACAACCGGGCTTGGTAAGGTTGGAGTGTTTTAAGTTTGTGTATGAATAAACGACGAGCATTTGTGAAATCCCACACACGTGAGTCCCTCTCACTCCAAGCTACACACAGACCCAAAATCGTCACAACATACCTGTTGAAAAATAACTCTGAAAAATTCATCTTTTGGTCTTTTGACTCCAAATTTGGACTGCATGAAGCCACTACCTGTGGCTGTGACCTCATTGTGTCTATATCTCGCTGAGAGGTCCCTGAATGTCTGTACACATGTCATTGTAAAGGCAAACCTATGGGCGAGTAAACAACCCCATCATTGTAACCTCTGCCACTCTTTGTCAGTAAGTCACAGAATCACACAGACACTTTTACAAGAATCCTGAGAGTGTTTCCTTTCCAATGATACCAGACACATCTCTGAGTCTCAAACTATGTGGGATCTGTGCTGCTCACAACTTGGGCATGTCGTTTAGGCTAACAACATAAAAAATAGGGGCGTATGTTAAGTGGTTAAAGAGGAAGCTCATCTCAACAGCATCAGTTTTATAAGTAGGGTTCTCAGTATATTGGATAGTGGATGTGTGAAATGACTGAATAATTTGTATATTTTTAATGTATAGTATTTCATGTTAAAATGTTGAAGAATTAATTGAGCCTTTTTGTTGTGGTTGATGATGAACCTGTGACTTTTAATTATCTATCTAATTATCTTTCTATTATCTATTTAATAATCTTGCTGATTTCTGCTTTTATGCTCATACTTGTATGTTTCATGTTAGTTTTTATCTTTTATATTGATGATTTCACCTTGTAGCACTTGATTTGTTTCAAATGTAAACTGCATAACTAATAAAATGTATTATTACTATATATTATTATTATTATTATTATTGTTATTATAATAAGTCCTGTGTTAAAACTCTCTGTAGTCTGTAGTGCCCTCTGCTGGTCAGAAAGGGCATTTCACAGACGAGGGGCACCAGAACTGAAGGCCCGATCACTCATGGTGCTAAATTCAGTCTTGGAGAGGAGGAGGAGATTAGAGTTTGTAGAGCGGAGGGATCGGGTTGAGGTTAGTGTGGTGAGTTGTTATTTCAGGTAGAGAGGGGCATTACCATAGATGCACTGGTGAGTCTGGAGGGAGATCTAGTATTCAATCCTGGTGGAGACGGAGAGCCAATGAAGTGAATGGAGAATGGTTGTCATATGAAAGACCTCCTGATGTTGCTTTGTGATGCATCAACATTAGTTTAGTTTTGGTTTATTTATTTACAGAACAAGAATATTAGTCATCATGTGTCTTCTGTGCATTAAGACATGACTTCATTTCAGCTGTTTTTAAGAAGATTATATGTTAGTGTGCAGATTTAGGTTAAAATAAATTATGGAGCAGACAGAAGAGAAGCTGGTTTTAATAAGGCTGCACAAACAAACTTATACAATATCTGAGGTTTCATTGATTTGTATTGATGATGTAAAAGTGTTTTTAAGGCAAAACAGGTTTACACAGATAAATTACAGAAACAAGTAGATGAAATAAAGAATATTAAATCAGCACTTATGCGAGTGATGAAGCAACATCACACTCTTCATTAAGAGAGACTGACTAAGTCAAGAGGTTATGATATGTAGCACAACAAGCAAACAAAGCTCTAAACTGAACTGCATTCCTACTCATGCACAGTGGCGTCTGCTGTTCTACTTGATAAGAAAGTGAATAACAGATTTGTTGGTGTAGAGTCGTCTCTTCATTCTTGCTTCTTGAGCCTCTCCATCAGATGGACACTGATGACGGCAGACACCATGATGATCAGACCAACAGAGAACACGACTGTCTTCACCAGGCACAGAGAGATACTCTGTGAACCTGCAACACAACAGTTATTTTATTGCAGTTTTGACAATACAACACAACATACAACATACTGGACATAATAAATGACCCCAAATACTATATTTCAGAAACATTTTGTGTGCTTTTAAAAATAAAATGTCGACAACTTTTCTGACTTCAATGAACTGTGTTGATTAATTCTTTATTTTTGCTTTTTCTGGTTAATCACTACATTTTGTTCTAATTCAAGTGTCGGTCATACATGATGTACTTCATTGAAGCAACGACTACAACAACAGTAGACTGTCTAACACAGACAGAAAAACTCTTAGCAGAATAATTACCATTAAAAGAAGACTATTTACTTCCAGGTACTTGTTCTCAAGTATTTTGTTTTATTAAAAATAATCTTACATGACTAACTGGCTAAAACATTGCTACTAAATATTTCTCATGAATATCATTAAGACTTTACAATATGCAACTTAAATTAACACAATATAAACATTGAGCATTTGAACCTAAAAGTGAATGTATGATCCCTCCTGCCCAAAGGTCTATAAAAATGTCACACGTGTAATTTAGTCAAATTTGATTTGATTTCATCCATGTAGCACATTCTGCCATTTACACTGCAGTGTGTGTAAACTGTGTATTATTGTCAGTTACCTGTTATTTCAGTCTCACCAGCAGTTAGAGAGCAGAGAGACTGAATCTCCTTCATGTCTCTGGTCCAGCTGACCTGGTTGCTATAGTTACAGATGATGAAGTCGTTGAACAAGTAGACATGGAGAGAAGAACCAGAGGTTGTGACCTCTGACTGCTCTCCTCCCTCCTGATTGCAGGTTTGGGTGTCACATCTAAAAGTGCTGCTGATGAGAGAGTCCTCTGTACTGCAGGTCACAGTGAGGTTACAGGACTCTCTGCTGTTAGACACAGAGTTCACTGACAGCTGGACTGGAGACACTGGATCTAGGAGACAAAAGGTAGGTGTGAAGGTTATAAAACAGAGTACTAGTGTATCAATGTTTGAAATCTAAAGAGACATACCTTGAATTATGACCTTGTATTCAGTTAGATGTTGGTTTATGTCCCCAGTTATGAGTGCAGTGTAATCTCCACTGTCGCTGTGTTGCACATTCTTCAAAATCAAAGAGTGATTTTGTACAGAAAACTCAACCCTTCCTACATAACTGTCAAATATTTTTGTTCTTTTATCAGGAAATAATCTCACTACATTGTATTCTTGATTGTCCATCTAAATTCAGTATCATCTACTAGAACAACAGGTTTGTTAACATCCAGATGTAAATCCTTCCCTTTCTGCACAAACACAGTTGTCACAGCACTGGACCCTGTAAAAAGAACACACATTAAAATCACATGTATGCTTTTTCAGTACCCCTGTGTGTGTGTGTGTGTGTGTGTGTGTGTGTGTGTGTGTGTGTGTGTGTGTGTGTGTGTGTGTGTGTGTGTGTGTGTGTGTGTGTGTGTGTGTTTGTGTGTAAAGATGTCCCCTGAATGAGGAGCCTCTGATTCAAGCTTTTTTTCCCACTGCATCATTGAGGTGAACTTAACATAACATAATTACACATATTTAAAAATGAGAGTATTGCTGTCACTGCCTTTTCTCCACAAACACTGAGTAATGTTTATAAATGTATTTGAATGATTCAAAACAAATGTATAATGCATTTTATAGGATATATTTTACTTAGTCTGTTTTAAATGTTGTTGTTGTCCTACTATGAGCCTTTTGATTTGAGCCTTATGTTGTCTTTTTCTAACTGCTTCATGTTTATAGGAAAGAATATTTGAGGTGAACTCAAATAACTTATTACAGATATTTGAATTTAAGAAAATTAATTGATGAACTATTCATTAAAAATATTCACAATTGCATCTTCTACAGCCAGTCCAAAAATATCCACAACATATAAATCATATTTTTATTATTTTACTATAATTTCTCAATAAAAGGACAAAACTTTACTCTTCATAAATGATCATAATTCATTTTTTACCTACCAACTACTAAATGCAGGGATATCTCATCTCGTCCTCTAAACAAGCGGTAATGTCTCCTTTCTTGCTGCTCTGATAAATGACTTGTGTGTTCCTAATCATGAGCTCAAAGTCGTACCAGCTAGCAGGACTTTCATTACAGATGATTCTGGATCTTCAGTTTTATCCACAATCCTCAGTTCATTAATCACAATTATAAAGTCAGCTCAGGTTTTATTCTTTTATCTGCAATAAAATTAAAATGTAGTATGTTTGTCCTACCTGCTAATTCTTTGCAGAGCAGAAGTCCCAGCATCACAAAGATAAACATCTTGGTCTCTGGCTGCTCTGACTTCAAAGTGCAGAGGGGAGGACTTGGTGAAGAGCTTCTATCTCATGACTGTATTTTTCCTGTCAAAACCACAAACTAACATGATATCAACATGTCATCTTCTCTATTCAAACTTCCTCTCTAAGCTGTGTCTTACTGTTTGAGATGTGCTATTAAAAATATATTTAATTAAATCATTTAGGTTTTGTAGGCATCTTTGCAAAGTTTGAATAGATCATAGCACTATATTTGTAGAAAAAAGTTTTGTATGTTGGACCAGATTTCACTGAATAATTATTTTAATCTGTAGTCCAAAAATTTAGTTTAGTTTGATTCACTGTAATACACATATGTAGGTAGCTCACTGCACATAAACTATAACCACTTCCTTATATATAGGGTTAGGGTTATATACTTAACATCTCTTTCATTTTCAGCCTGCAAGTGATGTGAACATTGGTCCAAACAGAAAACCAAAATGTTGCATCAATGAAAAATGGTATGTATGGTAATATTTCTGCACTAAAAACATCAATTGCAATAAAAAAAACAAAGGTCTTCTGTAGGGGTGTGGTGAGATGGTACGAGACCTTTTATGAAATTAAGGGGCGCACCAAAAAAAACAGACCATCGGTTTTGTATCGCTCATTTGCACTTCATGTCTTCTTTTTAAAATGTCATGTGTGGATCATTAACCTTGTTGCAGCTTCTACCTGCTGAGAAGATCTCAGTCAGAAGTATGAGATGAGGAGAGGATCAGGTTAACCTCAGGTCTCTACACTGAGAGACTGAGGTAGGAGGAGCGGAGGAATCTAGCGCAACTGTGGAAGCCTAATGATGCCAAAAGTAAAATGAGTCACACTAAACAAATTATAACACAATTTATATGTTGTTCTACGTGTGTATTTATGTGATACAGGATTTGTGCAATTTACTTTTATTTCTATGTTTTTTTATTAGCAATATTGTAATTTTTGATAATTGGATTCTTTATTTTTATTTAATAGAATTGTTTCTACTCTTTATAATTTACTTTTTAGTATTTGTGATTGTATCTAACCTTAGTATTTATGGTTGTTATTTCCATAAATACCAAAATTATACGCTCTCTTTCACAAACACACACAGTCTACACACTGGTGATGCATATGAGGAGTTATTGTCAATGCAACCTAACGCAAAAGGCTCCAATGAAGAAAAAGATAAAACAAAACCCACAATCCAGCACCACAGCCTGGACTGAATAGCATGGGTAACCGTACGTATAGGCCTGAGTGTGAATGGAACTGTCTGCACTCCGCGGTGCTGAAAGTCAGTATAGGTAAACAATAACAACATACCAGATCATGAGCATATAGGCCACTTCATTCATTCATTAATCACAACCTTATACTGCCATTGATCACAACGGCTTTTAATGAGACAAACCTATAGTAAATCTGAGGTTTTACTAACATTACACACAAGGAAAGAATAACTATAACCACCAAAACTATAGCAAAAAGGCTCAAATAAAAGCAAATCCACAATTCAAAACCATTCTGACACATTATAAATTAAATTAAATATTTAATTTGTTGTTTTGTCACTCACCATTCTTGTTATTTCTTGATGAGGAATGTGTTGCCCCTGAAGGTGCTGCATCAACATTAGTTTACTTTTTGGTTTATTTATTTACAGAAGAAGAATATTAGTCATCATGTGTCTTCTGTGCATTAAGACATGACTTGATCTCAGCTGTTTTTAATAAGATTATATGTTAGTGTGCAGATTTAGGTTAAAATAAATTATGGAGCAGACAGAACAGGCAAAGGCTGCACAAACAAACTTCAGGAACAAATATCTGAGGTTTCATGGATTTGTATTGATGGTGTAAAACTGATTTTTTTTACAGGTTCATTAAGACAGATATATTATAGGAAGTAGATGAAATAAAGAAGATTCAATCAGCACCTATGTTAGAGATGAAGTTCCAAAATCTCTTCATTAAGAGAGACA
Source organism: Scomber japonicus (assembly GCF_027409825.1). Classification (NCBI taxonomy): domain Eukaryota; kingdom Metazoa; phylum Chordata; class Actinopteri; order Scombriformes; family Scombridae; genus Scomber; species Scomber japonicus. The sequence goes on along the minus strand of NC_070589.1, from coordinate 26,353,669 downwards.
GACTAATTTTAGTCAAGAGGTTGTGATATGTAGCACAACAAGCAAGCTAAGCTCTATAAACTGAGCTGCATTCCTACCCATGCACAGTGGCGTCTGCTGTTCTATTCGATAAGGACAAGGACAACAACGACAACAACTTCTTGTTGGTGTAGAGTCGTCTCTTCATCTTTGCTTCTTGAGCCTCTCCATCAGTGGTGCCTGATGATGGCAGACACCATGATGATCAGACCGACAGAGAAGCAAGGAGCAAGACATGAGCCGACATGAACATCAAAATGTTCCAGAGCCATGATAACTCAGTTAGGATGGTAAGAACAGGACAAACCTTTCCTCTCCCCACCACCTTCCCAAGATATGTCACTGATGCCTGCCCAAACTCACATTTAGACAAGTTCACATTCAAACCGCCTCCCTCAGATGGAATAAACACTGCCCACAAATGCTCCATATGTTCAACTCATGACCCTGAACACACAACTGAGTCATAGAAGTAAATTTCACAAAATGACAATCCCAACAACGACAATCAACAAATGCTAAAAAGTTAACAAATACCACAACAGTATATTTTGAAAAGAGATTTTCTTTGCCTGCTCAGTTAACAGGACTTGCCAATATCCCTTCAGCAGGTCTAGTTGGCTGGAAAATCAGGCCCCATCAACCCAATGTACACAATCCTTCATCCTTGAGAAATGATAACAGTCAGGCTTTGTTACTTCATTCACCTTCTGAAAATCTGTACAGAAGTGATCTTCATCATGAGCCTTATCAGTATAAACACAGAGAGCTCCATGCACTACCATGCTGCACCATGTACTCCACCTGCTTCTTAAAACAGCAGTTTGCCTGGACACACTCAATATGGTTGCTGCTTAATGGCCTGTGACTTCACCACATCAAGATTGTTCTTCAAATCAGTGGTTTTGTTGGACTTCATCAGCTCAACCAAGTCTGAACGTTGCAGCTCAGGGAGATGAGACAAACGAGCAGAGAAATCCTCACAATTGGACGTTTCCATTGGGTCACAGCCACAGACAAAACCATTTAATCTAACACACGTATTTAGGTAGCTCAGAGCACATACACTATAAACACTTACTTTCTCATATGACTCAGTATAACACATTTTTTATTGTTAGCCTGCAAGTCTTGTGAACATTGGTTAATGTCCAAACAGAAAACCAACGTGTTGCAGCAAAGAAAAAATAACCTGCAAAAATGCATCATTGCAACACTTTAAATTACACCAATGATGAGTGCAAAAAGATGTGTCTAAATGCAGCTCACATGAGAAAAGAATATATTTTGTCTCCAAACATTCAAGTCAGATGATATGAGATGAGATGAAAACTTCACCCGGGGTCCGTTCCATAAAGCAAACTCAGAAAAGCAGTGCTTATTGTCGGACACCTGACTTGAATGAGCCTAACAAATAGGATCAGGCTAAAGCGGTTCCATAAAGGCCAATCCACGTTCACGCAATCAAACTAATTCAAGACAGGCTTGAGTATTTAGACTAATTGCGTGTGCACGCCATTCACGTGCAGCCCATGATGTTGAACACATATCAAACGGATTCACAATGACAAAATCCACCACAGAGCAGCAGCAGTCTCCAGCACACACTTCTGCTGGAGACATATGAAGAATTTAAACATATGATCACAAAAAACAAATAAAATCCAAGAGAAAGGCTGGCAGGAAATTGCTGATCGATTGAATGGGTCTGATCTGTCTCTGAAGGTGCACTCCTGTTGCAGTTACTCTGACTCTGACTCTTACTCTGACTAATGACTCTGATGTCATTTGAAGTATGTAGTGTGTTTCAACTGTGTAGTATGTGATTTAGAGTATGTGAGAAGTTCCCGGATGGTTTACTAGATTCTCCAGAAATGCAGAGTATGCATCAAGAGCTGACTACTCACACTAACATTACCCAAGATGCAACGCAACTTGAAAAAAACCCAAAATATAAACGTCACAGATCACCACCTCGGTGGTTTCAAGTTAGCTACAGTGAGGGTATGTTCGCTTCCTGTTTTCAAAATAAAAGCACCAATTCGATCATTAAGGTTTTCTTAATAATAAAAGACAACGGGTGTTTTATTTTATGAAAATGACCGGAAGTTTAAACAGGTGTTATTTGGACAAATTAGCGTCACATTGTGGATCTAAAGGGCTACTTTACTTTCTCGCCTAAAAAGGTTAGAAATGTGGATAAAGTGGTTTATTTACAGAGTTAGAGCTAAGATGAAATCCGCTTCAGCCTGATGATTTCAGCTCAGGGAGGAACGAAATGCATTGTGGGTTATCGTGTAGTTTACTACAGTGTAAACGCTCTGCTTACTATCTGGTCGTTTAGTGTGTAGGATGGAAGTATGTAGTAGTATGCGGTTTCGAACACACCCAATGACCAACAGAGAAACAGTGCATGGGTTGAGGTCGTTAAATAGACTGGACCTTAATCAATTAACAGAAAAGGGGAAACGCCTAGACATGCATCCACTAAACACATCTTAGTTGACTTTTTAGACATTATTTTAAATACTAATCAATAACCAATACCTTTTAAAACAGCGCTTCCTACAAGGAAAATAGAAGACATATGGATTTAAATATTACATCTCTTGTCCAAATATTTTTGCATACATACATACTGAAAAATGAGCCAGACTGACGAAATATGCCTGGTTTATTTGGTAACCTTCTTATTCTGGAGAACAGAATTAAAATCTGCTTGTGATTCAACCAAAAAGAGTATTTAGATATAAAAAAAACTTGTGCTGTTTTGGTTTATTTAATTGACAGTACAGTAATATTAGGCTTTCTGAAACCTGTCATCTAAATGCTATTAAAACAGGAATCAAGAAGTGATTTTCATAGCAACATGTATCTGTGCATTGGGACATGGCTTATTTTCATTTTTATATAAAATCTTATATCAATGGGCTTGAGCATAGCTCAGCGGGTAGCGCACCCACCCAATGTGTAGAGGCTATAGTCCTCGTTGCAGGCGACCCCGGTTCAAATCCCGAGCCGAGCGGTCTTATCCTGCGTGTCATTCCCCCTCTCTCTGCCTCTTGTTTCCTGTCCATCTCTACTGTCCTGAACATTAAAGGCAAAAAAGCCCGAAAAAATATACTTAAAAAAAAAAAAAAAAATCTTATATCAATATGGTGTGTCATTTTAGGATCAAATAAGTTTTAGACCATTCACTCCAGACAAATTGGTTTCAGTTTGCACAAATAAACTTCTCGATCAAATATCTGAGGCTGAATTCATTTCTAACTACTTTAAACTAATGGAAATATAACTTCTGATGTGAAACACATTCATTTTAAGGAGAGGCAGGTTCATTAAGACATACATCAAAATGAAAGTCCTTGCACTGAAGTTAAAATAAGAAGTCAACACCTAGTTCACATGTTAAGAAATGGTTTTACTTTGAATTGTCACATTTCATTGCTTCAGTTTCAGTATTACATTATAATGTGAAAAGTCATAGTTGGTCTCAAGCAGAGGTGGACTGCCTGTATACACTCAGTTGTTAGAAGTGAGGTTTCATCTATGGTTAAAACATGCTGAGGCCATTTCATTCTACCACGAAGGCTACGGAGAGAGATCTGTCTTAGTGCACGTCAAAGGAGTCACATCACAACCTGTGCGCTCCTTAACATATGTGTTAGTGCTTGTGGACTGTGGTGGCTCCTTCTACGTCAGAACAATGAATAAATCACCCTTTACCCTTTTGCAGACTGCAGGCTGACAGTGTTTGGACAATGCACTTTATTTTACCAACACAGGAGAAACTTAATAACCACAGGGCAAATAACACAGAGACTCGGACAATGACTGAACTTCAACCAAAACCTATATAGACAAGGGGTCAATGAGTCTGACAATCTGTATACAGCCCTATGCATTTTAAGTGTAATCATATTTATCACACTAATTCATTCCATTGTGACCAGTAACAGCAGGATTTCATCATGTCTCAACCCAAACACGAACTATACTTACATCATGTAAATGAGTCACATTCCCATCATTTCTCTGCACACTGTTTCCCCTTTTAAATAAGAGTATCACGTTATAATGTGATATTGAAACTTTATGTTATAACATGATACTGATGTTTCTTCTTTTTCTGGCGTGGCAGCAATACGCTTCCGTAAGAAATGAAGATGATGCACATGTAAAGATTCAGACCTGGATAATTAAAACTAATTAAAGCTAAATTATGTAGAACCAGACAAACTGGTGTTGTAATGCACTGCATGTAATGCAATGTAATGCATAGATGGTTATTAATGCATATCTTCTGAATGACAAAACCCATTTTAATTCATGCACTAAAATAATATTTTAGTGGATTTTTTATCGATTTCCAGTCTAAACAACAAGGACACGAAGAGTAAACAGTCTATAGAGGAAAATGAATAGTAAGATGACACCAGTAGTGATTGCTGAGAGGTGGGAATATGAAATATAAAAAGTCACTGATTGTTATTATCTTAATATGTTGGAAATTGTTTGGAACGTGATTGTTTAACTTTTATCTAATCAACATTAAGCTCTGGGGGGTTAATGTAGTCCAAAGTGAGATCTGTTGAAAACGAGACCTTTCTGTCTAAACCATTATTTAATAAAGTTGATTATGAGATTAGAGGCCATATTTCATTTCAGCTCTTTCAGTCTTTAGATTTTTGTATGATGAGTGTATTGGCAGGAGATTTGACTTGTGGAGCTCATATATTCCTGAAATTGCACCTACAAAAGGGGAGTACTTGGCCTACTGAGCCATTGCATTAATAGTCCTTTCACTTGCTCATGTGTCACATCAAACACACAATGGCTCTCGCTGCACTTCTCTTGGCTGTCTGTGTGCTGTATTCATGGCAAACACAAGGTAAAACCTTCTTTTTCATGCTGGAAGTTGTTTTTTAATTAGACATTATTGATATAATGTGCTATAAAACTAAGCAACATGTTTAGTGAAAATTTGAACTTTTTTAGATGTTGAGATTTTTAAAGTAACATGCAGAGAGTATTATGATTGGGGTACGTGCTCGTCATTTTCTGCTGTCAGTGTCAATATATCTTTTGACCGTTAACATTTGTGAAGTTTTTTATAAAAAATTTTTATAAATATACTAAATTTAAAATTTAGTATATTTCCTTTCAATACCTTCACTGTTAGACTGATTCATCTTTTAATTGATTTTTATCTTGATTATGTTTTCTATAAATAAGCCTTCTCCACACTGCCAGGAATATCATTATTGGCCTTAAAATAGTAAAATGAAAAAAAGGAGAAAAACTAAAATAATACTGGAATCAGTAAAAAAAAAAAAAAGTTATATTCATATGAATCAAGTATCAATTCCGCTTTCCTTAAGTGCTTATACGTGTGACCTGCTCCATCAAAATGAGTCGGATGACGCAGCGTCCATTCTCGTAAAAACATGTTTTTTCATGAAAAAGTAGATTTTTGCATTTTTGGGGTTTTCATGTGTTTCTTAATAAAGAAAGTCTCAGCTTAAATATTAGTTCAAAATTCAAATAACACAAAGTGGAGTACCCAGTGGATTTGAGCCAAGAACCCTCTTGTTGTGAGGTGACCTGATCTTATTTTTCAAACAACAAACAACATTATTTAACCGCAAAAGCCTCATTATAAGATATATAAGACATAATAGATATTAGATTATAAGATTATAAATCTGGGGTCGGGTCGCGGGGGCAGCAGGCTAAGCAGGGAAGCCCAGACTTCCCTCTCCCCAGCCACTTCGTCCAGCTCTTCCCGGGGGATCCCGAGGCGTTCCCAGGCCAGCCAAGAGACATAGTCTCCCCAGCGTGTCCTACGTCTTCCCCAGGGTCTCCTACTGGTGGGACGTGCCCTGAACACCTCACCAGGGAGGCGTCCGGGACGCATCTTGATTACATGCCCAAGCCACCTCATCTGTGTCCTCTCAACGTGGAGGAGCAGCAGGTCTACTCCGAGCTCCCTCCAGATAACTGAGCTTCTCACCCTATCTCTAAGGGAGAGCCCAGCCACCCTACGGAGGAAGCTCATTTCGGCCGCTTGTACCCGCGATCTCGTTCTTTCGGTCACTACCCAAAGCTCATGACCATAGGTGAGGGTAGGAACGAAGATCAACTGGTAAATCGTGAGTTTTGCCTTTTGGCTCAGCTCTCTCTTCACCAAGGCGGATCTGTGCAAAGCCCACATTACTGCAGACAAACCGATCCGCCTGTCGATCTCCCGTTCCATCCTTCCCTCACTCGTGAACAAGACCCCGAGGTACTTGAACTCCTCCACCCGACCCGGAGAGTGCACTCCACCCTTTTCCAGTTGAGGACCATGGCCTCGGATTTGGAGGTGCTGATTCTCATCCCGGCCGCTTCACACTCGGCTGCGAACCGATCCAGCGAGAGCTGGAGGTCACGATCCGATGAAGCCAACAGGACCACATCATCTGCAAAAAGCAGTGAACCAATCCTGAGGTCACCAAACCGGACCCCCTCCACACTCCGCGCCTAGAAATCCTGTCCATAAAGATTATGAACAGGATCAGTGACAAAGGGCAGCCCTGGCGGAGTCCAACCCTCACCGGAAACAAGTCTGACTTATTGCCGGCAATGCGGACCAAGCTCTGACACCAGTCATACAGGGAACGGACGGCCCATATCAGGGGGTCCGGTACCCCGTATTCCCAGAGAACCCCCCACACGACTCCCCGAGGGACACGGTCGAATGCCTTCTCCAAGTCCACAAAACACATGTGGAGTGGTTGGGCAAACTCCCATGCACCCTCAAGGATCCTGCAGAGGGTGTAGAGCTGGTCCACTGTTCCACGGCCTGGACGAAAACCACACTGCTCCTCCTGAATCCGAGGTTAGACTATCCGGCAGACGCTCCTCTCCAGCACCCCCGAATAGACCTTACCAGGGATGCTGAGGAGTGTGATCCCCCTGTAGTTGGAACACACCCTCCTGTCCCCCTTCTTAAAAAGAGGGACCACCACCCCAGTCTGCCAATCCAGAGGCACTGCCCCCGATGTACACGCGATGCTGCAGAGTCATGTCAACCATGACAGCCCCACAACATCCAGGGCTTTGAGAAACTCGGGGCGGATCTCATCCATCCCCGGGGCCCTCCCACCGAGGAGCTTACAATGACAATATAAGTCATCTAACTGAAATTTTCCTCAAAATCTACAAATAATGTTATTTTAACACTATCATGTAGTCATTTAAACTGCATTGTATTGCTTTTTGTAATACAAGTTTCTGCGTTTAAACTGCAGATATAGGCCATTTCTACAAAGAAATATGTTTTTTTAATATTATTTCATTCAAATTAACAGTTATGTTTGGCTTAGTACAATGCTGCATTGTTTGCACAGGTTTTTTATGACATCATTTTACAACATTTCAGTGTTAATTCTAGTGTAGATTACTTATGTCTACAACAGTGTTGGGAAGATTACTTTGGAAATGTAGTTGGTTACAATTACAAGTTACCCTGTTGAAAATGTAATAGTAGTGTTACTATTTCAATTACTTTCTGAAAGTAATGTAACTAATTACATTTGATTACATTTAGATTACTTTTCTTAATTTATCTTAATGAATAAATGCTCTTGACTGTTTTCATTTTCACATTTTAAGACCTGATAGTGTTACTGTTTACCTTCACCGCTGGCAAACACTCTTTGCATTGTACTAATGTTAGGGCTCTTGTCTGCTTTCTGTATGAAGTGTGTGCAGACATCTCAACCTGCAAAAACTCATTTAAGGGAGTTTCGTTCCTGGGGGGTGTTACACTTGGTGTCGGTCCGGGAGAGGGGTGCGATCGTTGTCGGTCTAATAAGCAGCAACAGAGAGCTATAAGGACGCTTTGCTCTCACACGCGCTGCATTTACAGTCACACAAATACACACACGCGCAGACACTCTCTGGTGTGCACTCTGCTCACTCACTCCACATTCCGGGAGACTGTGTTTCATTTGCGGCCGTCAGGGAGCCGCTATATATGCGGGAGATGGGATGTCTGTGTGTTTCTAACACAGGAACGTATTCTTCTTTGCCTCTGACCTGTTGCTGAGTCTGACTGAATGGCACATGACCAGAGACAGCCAATCACAAGATCCAATTTGCGGCTTTGAAAGGTTGATATGAAAAAACTATTTGATAAATCCGAACTTTTGCGGCGATTTTTCAAATGTAACTAAAATTGTAATAATGGAAATTTCCAAAAGCAACTGTAATTTAATTACACATTTTCTTACAGTAATGTAACGGATTACAATTATGTAAATTTTGTAATTAAATTACGTAACGTCGTTACATGTAATTCGTTACTCCCCAACACTGGTCTACAACAATATTGGCTTAATTTGAGTCTTCATAAATTTGTTTCAATCCAAGTGAAAAATTGCTGAATGTGAAAATATTTTTTTTCCAAAATAACGTTTTATGAGCCACATTTGGAGAAATCATATCACCCTGAATATTTGGTATAGAAATATTATATTGGTATCGCTATAAAGCTGAGACTTCCTTCCTCATACGGACAACTCAAAATGTGTTTTCTTGGTCAAAGTGACACAAAATTACGGAAACGTGTTGCTGCCACGCAAAATAAAAATGCTTCAGTATCACGTTATAACGTTAAAGTACTACTTACTTTGTCCGTCACGAAACGGTCCGCTGCTGTTATGTGGAGAGGGGCAAACATCCTCAGTCTGATGTGATTATTTTCCTTCAGCTGTTAGAGTGAGGCTTTATCTATGGTTAAAACATGCTGCGGTCATTTCATCCTACCACGAAGGCTACGGAGAGAGATCTGTCTTAGCGCACCTCAAAGGAGTCACATCACAACCTGTGCGAGCATGTGTGTGGTAGTGCTTGTTGACTGATGTAGCTCCTCCTACGGCAGATCTGTGAATGAATGACTACTGTAAGAGTGTCGGACTCATTCATCCTTCTACACAGCTGGATGCATGAGTCCGATCCTCTGTATACAGCCACATTAATTTTAAAATCTCTGTAGTGTAATCATATCACAGTATCATTCACTGTGCTCAGTAACAACAGGATCTCATCATGTCTCAACCCAAATATGAAGTACAACTTAAATTGTGTAATATGAGCTAAATCCCTATCCGTTCTCTGCACACCATTTCCTCTTTCAAATAGCCTATAAGTTTCACGTTATAACGTGATAGAGTTCACTTTACTTTTTAATTGTTTTAATTTAACCTTTATTTAAATCTCGAGGGGATCTTTGAGTACCAGCCGTCATTTTCAATGATCCTGTCCAGAGCACAGAAGAACAAAGAAACAAACAACAAAAACAAACATAGTTAAAAACAGTTACTTTTAAAAGCAGAGTAGCTGGAGATCATATTTTTGGTCAAAATGGTCTATAGGGTAACGATTGTGTTAAGTTTGAGTGTCTGTTGTAAAGTATTCCAGGAAGATGCAGAAGAGAAACTGAAAGCAGTTTTACCAAATTCAGTGTTAGTCTGGGGATCTTTGAGCATTACATAATCACTTGAGACCAATTTAATAAAGTGCTGATGTATAACGGCATGTTGCCTTTTAAGACTTTGTACATGAAAATGAACCAGTGCATGTCTCATCTCACAGATAAAGGTGCCCATCCCACCTTTTCATATAAAGTGCAATGATGGGTGGAGTAACTGTCACCAGTAATGAATCTGAATGCAGAGTGATAGACTCCCGATACTGACTTGTTTTAATTTACCTAGTGTGTCAGTGTGCGTCTAGATATTATATTGTATCTCTCTAACTTATAACGTTTTTTCTTTTTCTGGTGTGGCAGCAATACGCTTTTGTACAAAATGATGGATAAGGTCACATATAATAAAACAAACAAGGAGACATTTCCCAGATTCTGTGCACAGACTTTACAGTAGTTCAAAAAGTACAAAAGTACAACAATACATTGGCTCGAGGTAGGCTATAGCTCCACGTCATGGTTGGACACTCAGCTTAACCAAAACTTGACTATATTCACAATGTCAATAGTAACAGATGACTCGATGTGGCAGTTTTTCCCCTTCTCTCACTTTTTAATGACCACTTTTAAAAACAGTGGTGACTGAAAAAGCATACAAGTGATTTTAATGTGTGTTCTTTTTACAGGGTCCAGTGCTGTGACAACTGTGTTGGTGCAGAAAGGGAAGGATTTACATCTGGATGTTAACAAACCTGTTGTTCTAGTACATGATACTGAATTTAAATGGACAATCAATAATAATCTCAGCATAGTGAGATTATTTCCTGATAAAAGAACAACAATAGTTGATCCTTATAAAGGAAGGGTTGAGTTTTCTGTACAAAATCACTCTTTGCTTTTGAAGAATGTGCAACACAGCGACAGTGGAGATTACACTGCACTCATAACTGGGGACAACATCCAATGTGTAGCTGAACACAAGGTCATAATTCAAGGTAGGTTTCTTTAGATTTCAAACATTGATACACAGTAGTACTCTGTTTTATAACCTGCACACCTACCTTTTGTCCCATAGATCCAGTGTCTCCAGTTCAGCTGTCGGTGAACTCTGTGTCTAACAGCACAGAGTCCTGTAACCTTACTGTGATCTGCAGTACAGAGGACTCTCTCATCAATAGCACTTTTACATGTGACAACCAAACCTGCAATCAGGAGGGAGGAGAGCAGTCAGAGGTCACAACCTCTGGTTCTTCTTTCCGTGTCTACCTGTTGAATGACAACATCATCTGTAACCATAGCAACCAGGTCAGCTGGACCAGAGACATGAAGGAGATTTGGTCCCTCTGCTCTCTAACTTCTGGTGAGAGTGAATGAACAGATAAATGACAATAATACACAGTTTACACACACTGCTTGTCATACAGTGAACATCACAACATTTGTTATGGAGCCCTGACAGTGCCATAGAGAGAAAAACAATTTAAATTGAGGGGATGTTTTACTACGTCAAGTGCTTGAAATACTATTGTTCACACACGACATACGGTGTGTTCCCAGGTTTTGGTTGATTTGTGCACATGATATAAGTGTAAATACAGCTAACATAACAGACCAGCCTTTCTCCTCACAGCATAAAGTGCAGCACAACTCAGTATATTTATATTTTTGTAGTAAAAACAGATCCAGTGCCAGGATAATGTGATTGTTACAAACATATTTTATGTTATGTGTGGCTGTCTTGACTGTGGATGTAGCTGCTGTAACCAAGTCATTTTTTCATATAATTAAAATAAATTGATTTAACCATGTAATAGCCTGAGGAAGGTATAACAGCAACATAAGATAACTGTCTTAAATTCAATTAATACATTCTTCAATAAGCAAAATACTTTTTGAATTAATGAATGAATCTCTGTCAAATTCAGCAGGAGGAGGCGCATAGAAACAGCAGTCTGTTGTGCTTTCTTGTCTTTGTCTTGTCTTATCTTGAGTGCACAAATCAACCAAAATACTGGAATGAATTGTATCTTCACATGTAATAGTATTTACAGTGTTTGATATATTAAAACATGGCACCGATAAAAATAAATATATTTGCCTATATCACCTCAGAGGCTCTGCAATTTGTAGCTAAAATGTTCTTTTTTGGAAAGTGAACACAAATAAATATGTAAACATTTCTGATTAATTGTTTCTGTTCATTTGCAGGTACTAATCTGGGCATAACAATTGGCATAGGGACCGGGGCTGCAGTTTTCCTTTGCCTTGTCCTTGGCTGCCTAATCATATGTAAGTCCTGGTGTATATTTCAGCATAATCAATGTTTGTCTATTAATTTCTTCATTATAGCAGAGAAAACCCACCACACCCACAAACCTCTCATGTATAATTAAACAATGGCATCAGAATGATTAAAGTTTCAGTATTCAACATTCAGCCCCACTAGATGTCAGCAAATAACTATTTGCTATTTAATGATATCATTTCCAACATGGTGGCAGTGTCACAGATTATCTCATTGCAGCTACACTAAAATATATTTCTGAAAACATTTGATGCAGAAACAGAATCTTGATCCATATTTAATCAGCACTGTTTGACTGTATGAGTTTCATTGTTGGTTTAGAGACCACTTTCATTTCCACCCAACTTTATTGAGTAAACAATGTGCACATTTGTTTTGGTGTTACATCTAGTGGGGCTGAATGTCATATATTGCACCTTTAATGTCCATCTTAAAATAAATATATTTTGCTTTGGAAATACAGACCTGGTTGGTAAAAGAGGTTTTTGTCCGAGGCTCTTTCTGTGTGTACCAAAAATGTGCCATTGAGTACTCTACTGGTTCCCAAACCTTTTCTGTCATACATAAGACGACTTGAATATCTATTAACCAGTAATAATAATTGTGAAGCTAGTAACTGAAGAAGCTAAACAAGTTTAATCTTAATTAAACACATTACCAGTGTTAACTGCATGTGTCTCATTAATTACAAATACAAGTTCAGATTTACCCAAACTGTGACAAAAAATTGACCTAAAAGACACAAGGCCCTTCCACTACGATGAACTTCAGAATAATGAACATTATATTTTTTATTTGAACTCAATGAGCATTTATTATCATTATTAAGATAATTAATGTTTTTTATAACAGACCAACAGAAAAGAAAGAACTATGAAAATGCAATATATGAAAGTCTTCAGGTAAGTGAGGAACAGCATTTTACATTGTGTTTAATTTAATTTAACATTTAACAGGTGAAATGTTAATAAATGTAAACTATGAAAACAGCCTTCTTAATGCACTTGCCAGCCTGTAACCATGCACACCAAATACTTCATCATAATGACTTGGCAGTCTATCTAAATGACCTCCATCTCTGAGCTACAAGACCTGCTTCACCCAGTCTGCTGAACCGGTGCTGCTGCTACTTTCTGTGAACTGAATTACTTTGATTTATTTCTAGGATCTCAATCTCAACCAAACTCCTAATCAGAATGCCACAGACGATGCTTCAGGTCTTTCTCCAAACTCCGCCTATGCTTTGATAGGACTTCCAGCTGCACCTGTACAATCCACTGAGACTGTAAACTCCCCCAAGCCAGAGAACATTTATGCTCAAGTTACCAAACCTCCAAAGTCCAACCACCACCAAAAACTGAAAAACACAGATCATGATGATGATTCAGTTCATTCACAGGACTAAATCCTGATGTGACTTTGTTAAGGAGTTACTTTACATTACCATTGTATCACTGTTTAGAAAGGTGGACATTCTCTTACACAGTTTTCTTTGTGCTATTTCAACAAATTAATAGTCCCTATATCAAGACAAAGAAATGAACGTAACATTATAACTAAGTTTATTCCCTAAAAACTTATTAAAAGCATGCTGTTCTCAAAGTCATAGTTTGAGTTTGAGTCCTTTATGGAGGTCATGTTGTGCTGCTGATTAAAGGGGAGCTCGTCTCAACAGCATCAGTTTTATAAGTAGGGTTCTCAGTATATTGGATAGTGGATATGTGAAATGACTGAATAATTTGTATATTTTTAATGCACAGTATTTCATGTTAAAATGTTGAAGAATGAATTGAGACTGTTGTGGTTGTGATGAACCTGTGACTTTTAATTAATCTTGCTGGTTGCTGCTTTTATGCTCACATTTTTATGTTTCATGTTAGTTTTTATCTTTTATATTGATGATTTTACCTTGTAGCACCTGATTTGTTTCAAATGTAAACTGCATAACTAATAAAATGTATTATTATTATTATTATTATTCTTGTTATTATTATTGTTGTTATTGTTATAAGTCCTTTGTTAAAACTCTCTGTAGTCTGTGGTGCCCTCTGCTGGTCAGGAAGGGCATTTCACAGATGAGGGGCAGCAGAACAGAAGGCCTGATCACCCATGTATGGTGCTAAGTATATGCTAAGTTCTGTTCTACTTGATAAGAAAGTGAATAACAGATTTGTTGGTGTAGAGTCGTCTCTTCATTCTTGCTTATTGAGCCTCTCCATCAGATGGACACTGATGACAGCAGACACCATGATGATCAGACCAACAGAGAACATTTATAGCAGTTGTATGCACTTTGTTGATCTTCTTTAAATGTTGTGTGATGTGTGTGTGTGTGTGTGTGTGTGTGTGTGTGTGTGTGTGTGTGTGTGTGTGTGTGTGTGTGTGTGTGTGTGTGTGTGTGCATGCATTTGTGCCCAGTAGTTCCAGAGGGGTTGTCCTACCTACTATGACCTTTTTGATTTTTACCTTATGTTGTCTGTGCATTTAAAAAAAATGTTTCCCACTGCATCATGTCACAGGACAAAATATTTGAGATGAACATAAATAAAATATCATAACTTGTTACAGATATTTGAATTTGAGAAAATTAAATGATGGACTGTTCATTAAAAGTACACAATTGCGTCTTCTGGAGTAGAATCAATACAAGCTAAATATCGCCAATACATACATACTCCCCCCTCACAAAATACAGATGCTTATGACCACAATCATCATGCAGTCACTCCAAAATGCCCACATCATATAACATACATCATATTATTACTATTTTTACTAATATCTCTGATCTTCATAAAGGGCCCACACCATATAACATACAACATGTTATTATTATTTTACTATTATTTCTTCATAAAAGGGCAAAACTGTATTCTTTATAAGGATCACAATTCATTGTTTGCCTACTAACTACTAAATGCAGGGATATCTCATCTCATCCTCTAAGCAAGTGACAGTGTCTCCTTTCCTGTTGCTCTGATAAAAAACTTTTAAATTACATGTGTGTTCCTAATCATGAGCTCAAAGTCGTAGCAACTAGCAGGACTTTCATTACAGATAATAATTACAGGTTGTTTTGCTTTATCTGCAACACCATTAAAATGTAGTATGTTTGTCCTACCTGCTAATTCTTTGTAGAGCAGAAGTCCCAGCATCACAAAGATAAACACCTTGGTCTCTGACTGACCTGACCTTAAAGTGCAGGGCGGAGACTTGGGGAAGAGCTTCTTTCTCATGACGATATTTTTCCTGTCAAAACCACAAACTCACACGATCTCAACATGTCAACTTCTCTATTCAAACATCCTCTAAGCTCTGTTTAAGTGTTTGAAATCTGCTGTTAAAGAATGTAGTTATTGAAACCATTTAGGTTTTTGTCTAAAGAAGCTTTGACTAAGTCATTAAAAAGATGATAAATAGAAGTTTTATTACAGTGCCTCTAAAAAGTATTCACCCCCTTGGAAGTTTCCCCCTTTTCTTGCTTTTATAAATTGGTCAATGGTCAATATAATTTACAATATAAAAATATTATTACAAAAAATAACTCTTTAATGTCAAAGTGAAAACAGATTTCTAAACATATTTTATGTAAAATAAGTGATTGCATAAATATTTACCCCCTTCAAGTCAGTATTTAGTAGATGCATCTTTGGCCGCAATTACAGCACTGAGTGTTTGTGGATAGGTCTCAATAAAGCTTACATATCTGGACACTGCAATTTTACTCCATTCTTCTTTGCAAAAGTGCTCAAGCTCTGTCACGTTGCAAGAGGATCAGACATGAACAGCCCTTTTTAAGTCCAGTCACAAATTCTCCACTGGTTTGAGATCTGGGCTTTGACTCTGCCATCCCAAAACATTCACCTTGTTGTCTTTAAACCATGTAGGTTTCGCTATATGCTTCCTGTAACTGTCTTGCTGGAAAATGAATCTTCTCCCATGCTGCAGTTCTCTTGCAGACTGAATCAGATTGCCCTCCAGGATTTCCAGATATTTTGCTGTATTCATTTTCCCCTCTAACTTTATACAAGCCCTCCAGGGCCTGCAGCCATGAACCATCCCCCACAGGATGATGCTGCCACCACCATGCTTCACAGTGGGGATGGTGTGTTTGTGGTGATGTGCAGTGTTTGGTGTCTGCCAAATATAGCGTCTAGTCTGATGGTCTCATCAAATTGTGCATGTTGCACCGGAGTTCACTGAAGGATTATTTTCATCTTTAGTCCATTGGGACAAAAGCAATTTAAAAGGTTATACCTTTAGACTATTTGCTGTATTAGTTTAGTTAGTTTGATTCACTTTAATACACACATGTAGGTCATTGCACATACAAAATAATCACTTCCTCTCTCATAGTGCTGCAGTATATTTAACACTCTTTTCATTTTCAGCCTGCAAGTGGTGTGAACATTCTTAAATGTTGCAGCATTTCAAAAGATGAACCTGCAAAGTCATCTTTGCATGGTAATATTTCTGCTCTAGAAAAGAGGAATTACAATTAGAATAAAGAAAGGTCTCTTGTTCTTTATGCAAACCATATGTTTCCCTTGACCTGATATTTTAACACTTGGAATGCACCAATGGTAAGTGATAGAAAGATGTCTCTAAATGCAGATTACATGAGAAAAGAGTATAGTTAGTTTCCAAACACTCATCAACAATCAGACGATAGGAAAACTGCAACCTTCTTCTTATTCTGAAGGACAGAATCAAAGTCTGCTTGTGCTCTGTCCAAAAAGTTTTTAGATATAAAAGAATCTTGAGCTGTTGTTGTTGTAGTTTTGGTTTATTGAATTGACAGTAAAAGAACATTAGGCTTTCTGAAACATGT
Source organism: Scomber japonicus (assembly GCF_027409825.1). Lineage (NCBI taxonomy): Eukaryota > Metazoa > Chordata > Actinopteri > Scombriformes > Scombridae > Scomber > Scomber japonicus. The sequence continues at coordinate 26,337,043 of NC_070589.1, read as the reverse complement.
CTTCTAATGCTATTAAAACAGCAATGATTTGAACGTATCTTAGATGAATTGGGACATGGCTGGTTTTCATTTTAGAATAAAGAATAGATCTTATACAAATATGGTTTGCAAGTTTAGGATCAAAGACTTTACGGAGCAGACAGACCAGATACATTGGTTTCAGTCTACACAAACAAACTTCTTGATCAAATATCAGAGGCTGAATTCATTTCTAACTACTTTAAATCTAATGAAAATATTTAAAATTTCTGATTTGAAACCGACTTATTTTAAGGAGAGTCAGGTTCATTAAGACAGACATCATAATGGAAGTCCCTGCACTGAAACATAAGGAAGAAACAGAGTTAAAACAAAAAGGAAACCAACACTTATTTGGTATTTTAAGAAATGGTTTTACTCAGAATTCAGTGAGGTGGCATTTTAAAAAAGAGGAAGGAAATGAAGATGATGCACATTTAAAGATAAAGACCTGAAGAATTAAAACTAATTAAAGTTAAATCAGGCAGAACCAAACAATATTATGTTATAATACACTGTATGTAATGTAATGTAATACATGCACAGTTATTAATGCATATCTTCTGAATGACCAATCCCATTTTAACTTATGCACTAAAATTATATGTTACCAAAGACTTATTTAATATTCAATACATATTGTAGGCTATATCACCTATGAGCCTATAGATTAAAACATACACTTTGCAAATGAAGAAACCACTTATTTACTTTACTGTGTTGTTTTGTCTCTGTTTTTGTTTAGTATAATGATTTTGAAAGTGAGTAATTTTAAAAGTCGAACTCTTTTGGACAGGTGCCACTTTCCCTTACCTTTGAGCTACTTCGTATTTATGATTGTCTAAACATATGTTGCCCTTTCAACTGTCTGATGCACCAAAGTTAAATTTGAACTCTAATCTATTTGTAACATCTGATAGTACGATCACTTCCTGTTCCCTTCTTTGCAAGCAAAGGGCAGGGGCAACACACAGAGGTAAAGACACAGAATAAATACTCTAGTGATTAACAAGACACATGGGTAGGTGAAGTATCTGAAACGAGAGGAGAAGTAAAGAACAACAAAATAAAACAGGAAATGAAAAAACAAAAACAGAAAACATGCCCCAAACATGACACAGGATGAGATGTGATAAAAAAATATGTGATGATGATGGTCACATGACAGACAAAGTGTGATGAATATGTTAGAAATAGTCTTTAACCTCTGGGGTGTTAACGCTGTCTAAAGTGCAGATGGAGATCCGTTGAAAACATCAAATATGACCTTTCTCCCTAAAAACACATTTGAACGTTTTGAGATAAGAGACCACATTTAACTTCAGTTTATTCAGTATTCTTTTAGATTTTATATTATGACTTCACTTGTGCTCAAATACTCCTGAAATTACATCTGAAATAGGGAAGTATTTGTTCACAGACTTCTGAGAAGACCTGTTCCTTCTGATCGCGGTGCTTAAATTGTGTTGTCACTTCCTGATATGTCACATCAAACGCACCATGGCTCTCACTGCACTTCTCGTTGCTGTTGGTATGATGTACTTATGGGAAATACAAGGTAAAACATTTTTCTTTAAATATTTTCTGTCGTGTGGTTGTTGTATTGAGGCGCTGCTGGACATTATTTTTTAATTTGACATTATTGATATAATATACTATAAAACCGAGCCATGTGTTTAGTGAAAATTTGAACTTTTTTTAGATGTTGAGATGTTGAATATTTAATTTTTAATTTTTATTATTTTGTTAAGGTAACATATAGAGTGTATTATGATTGAAGTATGAAGTATAATGTTTTTGTTTTTTTTAATTTAGTATATATCTTTTCAATACCTGCACTGTTAGACTGATTCATCTTTTCATTGATTTTTATCTTAATTATGTTTTTCTTATAAATTGTGTTGTACAACAATTATTTTGGGGAAATACATACAACTTATTTATTATCAATTTATTTTGGTGGGTTTAACATATTAAAATGAAAAAAAGAAAAAAAATTGCAATAATACTGGAATCAGCCTAAATATTTGGTTTAGTTTTCAGTTGCTACAGTAAACAGAGAGTAAAAGATAGTCTTAAAACAAACACTGAGACAGACCCCAGATTCTGTGTGCACGCTTTACAGTAGTTCAATCACCAAAACAGCCTTCTATCAGCTTAAGAACATATCCAGAGTGAAGGGTTTTATGTCTCAAACAGACCAGGAGAAGTTGATTCATGCTTTCATCTCAAGTAGACTTGACTACTGTAACGGTCTTCTGACTGGACTCCCACAAAAAAGCATTAAACAGCTGCAGCTCATTCAGAACGCCGCAGCTCGAGAACAAAGAGATCAGAGCACATTACTCCAGTTCTAAAGTCTTTACACTGGCTCCCAGTCAGCTATAGAATAGATTTTAAAGTTCTGCTACTGGTCTACAAATCACTGAATGGTTTAGGTCCAGAATACATGAATGACATGTTAGTAGAATATAAACCCTGTAGAGCTCTGAGATCTACTGACTCAGGTCAGATAGTTGAGCCCAGAGTTCAAACTAAACATGGTGAAGCAGCTTTTACACAACTGGAACAAATTACCAGCAGAACTGAAATCATTTTATAATCCAGGTTAAAAACACTTATCTTCTCTTGTGCTTATGATTGAGCTCTTTTAAAGCACTTTAAATTTTAATCTTTCATTTGCACTCGATGTCCTTTTAATGATTTTAAAGTTAATTTATTATTTTATGCTGCAACCTTATATTTAATGCTCTATTCTAGCATTGTATTTCTCTCTTTCTATTTTTCTGTACCTTGTTTTTATTATTAGTGTTTGTGTGTGTGTGTGTGTGTGTGTGTGTGTGTGTGTGTGTGTGTGTGTATGCGTGTGTGTGCACATGTGCATGTGTTTGTGTCAGAGCATTTTCTGAAATTATCTATTTAGTGCTTGCAGATGACACTGATATCACTTCTTAATGACCACTTGTAAAAACAGTTGTGACTGAACAAGCATACAAGTGATTTTAATGTGTGTTCTTTTTACAGGGTCCAGTGCTGTGACAACTGTGTTTGTGCAGAAAGGGAAGGATTTACATCTGGATGTTAACAAACCTGTTGTTCTAGTAGATGATGCTGAATTTAGATGGACAATCAATAATAATCTCAGCATAGTGAGATTATTTCCTGATAAAAGAACAAAAATAGTTGACCCTTATAAAGGAAGAGTTGAGTTTTCTGTACAAAATCACTCTTTGCTTTTGAAGAATGTGCAACACAACGACAGTGGAGATTACACTGCACTCATAACTGGAGACAAAACCCAACACCTAACTGAATACAAGGTCATAATTCAAGGTAGGTTTCTTTAGATTTCAAACATTGATACACAGTAGTACTCTGTTTTATAACCCTTCACACGTGTCTCCTAGATCCAGTGTCTCCAGTTCAGCTGTCAGTGAACTCTGTGTCTAACAGCACAGAGTCCTGTAACCTCACTGTGACCTGCAGTACAGAGGACTCTCTCATCAACAGCACTTTTAGATGTGACACCCAAACCTGCCATCAGGAGGGAGGAGAGCAGTCAGAGGTCACAACCTCTGGTTCTTCTCTCCGTGTCTACCTGTTCAACGACTTCATCATCTGTAACCATAGCAACCAGGTCAGTTGGACCAGAGACATGAAGGAGATTCAGCATTTCTGCCCTCTAAATGCTGGTGAGACTGAAATAACAGGTAACTGACAATAATACACAGTTTACACACACTGCAGTGTAAATCTCAAAATGTGTTACAGAGCCCTGAAAGAGCCATAGAAAGAAAAAAATCATAAACTGAGGTCATGTTTTACTACATCAAGAGCTTGAAATGCTATTGTATGACATACAATGTGTTCCCAGGTTTTGATTAATTTGTGGCCACAATATAAGTGCGCTGTGTGAGAAAATAATGATGATAAAATTAATTGATTTTACCACGTCTGAGGAAGGTATAACAACAACATAAGGCTTTTAAATTGAATGAATACATTCCTTAATCAGCAAAATATTTTTTGAATTTATGAATGATTTTTTTGCCAAAATCAGCATAGGTGCATAGAAAAAGCAGTACGTTGTGCTGGCTGTATGCATTTACACTTATCTTGATAAAACATTGCAATGAATTGTTACATTACATGCAATAGCATTTAAAGTGTTAGATTTGGTAAAACATGGCCTCCATAAAAGTTAATTGTTTTGCCCATATCACCTTAGGGGCTCTGCAAGCTGTCACTAAAAAGTTCTTAAAAGTTAAGAATCTAGGCATTTTTGGAAATGAACATAAATAAATATGTAAACATTTCTGATTTGAATGTTTCTGATCAATTGTTTTTGTTCATTTGCAGTTCCTAATCTGGGCATACGAATTGGCATTGGGGCCTCAGTTCTCTTTGGCCTTGTCCTTGGCGGCCTAATCATATGTAAGTCCTATTGTATATTTCATCATAAGAGTAATAATGTAATTCAAATATTCATACATGTTTGTATATGAATTTTATCATTGTATCAGAGAAAACCCACCACACCCACAAACCTCATGTATAATTAAACAATGGCATCAGAATGATTAAAGTTTCAGTATATAACATTCAGTCCCTCTAGATGTCAGCAAACAACTATTTGCTATCTAATTATGTAATTTCCAAGATGATGGCAGTGTCACCATGTGTCACAATAATTTTATTGTACATTTTTATCTGATAAATTATTATTTTCTATTGTTATTTACTTATTTTTATATTAGTGTCATTTGTATCATTGAATACTTGAATCCTTGAGGTGTCACAGAGTATCTCATTGCAGCTACACTAAAATATGTTTCTGAAAAATTTGATGCAGAAACAGAATCTTGATCCATATTTGATCAGCACTGTTTGACTGTTTGATGAGTTTCATTAGCTGTTGGTTTAGGGACTACTTTAATTTTTTCTACAAATTTATTGAGTAAACAATGCGCATATTTGTTTTGGTGTGAGATGCTGGTGCTATGGTGTGACATCAAGTGGAGCTGAATGGAATATTTTTAACCTTTATTGTTCAAATGAAATTCATGTAGATAGAATTACATTGGAAATATGGTCCTGGTTAGTAAAATAGGTTTCTTCAGTTCTCTTCAGGAGCAAAAAGTTTTTTCACTTGGGTACACCTATGCATAAAACGACTTGAATATCTTTTAAACAGTCATAATAATGGTGAACCTAGTACCTAAAGAAGCTAAAGAAGTATAATCTTACATTACCAATAACGTCAACTGCATGGTTCTCATTAATTTCTGTTGTGCAAATGCAAGTTAAGATTTACGCAAACTGTGACAAAAAAATGTGGCCTTAAAGACACATTTGAAGTTCCACTACAGAGAATAAGCATTTTTCCCCTTTTTCTTCCAAAAACCTGCCTTATTTAATCTTGCTAACTTCAATCATGATAGCCTTTATTATTATCATTATTAAGAAAATTAACAATGATTTTTTATGACAGACCAACAGAAAAGAAAGAAGAGTGAAAATGCAATATATCAGGTAAGTGCAACAGTGTTTTTGTTTTGTTTTTTACTCACAGCTTTGCTTGTCAAACTGAGGAACAGATATTTCACATGGTGTTTAATTTAACAGTTAAGACCTGATTTTCAGATCATAATGACTTGGCAGTCTATCTAAATGACCTCCATCTCTTTGCTACAAGACCTGCTTCAACCAGTCTGCTGTACTGGTGCTGCTGCTACTGAACCTGCCACATCTAAGTTTCACAGTTTACGTGAATTACTTCCAGATGACCTGCTGTTTGAGTTCTCATTGAACATCAAAGTTCAATGGAAAACATTTTTCTAACACAGTGGTTTGATTTATTTCTAGGATATCAATTCCTCCCAAACTCCTAATCAGAATGCCACAGAAGATGCTTCAGGTCTTTCTCCAACCTCCACCTACGCTATGGTGGGACTTCCAGCTGCACCTGTACAATCCACTGAGACTGTAAACACCCCCAAGCCAGAGAGCGTTTATGCTCAAGTTACCTAAGCTCCAAAGGTCTTCAAACACATTGCTTAGAGAACTTGCTGGACCTTCTTGCAGGACTTTTGTAACTGAAACAGCTGAACAGGAAGTTTCCTCAAAGACTAAAAAACGTATTTACAATGCAATTATGTTTGAGTGTTGGGTTCTGCTTGTGTCCTGCACCACAGAAGGCAACATAATGGATCAAATTACAGCTGATCAGTTAAATAATTACTTTACATTACCACAAATACATCAGAGGAAGCAGAGATGCTGGAGGTGCTGTAGTTGTCAGGAGCAGGGGCGGACTGGCAATCTGGGCGTTCTGGAAAGGTCTGGTTGTAGGCCTGCCTGGTTCATTACCAAAAAGTCAGATACAGTGACACTACCAGCGACCAGCAGGGGGCGCTAATTTGATAATTTGTTTGCCAAGTGTAAAAAAACTAATAAAGAAGAGTGAATTATTAGCGGTAATAATGGCAAGCAGACAACGTAAGGAGAAAGGTGGATGGGAAAAGTTCAAATAAATGAAAGCCAAGTCTCTCTAGACTGATGTATCAAAACGTAAAGAAGATCATAATGTTGAATCAAACTGGAAAACGTAAAGCAGCCATTGGTGTTACTCTTGACACATTTAACCAAAAGTTTGGTGAGTTAAAATCTCTCTGTCTTCCATCTGAGTGCTGTTTGTTTCTCTGTTATTTGCATGGTGAGCTATGAGCTGACACTTAGCCCAACAAAGGCTACAAGCCCAGGGTTTATTTATAAGCTTCATTATTATGAGGAAGAAACTGATAGTGATTAATTACAGCAGAATTGTACAATTAATAAGTTAATTGTTCTTTAATTTGACAGCCTTATGAAAGTATAACTAAGTAACATATATTGTGGATAGGATCAATAATAGCTTACAACTTATCTTTCCAATCATTTGTTTATTTTATAATAATGTGAGAAGATATCAGAACAACCCTGTAAGTGACTGTTTGTATGCGGCTGGGTGGTGGGCCTATTAGGGAGAAAGTCCAGGGAGGTTTTTTAGTCCCAATCTGTCCCTGGTCAGGAGACAATGACATTCAGTTTCCTGTCATCTTGATAGTTTTGATAAGTGATGTATGTCTCAACCCAACTAGTCAAGGGACATAGAGCCTGCTTCTGATCGAGGTTTCTTCCTTTTAAAGAGGAGGGTGTTTTATTGCTGTCTCCAAGTGCTGGAGACAAAGGTGTTCAGTTTTTGGAAATTAAAGAGTATGATCTAAGACTGCATTATGTGAAAAGTGCCCTGTTGTGTATTATAATTTAAATTGATTTGAAAGTATTTGATTATCATATTACATTAAAAAAGAAGAAGCAAACTACACTTTTCAGATTCACTCTGTGCTTGATTGCCATCAGGTGAACTTTTAAATAGTCAGGTGCTGATCAGCAGACAATCAGCAGTTTTCTTTCTGCTATTTATTTAATTCATATCAGTTGCCAAAAACAAATAATTTGTGCTTAACATTTGAATTAAGTTCATTTCCTAAAAATATATTAAAAGCATGCTGTTGTCAAAGTCATGGTTTGAGTCAGGGTCCTTTGTGGAGACCCTGCTGATTAAAGAGGAAGCTCGTCTTAACAGTAGCCTTTTATAAGTAGGAGGGTTCTCAGTATAGTTGATGTGTGAAATGACTGAATGATGTACATATAATTTGTATATTTTTAATGTACAATATTTTATGTTTAAATGTTGAAGAATTAATTGAGTCTCTTTGTTGTGGTTGTGATGAACCTGTGACTTTTAATTAATCTTGCTTGTTGCTGCTTTTATGCTCATATTTTTGTGTTTCATGCTAGTTTTTATCTTTTATATTGATGCTTTTACCTTGTAGCACAAACTGCATTACTAATAAAATATATTATTACTAAATATTATTATTATTATTGTAATAAGTCCTTTGTTAACACTTTCAGTAGTCTGTGGTGCCCTCTGCTGGTCAGGAAGGGCATTTCACAGACGAGGGGCATCAGAACTGAAGGCCTGATCACTCATGGTGCTGAGTTTAGTCCTGGGGAGGAGGAGGAGATTAGAGTTTGTAGAGCGGAGGGATCGGGTTGAGGTTAGTGTGGTGAGTAGTTCTTTCAGGTAGAGAGGGCATTACCATAGATGCACTGGTGAGTCTGGAGGGAGATCTAGTATTCAATCCTGGTGGAGACGGGGAGCCAATAAAGTGAATGGAGAATGGTTGTTGTCATATGAAAGACCTCCTGCTGTTACTTTGTGCTGCATCAACATTAGTTTAGTTTTGGTTTATTTATTTACAGAACAAGAATATTAGTCATCATGTGTCTTCTGTGCATTAAGACATGACTTGATTTCACCTGTTTTGAATATATTAGTGTGGAGATTTAGGTTCCAAGAAATTATGGAGCAGACAGAAGAGACAAACTGGTTTTAATAAGACTGCACAAACAAACTTCAGGAACAAATATCTGAGATTTCATTGATTTTTATTGATGATATAAAACTGATTTATTTTTAAGGCAAAACATGTTTATTAAGACAGATACATTACAGAAACAAGTAGGTGAAATAAAGAAGATTAAATCAGCACTTATGTCAGTGATGAAGCAACATCACACTCTTCATTAAGAGAGACTGACTAAGTCAATAGGTTGTGATATGTAGCACAACAAGCGAGCAAAGCTTTAAACTGAACTGCATTCCTACTCATGCACAGTGGCGTCTGCTGTTCTACTTGATAAGAAAGTGAATAACAGATTTGTTGATGTAGAGTTGTCTCTTCATTCTTGCTTCTTGAGCCTCTCCATCAGATGGACACTGATGACGGCAGACACCATGATGATCAGACCAACAGAGAACACGACTGTCTTCACCAGGCACGGAGAGATACTCTGTGAACCTGCAACACAACAAAACAGTTATTTTATTACAGTTTTGATAATACAGCAAAACATACAGCATACTGGACATAATAAATGGCCCAAAATACTATATTTCAGAAACTCTTAGCAGAATAATTACCATAAAAGAAGACTATTTACTTCCAGGTACTTGTTCTCAAGTATTTTGTTTTATTAAAAATAATCTTACATGACTAACTGGCTAAAACAGCGGAGAGCAGAGAGGCTGAATCTCCTTTATGTCTCTGGTCCAGCTGACCTGGTTGCTATGGTTACAGATGATGGAGTCATTCAACAGGTAGACACGGAGAGAAGCACCAGAGGTTGTGACCTCTGACTGCTCTCCTCCCTCCTGATGGCAGGTTTGGGTGTCACATCTAAAAGTGCTGTTGATGAGAGAGTCCTCTGTACTGCAGGTCACAGTGAGGTTACAGGACTCTCTGCTGTTAGACACAGAGTTCACTGACAGATGAACTGGAGACACTGGATCTAGAGGACAAAAGGTAGGTGTGAAGGGTTATAAAAACAGGGTACTACTGTGTATCAATGTTTGAAATGTAAAGAAACCTACCTTGAATTATGACCTTGTATTCAGTTAGATGTTGGGTTTTGTCCCCAGTTATGAGTCCAGAGTAATCTCCACTGTCGTTGTGTTGCACATTCTTCAAAAGCAAAGAGTGATTTTGCACAGAAAACTCAACCCTTCCTTTATAAGGGTCAACTATTCTTGTTCTTTTATCAGGAAATAATCTCACTATGCTTTGAGTGTCATTGATATTCCACCTAAATTCAGCAGCTTCTGGTATAACAACAGGTTTGTTAACATCCAGATGTAAATCCTTCCCTTTCTGCACAAACACAGTTGTCACAGCACTGGACCCTGTAAAAAGAACACACATTAAAATCACTTGTATGCCTTTTGCTGTCTTTGTGTGTGTGTGTGTGTGTGTGTGTGTGTGTGTGTGTGTGTGTGTGTGTGTGTGTGTGTGTGTGTGTGTGTGGTGTAAAGATGTCCCCTGAATGAGGAGCCTCTGATTTAAGCTTTTTTCCCTCTGCATCATTGAGATGAACTTGACATAACATAATTACACATATTCAAAGGGATGGACTGTTCATTTTAATTATGTCTGGCTACAGTCTCTCAGACCAAAATCACACATTAAAATCACTTGTATGCTTTTTCAGTCACCACTGTTTTGTGGTCATTAAAAAAATGAGAGTATTGCTGTCACTGTTTTTGCTCCCCAAACACTGAGTAATGTTTGAATGATTCAAAACAAATGATGGCAGACAGTCTCATTAATGGTCAGTAAAGGTTATGATAAATCTGGATGCATTCATAGCAATTTTAAAATGTATTTTGTAGAACATATTTTACTTGATCTGTTTTAAATGTTGTTGTTGTTGTCCTAATATGAGCCTTTTGATTTGAGCCTTGTGTTGTCTTTTTCCAACTGCTTCATGTTTATAGGAAAGAATATTTGAGGTGAACTCAAATAACTTATTACATATATTTGAATTTAAGAAAATTAATTGATTAACTATTCGTTAAAAATATTAACAATTGCATCTTCTGCAGCAGTCCAAAATACCCACAACATATAGAATACATCATATTAGTATTATTTTACTATAATTTCTCAATAAAAGGACAAAACCTTACTCTTTATAAATGATCATAATTAATTTTTTAACTACCAACTACTAAATTCATTGAAGCAATGACTACAACAACAGTAGACTGTCTAACACAGACAGAAAAACTCTTAGCAGAATAATTACCATAAAAGAAGACTATTTACTTCCAGGTACTTGTTCTCAAGTATTTTGTTTTATTAAAAATAATCTTACATGACTAACTGGCTAAAACATTGCTACTAAATATTTCTCATGCATGTCATTAAGACTTTACAATATGCAACTTAAATTAACACAATATACAAATTGAGCATTTGAACCTAAAAGTGAATGTATGATCCCTCCTGCCCAAAGGTCTATAAAAATATCACACATGTGTAATTTAGTCAAATTTGATTTGATTTCATCCATGTAGCAAATTTTGAGATTTACACTGCAGTGTGTGTAAACTGTGTATTATTGTCAGTTACCTGTTATTTCAGTCTCACCAGCAGTTAGAAAGCAGAGAGGCTGAATCTCCTTTATGTCTCTGGTCCAGCTAACCTGGTTGCTATGGTTACAGATGATGAAGTCATTCAACAGGTAGACACGGAGAGAAGAACCAGAAGTTGTGACCTCTGACTGCTCTCCTCCCTCCTGATGGCAGGTTTGGGTGTCACATGTAAAAGTGCTGCTGATGAGAGAGTCCTCTGTACTGCAGGTCACAGTGAGGTTACAGGACTCTCTGCTGTTAGACACAGAGTTCACTGACAGCTGAACTGGAGACACTGGATCTAGAGGACAAAAGGTAGGTGTGAATGGTTATAAAACAGAGTACTACTGTGTATCAATGTTTGAAATCTAATGAAACCTACCTTCAATTATGACCTGGTATTCAGTTAGAGTTTGGTGTTTTTCTCCAGTTATGAGTGCAGTGTAATCTCCACTGTCACTGTGTTGCACATTCTTCAAAAGCAAAGAGTGATTTTGTACAGAAAACTCAACTCTTCCTATATAAGGGTAAACTATTCTTGGTGGTTTATCAGGAAATAATCTCACTATCTTGAGAGTGTCATTGAATCTCCATCTAAATTCATCATGTTCTGGTATATCAACAGGTTTGTTAACATCCAGATGTAAATTCTTCCCTCTCTGCACAAACACAGTTGTCACAGCACTGGACCCTGTAAAAAGAACACACATTAAAATCACTTGTATGCTTTTGCTCTTGTGTGTGTGTGTGTGTGTGTGTGTGTGTGTGTGTGTGTGTGTGTGTGTGTGTGTGTGTGTGTGTGTGTGTGTGTGTGTGTGTGTGTGTGTGTGTGTGTTGTGTAAAGATGTCCCATGAACGAGGAGCCTCTGATTTAAGCTTTTTTTCCCACTGCATCATTGAGGTGAACTTAATATAACATAATTACACATATTTCAAGGGATGGACTGTTCATTTTAATTATTTATACTAACAGCCACCTGCTGTCTAAAATGTCAGATGTCTGGCTACAGTCTCTCAGACAAAAATCACACATTAAAATCACTTGTATGCTTTTTAACACGTTTTTTACAAGTGGTCATTAAAAAATTAGAGTATTGTTGTTACTGCCTTTGCTCCCCAAACACTAAGTAATGTTTATAAATGTATTTGAATGATTCAAAACAAATGTATAATGCATTTTGTAGAACATATTTTACTTGATCTGTTTTAAATGTTGTTGTTGTCCTACTATGAGCCTTTTGATTTGAGCCTTATGTTGTCTTTTTCTAACTGCTTCATGTTTATAGGAAAGAATATTTGAGGTGAACCCAAGTAACTTATTACAGATATTTGAATTTAAGAAAATTAATTGATGAACTAAACTATTCATTAAAAATATTAACAATTTCATCTACTACAGCCAGTCCAAAATATCCACAACATATAACATGAATCATATCTTTATTATTTTACTATAATTTCTCACTAAAAGGACAAAACTTTACTCTTTTTAAATGATCATAATTCATTTTTTACCTACCAACTACTAAACAAAGGAATATCTCATCTCATCCTCTAAACAAGCGGTAGTGTCTCCTTCTTTTCTGTTGCTCTGATAAAAACCTTTAAAATTACTAATGTGTTCCTAATCATGAGCTCAAAGTCTTTGCAACTAGCAGGACTTTCATTACAGATGATTCCAGATCTTTTGTCCACAATCCTCAGTTCATTAATCACAATTATAAAGTCAGCTCAGGTTTTATTACTTTATCTGCAATACCATTAACATGTAGTATGTTTGTCTTACCTGCTAATTCTTTGCAGAGCAGAAGTCCCAGCATCACAAAGATACACATCTTGGTCTGTGGCTGACCTGACCTTAAAGTGCAGAGGGGAGGACTTGGTGATGAGCTTCTATCTCATGACTGTATTTTTCCTGTCAAAACCACAAACGTACACAATGTCAACATGTCAACTTCTCTATTCAAACTTCCTCTCTAAGCTCTGTTTTACTGTTTGAGATGTGCTGTTCAAAATACAGTTAATTAAATCATTTAGGTTTTGTCTAAGTCATTGAAAAGATGATAAACAACAGTTTTATTATATATTTCAATAGAGACTGTAATCATCTTTGCAAAGTTTGAATAGATCATAGCACTATATTTGTGGAAAAAGGTTTTGTATGTTGCACCAGAGTTCACTGAATAATTATTTTCATTTGTAGTCCATTGGGACGTAAATAATTTAATACTTTATACCTTTAGAGTATGTGCTGTAATAGTTTAGTTAGTTTGATTCACTTTAACACATATATGTAGGTAGCTCACTGCACATAACCACTTCCTTTCTCATGTGAGCACACTACTGACCACAAGCACGATATTGAACTATTTATGTTAAATACAAAAGTTAACAAGAGTAGAGAAAGAAATTAAGATAAATAAATGACATGTAGTATGTTAACACCAATGTAAATTGCACAAATCCTTCACCACACAAAAATAAGGTGAATAAATGAAATATAGTATGTAAAACTTTTTTTTTTTTTTTTTTTTTTTTTTACATTTTATTTATTTATTGCATTTTCACATAACCCAATAACTTACATGTAGCTATAACGGGTCTGTATTCATTTTATAAATGTTTTATTATTTATTTGGAAGCAGCAGTTTGTGTTGTGTGGCCTGGGATCATAATCATCACAGGTCAGCCCCCCCCCCCCCCCCGCTTTTCCTCTGAGAGTGAGACTCACTCACAACCTGCTCACAGCCTCTGCAGCCGCAAGTTGCTCCCCCGCCCCCTCCCCTTTGCCTTTTCTTCTGACTCACACAACCTGTATACATGACTCAAAGCAGCAAGTTGACGCGATAGTAGGGGCGCCTCATCTCCCACTGCACCAATTTGATGTGGAAATGAGCGGTATTAGTCTAGAAAACTGGCGATTTTTTTTTTTTTTTTGAGAGTGCTCGTGCCCGGTTGCCCACATTGCCCATAGCAAAACGCCACTGCCTCCACCTATTCTTTGTTAGGATTTCCAGCTGCACCTGTACGATCCACTGAGACTGTAAACACCCCCAAGCCAGAGGATGTTTATGCTCTAGTTACCAAACCTCCAAAGTCCAACCACCACCCAGAACTGAAAAACACAGATCATGATGATGATTCAGTCCATTCACAGGACTAAATCCTGGTGTGACTTTGTTAAGGAGTTGATGAACCTGTAACTTTTAATTAATCTTGCTGGTTGCTGCTTTTATGCTCATATTTTTATGTTTCATGTTAGTTTTTATCTTTTATCTTGATGATTTTACCTTGTAACACTTGATTTGTTTCAAATCTAAACTGCATGACTAATTAAATGTATTATTACTATACATTATTATGATAATTATTATTATTGTTATTATAATAAGTACTTTGTTAAAACTCTCTGTAGTCTGTGGTGCCCTCTGCTGGTCAGGAAGGGCATTTCACAGACAAGGGAGCAGAACTGAAGGCCTGATCACTCATGGTGCTGAGTTTAGTCCTGGTGAGGAGGAGATTAGAGTTTGTAGAGCGGAGGGATCGGGTTGAGGTTAGTGTGGTGAGTAGTTCTTTCAGGTAGAGAGGGGCATTACCATAGATGTACTGGTGAGTCTGGAGGGAGATCTAGTATTCAATCCTGGTGGAGACGGGGAGCCAATGAAGTGACTGTAGAATGGTTGACATATGACAGACCTCTTGCTGTTACTTTGTGCTGCATCAACATTAGTTTAGTTTTAGTTTATTTGACAGAACAAGAATATTAGTCATCATGTGTCTTCTGTGCATTAAGACATGACTTCATTTTACCTGTTTTTAATAAGATTATATGTTAGTGTGGAGATTTATGTTCCAAGAAATTATGGAGCAGACAGAAGAGACAAACTGGTTTTAATAAAGCTACACAAACAAACTTCAGGAACAAATATCTGAAGTTTCGTTGATTTGTATTGATGATATAAAACTGATTTATTTTTAAGGCAAAACAGGTTTATTATGGCAGATACCTTACAGAAACAAGTAGATGAAATAAAGAAGATTCAATCAGCACTTATGTCAGTGATGAAGTTGCAACATCACACTCTTCATTAAGAGAGACTGACTAAGTCAAGAGGTTGTGATATGTAGCACAACAAGTAAGCAAAGCTCTATAAACTGAACTGCATTCCTACTCATGCACAGTGGCGTCTGCTGTTCTACTTGATAAGAAAGTGAATAACAGATTTGTTGGTGTAGAGTTGTCTCTTCATTCTTGCTTCTTGAGTCTCTCCATCAGATGGACACTGATGACGGCAGACACCATGATGATCAGACCAACAGAGAACACGACTGTCTTCACCAGGCACAGAGAGATACTCTGTGAACCTGCAACACAACAAAACAGTTATTATATTACAGTACTGACAATGAAGCACAACATACAACATACTGGACATAATAAATGACCCCAAATACTATATTTCAGAAACGTTTTGTGTGCTTTTAAAAATAAAATGTTGACAACTTTTCTGACTTCAGTGAACTGTGTTGATTAATTCTTTATTTTTGCTTTTTCTGGTTAATCACTACATTTTGTTCTAATTCAAGTGTCTATCATTCATGATGTACTTCATTGAAGCAACGACTACAACAACAGTAGACTGTCTAACACAGACAGAAAAACTCTTAGCAGAATAATTACCATAAAAGAAGACTATTTACTTCCAGGTACTTGTTCTCAAGTATTTTGTTTTATTAAAAATAATCTTACATGACTAACTGGCTAAAACATTGCTACTAAATATTTCTCATGCATGTCATTAAGACTTTACAATATGCAACTTAAATTAACACAATATAAAAATTGAGCATTTGAACCTAAAAGTGAATGTATGATCCCTCCTGCCCAAAGGTCTATAAAAATGTCACACATGTGTAATTTAGTCAAATTTGATTTGATTTCATCCATGTAACACATTTTGCCATTTACACTGCAGTGTGTGTAAACTGTGTATTATTGTCAGTTACCTGTTATTTCAGTCTCACCAGCAGTTAGAGAGCAGAAATGCTGAATCTCCTTCATGTCTCTGGTGCAGGTGACCTGGTTGATATGGTTACAGATGATGAAGTCATTCAACAGGTAGACACGGAGAGAAGAACCAGAGGTTGTGACCTCTGACTGCTCTCCTCCCTCCTGATTGCAGGTTTGGGTGTCACATGTAAAAGTGCTGCTGATGAGAGAGTCCTCTGTACTGCAGGTCACAGTGAGGTTACAGGACTCTCTGCTGTTAGACACAGAGTTCACTGACAGCTGAACTGGAGACACTGGATCTAGAGGACAAAAGGTAGGTGTGAAGGGTTATAAAACAGAGTACTACTGTGTATCAATGTTTGAAATCTAAAGAAACCTACCTTGAATTATGACCTTGTATTCAGTTAGATGTTGGGATTTGTCTCCAGTTATGAGTGCAGTGTAATCTCCACTGTCTCTGTGTTGCACATTCTTCAAAAGCAAAGAGTGATTTTGAACAGAAAACTCAACCCTTCCTTTATAAGGGTCACTTATTCTTGTTCCTTTATCAGGAATAAATCTCACTATGCTGACAGTGTCATCAAATCTCCACCTAAATTCATTGTCTTCTAGTAGAACAACAGGTTTGTTAACATCCAGATGTAAATCATTCCCTTTCTGCACAAACACAGTTGTCACAGCACTGGACCCTGTAAAAAGAACACGCATTAAAATCACTTGTATGCTTTTTCAGTCACCCCTGTTTTGTGGTCATTAAAAAACTGAGAGTATTGCTGTCACTGTCTTTACTCCCCAAACACAGAGTAATGTTTGAATGATTCAAAACAAATGATGGCAGACAGTCTCTTTAATGGTCAGTAAAGGTTCTGATAAATCTGGATGCATTCATAGCAGTTGTATAATGCATTTTGTAGAACATATTTTACTTGATCTGTCCTACTATGAGCCTTTTAATTTGAGCCTTATGTTGTCTTTTTCTGACTGCTTCATGTTTATAGGAAAGAATATTTGAGGTGAGCCCAAATAACTTATTACAGATATTTGAATTCAAGAAAATGAAGTGATTAACTATTCGTTAAAAGCATTCACAATTGCATCTTCTGCAGCAGTCCAAAATACCCACAACATATAGAATACATCATATTAGTATTGTTTTATTATAATTTCTCAATAAAAGGACAAAACTTTACTCTTTATAAATGATCATAATTATTTTTTTACCAACCAACTACTAAATTCATTGAAGCAATGACTACAACAACAGTAGACTGTCTAACACAGACAGAAAAACTCTTAGCAGAATAATTACCATAAAAGAAGACTATTTACTTCCAGGTACTTGTTCTCAAGTATTTTGTTTTATTAAAAATAATCTTACATGACTAACTGGCTAAACATTGCTACTAAATACTTCTCATGCATGTCATTAAGACTTTACAATATGCAACTTAAATTAATACAATATAAAAATTGAGCATTTGAACCTAAAAGTGAATGTATGATCCCTCCTGCCCAAAGGTCTATAAAAATGTCACACATGTGTAATTTAGTCAAATTTGATTTGATTTCATCCATGTAACACATTTTGTGATTTACACTGCAGTGTGTGTAAACTGTGTATTATTGTCAGTTACCTGTTATTTCAGTCTCACCAGCAGTTGGAGAGCAGAAATGCTGAATCTCCTTTATGTCTCTGGTGCAGCTGACCTGGTTGATATGGTTACAGATGATGAAGTCATTAACCAGGTAGACACGGAGAGAAGAACCAGAGGATGTGACCTCTGACTGCTCTCCTCCCTCCTGATGGCAGGTTTGGTTGTCACATCTAAAAGTGCTGTTGATGAGAGAGTCCTCTGTACTGCAGGTCACAGTGAGGTTACAGGACTCTCTGCTGTTAGACACAGAGTTCACTGACAGCTGAACTGGAGACACTGGATCTAGAGGACAAAAGGTAGGTGTGAAGGGTTATAAAACAGAGTACTACTGTGTATCAATGTTTGAAATCTAAAGAAACATACCTTGAATTATGACCTCGTATTCAGCTACACGTTGGTTTTTGTCCCCAGTTATGAGTGCAGTGTAATCTCCACTGTCGCTGTGTTGCACATTCTTCAAAAGCAAAGAGTGATTTTGTACAGAAAACTCAACCCTTCCTTTATAAGGGTCAACTATTCTTGCTCTTGTATCAAGAATTAATCTCACTATGCTGTGAGTATTATTGAATCTCCACCTAAATTCATCACCTTCTGGTATAGCAACAGGTTTGTTAACATCCAGATGTAAATTCTTCCCTTTCTGCACAAACACAGTTGTCACAGCACTGGACCCTGTAAAAAGAACACGCATTAAAATCACTTGTATGCTTTTGCTCTCTTTGTGTGTGTGTGTGTGTGGTGTAAAGATGTCCCCTGAATGAGGAGCCTCTGATTTAAGCTTTTTTCCCACTGCATCATTGAGGTGAACTTAATATAACATAATTACACATATTTCAAGGGATGGACTGTTCATTTTAATTATTTATACTATCAGCCACCTGCTGTCTAAAAAGTCAGATGTCTGGCTACAGTTTCTCTGACCAAAATCACACATTAAAATAACTTTAATGCTTTTTCAGTCACCACTGTTTTGTGATCATTAAAAAAATGAGAGTATTGCTGCCACTGCCTTTACTCTCCAAACACAGAGTAATGTTTGTACATTTATTTGAATGATTCAAAATAAATGATGGCAGACATTCTCATTAATGGTCAGTAAAGGTTATGATAAATCTGGATGCATTCATAGCAGTTTTATAATGCATTTTGTAGAACATATTTTACTTGATCTGTTTTAAATGTTGTTGTTGTCCTACTATGAGCCTTTTGATTTGAGCCTTGTGTTGTCTTTTTCTAACTGCTTCATGTTTATAGGAAAGAATATTTGAGGTGAACCCAAATAACTTATTACATATATTTGAATTTGATAAAATGAAGTGATCAACTATTCAATAACCTCCTGTGACCCTGCGTCCTCATATGGGGATATTATACTACTTATACTTCATTCTGCTTAACTTTGACCTGTTGTCCTCATTCGTACATGCGTTTTTGTGCCACAAAAGTAGTAACAAAAGCACATTACAGTGCAAAAAAAGTCAATCAACGGCTGCTCCCCAGTCAAAAAGTGGACCAGGTACAAAACTTAATCAAATTTTATGGCTAAAACATATTTAGCTATACTTCAAAAGTATGTAGTTTGATATGTTATACAAATTTTGGCACATTGTTCGCAATATGTCAAACTACGACACTGCTAATTTGTGCAAAAGTAAGGTGTAAATGTAAGGAAATGAATAGTTTTATACACTGGTGAATTAATTTTTTGGAGGTTAAAAGTATTCACAATCGCATCTTCTGCAGCCAGTCCAAAATACCCACAACATATAGAATACATCATATTAGTATTGTTTTACTATAGTTTCTCAATAAAAGGGCAAAACTTTACTCTTTATAAATGATCATAATTGTTTTTTTGCCTACCAACTACTAAATACAGGGATATCTCCTCTCGTCCTCTAAACAAGTCACAGTGTCTCCTTCTTTCCTGTTGCTCTGATAAAAACCTTTAAAATTACATGTGTGTTCCTAATCATGAGCTCGAAGTCGTAGCAACTAGTAGGACTTTCATTACAGATGTTTCTGGATCTTCAGTTTTGTCCATCCTCAGTGCATTAATCACAATTATAAAGTCTGCTCAGGTTTTATTCCTTTATCTGCAACACGATTAAAATGTAGTATGTTTGTCCTACCTGCTAATTCTTTGCAGAGCAGAAGTCCCAGCATCACAAAGATAAACATCATGGTCTCTGGCTGCTCTGACTTCAAAGTGCAGAGGGGAGGACTTGATAAAGAGCTTTTATATCACAACTTTATTTTTTCCTGTCAAAACCACAAACTAACATGATATCAACATGTCATCATCTCTATTCAAACTTCCTCTCTAAGCTCTGTTTGACTGTTTGAGATGTGCTGTTAAAAATTTAGTTAATTAAATCATTTAGGTTTTGTCTAAGTCATTGAAAAGATGATAAACAATAGTTTTATTATATATTTCAATAGAGCCTGTAGTCATCTTTGCACATTTTGAATAGATCATAGCACTATATTTGTAGAAAAAAGTTTTGTATGTTGCACCAGAGTTAACTGAAGGATTATTTTCATTTGTAGTCCATTGGGACAAATATAATTTAAAACTTTATACTTTTAGAGTATTTGCTGTAATAGTTTAGTAGTTAGCACTGTATGTGTGTTAGTTTGATTCACTTTAACACACATACAGTATGTAGGTAGCTCACTGCACATACACTATAACCACTTCCTTTCTCATAAGATGCAGTATATTTAACATCTCTTTCATTTTCAGCCTGCAAGTGGTGTGAACATTGGTTAATTTCCAAACAGAATCAAAAAAGCATGTTGCATCAATGAAAAATGGTATGTATGGTAATATGTCTGCACTAAAAACATCAACTGAAATACAAAAAATTAAAGTTCTTCTGTTATTTATGCAGTTTCCTTTAAACTGATATTTTAAACATTTTAAATTGCACCAGTGATGAGTGACTAAAAGATGTGTATAAATGCAGCTGACATGAGAAAAGAGTAGAGTTGGTTTCCAAACATTCAGGTCAGAAGGCAGGAAAACTTCACCTGTTCTCATGCAACCTTCTTATTCTGAAGGACAGAATTAAAATCTGCTTGTTTCTGAGGATTTAGATTAAAACAAACTTTGTGCTGTTGTTGTAGTTTTGTTTTGTTTTGTTTAATTGAGATTAAAATAACATTAGTCTTTCTGGAACCCATCATCTAATGCTATTAAAACATGAATCATAAGAGGTGATTTATTAAGACATGGCTTGTTTTCATTTTTAAATAAGATCTTATTTCAATATAGTGTGTAGATTTAGAGTCCAAGACGTAACGGATCAGACAAATTGCTTTCAGTTTGAACAAACACATTTCTTGATCAAATATCTGAGGCTGAATTAATTTCTAACTACTTTAAACAAATGAACATATTTTTAATTTCAGATGTTAAACCGGTTTAGTTTAAGGAGAGGCAGGTTTATTAAGACAGACATTATAATGAAAGTCCCTGCACCGAAACATGAAGTTGAAATAAAGAAGAAACCAATGCCTATACTGTAGTTGATATGTTAAGGGATGGTTTCACTTCTGTCAGCAGAGGTGGTCCTGGTTAGTTTTGCACCCTGGGCGGACCGACCACCAGGGATCCTGTGTGGCCTGGTCAACCCCCCCCCTCCCTTGCTTTTCCTCTGACAGTGGGACTCACTCACAACCTGCTCACAGCCTCTGCAGTCGCAAGTTGATCCCCCGCCCCCTCCCCTTTGCCTTTTCTTCTGACTCACACAACTTGTATACATGACTCTCAGCAGCAAGTTGACGTGATAGTAGGGGCGCCTCATCGCCCACTGAGCGGTATTAGTCTAGAAAACTGGCGATTTTTTTTTTTTGAGGACGCACTTTTTTTCTTTTTTTTTTTTGAGAGCGCTCATGCGCCCCCAAGTAGATTGCGCCCTGGGCGGTTGCCCACATTGCCCATAGCGCAAAGGTTGCATTTTTCATAAGGAAAGAGGAAATGCAGATGATGCACACGTAAAAATTCAGACCTGAAGAATTAAAGCTAATTAAAGCTAAATCAGGCAGAACCAGACAACTGATGTTAAGATTCACTGTATGTAATATAATGTAATGTAATGTAATATATGGGCAGTGATTGATCTTCTGAATGATCAAACCTATTTTAACTTGTGCATTAAAATGATATGTTACTGCAGACTTATAGATGTTTAAGTCATACTATAGGTTACATCACATATGAGTCTATAGATTAAAACATTAACTTTGCACATGAAGAAAACATTTATTTACTTTGCAGTGCTGTTTTTTGCCCATTTAAAAACATATTTTTATAGAATAGAGGCCTACTTATTACTGTTCATAATTGTGTAAACTGTCTGATGGAGGGAAGTTAAGTCTGTATTGTAATGTACTTTGTAACATCTGATAGCACAAACACTTCCTGTTCCCTTCTTTGCAAGCAGTCCCAGTCTTAGACCCTGTTCACACCAGCACTAAATAAAAGTGTAAATGACCTCCAAGATGCATTGTGATCCGCTCACTCACACCACTTGCCGAGATGGACAAGGACGCATGTAAAAGCAGTTGAAAAAATGGAGAGGAGCACAGATGTACGTGGTTCGAGTTATCTGAAGAGTTGAAATAACCCACGTGTATTACTGTAGCTCTTGAAACATATTTCTCATGTCTTAACTATTTTAGCGCACACTAACTGACATAATAACTGTGAACTTGCCTTTACCCTTAATAACAGTGGAAAAAGGAAAACCTGAGAACAATTTGAGTGAAATCGTTGTAAAGACCAGTAATCATTATTTCAAAGGGCAGTCAGGATTAAGAGTATGTTTAATATAACCAACTCATAGAAAAACAAGATGCTATGGCTTACTACAGCAGAAAAGTGATTAAGGAAGAAAATGCAATATATGAAAATCCTCAGGTAAGTGCCACAGTTTTTGTTTTTTGTACTCCCAAATGTGCTTGTCAAATTGAGGGGGAAAAATCACCTTGTGTTTATTTAAAAGTTAAGACCTGACTTTCAGACACAGGAGAAGTGCAGTTTCAGCAGTTTTCTTTCTGCTATTTATTTAATTTTTATAAAAAACAAAGAATAAAGAATTGTGCTTAACATTTGAATTAAGTTTATTTCCTAAAAATATATTAAAAGCATGCTGTTGTCAAAGTCATGGTTTGAGTCAGGGTCCTTTGTGGAGACCATGTTGTTCTGCTGATTAAAGAGGAAGCTCATCTCAACAGTAGCCTTTTATAAGTAGGAGGGTTCTCAGTATAGTTGATATGTGAAATGACTGAATGATGTAATTTGTATATTTTTAATGTACAATATTTTATGTTAAAATGTTGAAGAATTAATTGAGCCTTTTTGTTGTGGTTGTGATGAACCTGTGACTTTTAATTAATCTTGCTGGTTGCTGCTTTTATGCTCATATTTTTATATTTCATGTTAGTTTTTAGTTTTTATATTGATGCTTTTACCTTCTAGCACTTGATTTGTTTCAAATGTAAACTGCATAACTAATACAATGTATTATTATTATTATTATTATTATTGTTATTATAATAAGTCATTTGTTAAAACTCAGTAGTCTGTAGTGCCCTCTGCTGGTCAGGAAGGGCATTTCACAGATGAGGGGCAGCAGAACAGAAGGCCTGATCACTCATGGTGCTGAGTTTAGTCCTGAGGAGGAGGAGATTTTGTGGTGCATCAACATTAGTTTAGTTTTGGTTTATTTATTTACAGAACAAGAATATTAATCATCATGTGTTGTCTGTGCATCAAGACATGACTTAATTTCAGCAGTTTTTAATATCTCATGACTGTATTTTTCCAGTCAAAACCACACACCTATTATATATTTCAATAGAGCCTGTAATCATCTTTGCAAAGTTTGAATAGATCATAGCACTATATTTGTAGAAAAAGTTATGTATGTTGCACCAGAGTTCACTGAATAATTATTTGAATCTGTAGTCCATTGGGACAAACATTTAGTTTGGTTTGATTCACTTTAACACACATACAGTATGTAGGTAGCTCACTGCACATAAACTATAACCACTTCCTTTCTCATATGATGCAGTATATTTAACATCTCTTTCTTTTTCAGCCTGCAAGTGGTGTGAACATTGGTGAATGTGTAAACAGAAAATCAAAATGTTGCATCAATGAAAAATGGTATGTATGGTAATATTTCTGCACTAAAAACATCAATTGAAATACAAAAAACCAAAGGTCTTCTGTTATATATGCAGTTTCCTTTAACCTGATATTTTAAACATTTTGAATTGCACCAATGATGAGTGACTAAAAGCTGTGTCTAAAGGCAGTTGACATAGGAAAAGAGTAAAGATGATAAACAACAGTTTTATTATATATTTCAATAGATACTGTAGGCATCTTTGCAAAGTTTGAATAGATCATAGCACTATATTTATAGAAAAAAGGTTTTGTATGTTGCACCAGAGTTCACTGAATAATTATTTTCATTTGTAGTCCATTGGGACAAAGATCATTTAAAACTTTATACCTTTAGAGTATTTGCTGTAATAATTTAGTTTAGTTTGATTCACTTTAACACACATACAGTATGTAGGTAGCTCACTGCACATAACCACTTCCTTTCTGGTGCAGTATATTTAACATCTCTTTCTTTTTCAGCCTGCAAGTGGTGTGAACATTGGTGAATGTGTAAACAGAAAATCAAAATGTTGCATCAATGAAAAATGGTATGTATGGTAATATTTCTGCACTAAAAACATCAATTGTAAATAAAAACAAAGTTCTTCTGTTACATATGCAGTTTCCTTTAACCTGATATTTTAAACATGTTGAATTGCATCAATGATGAGTGACTAAAAGATGTGTCTAAATGCAGTTGACATGAGAAAAGAATATAGTTGGTTTCCAAACATTCAGGTCACCGAAACATGAAGTTGAAATAAAGAAGAAACCAATGCCTATACTGTAGTTGATATGTGAAGAGATGGTTTTACTTCTGTCAGCAGAGGTGGTCCTGGCTAACTTTTAATTAATCTTGCTGGTTGCTACTTTATGCTCATATTTTTATGTTTCATGTTAGTTTTTATCTTTCATATTGATGATTTCACCTTGTAGCACTTGATTTGTTTCAAATCTAAACTGCATAACTAATAAAATGTATTATTACTATACATTATCATGATGATTATTATTTTTGTTATTATAACAAGTCCTGTGTTAAAACTTTCTGTAATATGTGGTGCCCTCTGCTGGTCAGGAAGGGCATTTCACAGACGATGGGCAGCAGAACTGAAGGCCTGATCACTCATGGTGCTGAGTTTAGTCCTGGTGAGGAGGAGGAGATTAGAGTTTATAGAGTGGAGGGATCGGGTTGAGGTTAGTGTGGTGAGTAGTTCTTTCAGGTAGAGAGGGGCATTACCATAGATGCACTGGTGAGTCAGGAGGGAGATCTAGTATTCAATCCTGTTGGAAACGGGGAGCCAATAAAGTGAATGGAGAATGGTTGTCATATGAAAGACCTCCTGCTGTTACTTTGTGCTGCATCAACATTAGTTTAGTTTTGGTTTATTTACAGATTAAGAATATTGGTCACCATGTGTCTTCTGTGCATTAAGACATGACTTGATCTCAGCTGTTTTTAATAAGATTATATGTTAGTGTGGAGATTTCGGAAAGAAATTATGGAGTAGACAAGAGACAAACTGGTTTTAATAAAGCTGCACAAACAAACTTCAAGAACAAATATCTGGGGTTTCATTGATTTATATTGATGGTGTAAAACTGATTTATTTTTAAGGCAAAACAGGTTTATTATGGCAGATACCTTACAGAAACAAGTACATGAAATAAAGAAGATTCAATCAGCACTTATGTCAGTGATGAAGTTGCAACATTACACTAATTAAGAGAGACTGACTATTTTTAGTCGAGAGGTTGTGATATGTAGCACAACAAGCAAGCAAAGCTCTCTAAATTGAACTGCATTCCTACTCATGCACAGTGGCGGCTGCTGTTTCACTTGATAAGAAAGTGAATAACAGATTTGTTGCTGTTGTGTTAAACATACTACACTTAATCTTTTTTAAATGTTGTGTGGTGTGTGCGCGCGTGTGCGCATGCATTTGTGTCCAGTAGTTGCACTTGGTTGTACTACTATGAGCTTTTTGATTTTTACCTTATGTTGTTTCTGCATTTAACATTTTTCCCACTGCATCATGTCACAGGACAAAATATTTGAGATCAACTTAAATAAATCATAACTTGTTACAGATATTTGAATTAGAGAAAATTAAATGATGGACTGTTCATTAATATTGACAATTGCATCTTCTGGAGTAGAATCAATACAAGCTAAATATCACCAATACATACAGTGGGGCAAACAAGTATTTAGTCAGCCACCAATTGTGCAAGTTCTGTGAGAGGCCTGTAATTTTCATCATAGGTATACCTCAACTATGAGAGACAAAATGAGAAAATCACATGGTCTGATTTTTAAAGAATTTATTTGCAAATTATGGTGGAAAATAAGTATTTGGTCAATAACAAAAGTTCATCTCAATACTTTGTTATATACCCTTTGGCAATGACAGAGGTCAAATGTTTTCTGTAAGTCTTCACAAGGTTTTCACACACACTTGTATTTTGGCCCATTCCTCCATGCAGATCTCCTCTAGAGCAGTGATGTTTTGAGCCAGTCGCTGGGCAACACGGACTTTCAACTCCCTCCAAAGATTTTCTATGGGGTTGAGATCTGGAGGCTGGCTAGGCCACTCCAGGACCTTGAAATGCTTCTTACGAAGCCACTCCTTCGTTGCCTGGGAGGTGTGTTTGGGATCATTGTCATGCTGAAAGACCCAGCCACGTTTCATCTTCAATGCCCTTGCTGATGGAAGGAGGTTTTCACTCAAAATCTCACGATACATGCCCCCATTCATTCTTTCCTTTACATGGATCAGTCGTCCTGGTCCCTTTGCAGAACATCAGCCCCAAAGCATGATGTTTCCACCCCCATGCTTCACAGTAGGTATGGTGTTCTTTGGATGCAACTCAGCATTCTTTCTCCTCCAAACACGATAAGTTCAGTTTTTACCAAAAAGTTCTATTTTGGTTTCATCTGACATTCTCCCAATCCTCTTCTGGATCATCCAAATGCTCTCTAGCAAACTTCAGACGGGCCTGGACATATACTGGCTTAAGCAGGGGGACACGTCTGGCACTGCAGGATTTGAGTCCCTGGCGGTGTAGTGTGTTACTGATGGTAGCCTTTGTTACTTTGGTCCCAGCTCTCTGCAGGTCATTCACTAGGTCCCCCCTTGTGGTTCTGGGATTTTTGCTCACCGTTCTTGTGATCATTTTGACCCCACGGTGTGAGATCTTGCGTGGAGCCCCAGATCCAAGGAGATTATCAGTGGTCTTGTATGTCTTCCATTTGCTAATAATTGCTCCCACAGTTGATTTCTTCACACCAAGCTGCTTACCTATTGCAGATTCAGGCTTCCCAGCCTGGTGCAGTTCTACAATTTAGTTTCTGGTGTCCTCTGACAGCTCTTTGGTCGTGACTGTTTGAGGTTGTGGACAGGTGTCTTTTATACTGATAACGCGTTCAAACAGGTGCCATTAATATAGGTAACGAGTGGAGGACAGAGGAGCCTCTTAAAGAAGAAGTTACAGGTCTGTGAGAGCCAGAACTCTTGCTTGTTTGTAGGTGACCAAATACTTATTTTACAGAGGAATTTACCAATTAATTCATTAAAAATCCTACAATGTGATTTCCTGGATTCTTTCCCCCCATTCTGTCTCTCATAGTTGAAGTGTACCTATGATGAAAATTACAGGCCTTTCTCATCTTTTTAAGTGTGAGAACATGCAGAATTGGTGGCTGACTAAATACTTTTTTGTACTCCACTGTACACACCCCCCCCGACAAAATACAGATGCTTATGACCACAATCATCATGCAGTCAGTCCAAAATGCCCACATCATATAGAATACATCATATAATTACTATTTTTACTAATATCTCTGATCTTCATAAAGGGCCCACACCATAACATTCAGCATGTTATTATTATTTTACTATTATTTCTTCATAAAAGGGCAAAACTGTATTCTTTGTAAGGATGACAATTCATTGTTTGCCTACTAACTACTAAATGCAGGGATATCTCATCTTATCCTCTAAGCAAGTGACAGTGTCTCCTTTCCTGTTGCTCTGATAAAAAACTTTAAAATTACATGTGTGTTCCTAATCATGAGCTCGTAGCAACTAGCAGGACTTTCATTACAGATGATTCTGGATCTTCACTTTTATCCACAATCCTCAGTTCATTAATCACAATTATCAAGTCTGCTCAGGTTGTTTTGCTTTATCTGCAACACCATTAAAATGTAGTATATTTGTCCTACCTGCTAATTCTTTGCAGAGCAGAAGTTCCAGTATCACAAAGATAAACATCTTGGTCTGTGGCTGACCTGACTTCAAAGTGCAGGGCGGAGGACTTGGGGAAGAGCTTCTTTCTCATGACTGTATTTTTCCTGTCAAAACCACAAACTCCACTCAACATGTCAACTTCTCTATTCAAACATCCTCTCTGAACTCTGTTTTACTGTTTGGAATCTGCTGTTAAAGAATGTAGTTAATGAAACCATTTAGGTTTTTGTCTAAAGAAGCTTTGTCTAAGTCATTAAAAAGATGACAAATAGGAGTTTTATTAAAGTGCCTGTAAAAAGTAATTCACCCCCTTGGAAGTTTCCCCCTTTTCTTGCTTTTATAAATTGGTCAATGGTCAATATAATTTACAATATAAAAATATTATTACAAAAAATAACTAATTAATGTCAAAGTGAAAACAGATTTCTAAAAATATTTTATGTAAAATAAGTGATTGCATAAATATTTAGGTTTTGCTATATGCTTCCTGTAGTAGTCTTGCTGGAAAATGAATCTTCTCCCATGCTGCAGTTCTCTTGCAGACTGAATCAGATTGCCCTCCAGGATTTCCAGATATTTTGCTGTATTCATTTTCCCCTCTACCTTTACAAGCCCTCCAGGGCCTGCAGCCATGAACCATCCCCCACAGCATGATGCTGCCACCACCATGCTTCACAGTGGGGATGGTGTCTTTGTGGTGAAGTGCAGTGTTTGGTGTCTGCCAAATATAGAATCTAGTCTGATGGCCAAAAACTCAATTTTGGTCTCATCAGATTTTGCATGTTGCACCAGAGTTCACTGAAGGATTATTTTCATCTTTAGTCCATGGGGACAAAAATAATTTAAAAGGTTATACCTTTAGACTATTTGCTGTATTAGTTTAGTTAGTTTGATTCACTTTAATACACACATGTAGGTCAGTGCAAATACAAAATAATCACTTCCTCTCTCATAGTGCTGCAGTATATTTAACACTCGGCGGCTGTGGCTCAGGAGGTAGAGCGGTCGTCCTTCAATTGGAAGATTGGTGGTTAGGGTTAGGACAGTCCGCATGTCGATGTGTCCTTGGGCAAGACACTTAACCCCTAGTTGCTCCCGTTGCTGCTGTGCCAACGGTGTATGAATGTGTGTGAATGGTTAGACTCCTCTGATGAGCAGGCTGGCACCCTGCATGGTAGCCCCTGCCATCAGTGTATGAATGTGTGTGAAAGGGTGAATGACATGTCATGTGGTCGCACAGACTAGAAAAGCGCTATATAAGTACAGTCCATTTACCATTTACTCTTTCAGCCTGCAAGTGGTGTGAACATTCGTAAATGTTGCAGCATTAACGAATGACCTGATATTTTAACACTTGGAATGCACCAATGGTAAGTGATAGAAAGATTTCTCTAAATGCAGATTACATGAGAAAAGAGTATAGTTAGTTTCCAAACACTCAGGTCAGATGATAGGAAAACTGCAACCTTCTTCTTATTCTGAAGAACAGAATCAAAATATGCTTGTGCTCTGTCCAAAAAGTTTTTAGATATAAAAGAATCTTGAGCTGTTGTAGTTTAGTTTTGGTTTATTGAATTGACAGTAAAAGAACATTAGGCTTTCTGAAACATGTCTTCTAATGCTATTAAAACAGCAATGATTTGAACGTATCTTAGATGAATTGGGACATAGCTGGTTTTCATTTTAGAATAAAGAATAGATCTTGTACAAATATGATTAGCAAGTTTAGGATCAAAGACTTTACGGAGCAGACAGACCAGATAAATTGGTTTCAGTCTACACAAACAAACTTCTTGATCAAATATCTGAGGCTGAATTCATTTCTAACTACTTTAAATCTAATGAAAATATTTAAAATTTCTGATTTGAAACTGATTTATTTTAAGGAGAGTCAGGTTCATTAATGCCAATACCTAGTTGGTATTTTAAGAAATGGTTTTACTCAGAATTCAGTGAGGTGGCATTTTAAAAAGAGGAAGGAAATGAAGATGATGCACATTTAAAGATAAAGACCTGAAGAATTAAAGCTACAGTAATTAAAGCTAAATCAGGCAGAACCAGACAATATTATGTTATAATACACTATATGTAATGCAATGTAATACATGCACGGTTATTAATGTATATCTTCTGAATGATCAATCCCATTTTAATTTATGCACTAAAATTATATATGTTACCAAAGACTTATTTAATATTCAATACATATTGTAGGCTATATCACCTGTGAGCCTATAGATTAAAACATACACTCAAAACTCAAATGCACGACTCAAGATAGAGAGCAAAGGGCAGGGGCAACACACAGAGGTAAAGACACAGACTAAATACTCTAGTGATTAACAAGACACAGTGTAGATAATCAGGGAAGATAATCACAAAGGCGAGAAACACACATGGTTAGGAAGTGAAGTATTTGAAACGAGAGGAGAAGTAAGTAACATCAAAATAAAAAAGGAAATGAAAAAAACAAAAACAGAAAACATACCCCAAACATGACAAAGAGTGTGATGACTTCACTTGTGCTCAAATATTCCTGAAATTACATCTGAAATAGAGAAGTATCTGTTCACAGACTTATCAGAAGACCTGTTCCTTCTGATCGCAGTGCTTAAATTGAGGTGTCACTTTCTGATATGTCACATCAAACGCACCATGGCTCTCACTGCACTTCTCGTTGCTGTTGGTATGATGTACTTGTGGGAAATACAAGGTAAAACATTTTTCTGGTTGTTGTAGTGAGGCACTGCTGGATGTTATTTTTTAATTTGAAATTATTGATATAATATGCTATAAAACCGAGCCATGTGTTTAGTGAATATTTTAACTTTTTTTAGATGTTGAGATGTTGAATATTTTATTTTTTATTTTTATTATTTTGTTAAGGTAACATATAGAGTGTATTATGATTGAAGTATGAAGTATAAGGTTTTTTTTTTTTTAATTTAGTATATTTCCTTTCAATACCTGCACTGTTCATCTTTTCACTGACTTTTATCTTAATTATGTTTTCTATAAATTGTGGTTTACAACACGATTCTAAGCCTTCACCACACTGCCAGGAATATAATTATTTTGTTGAAATGCATACATCCTTATTTATTATCACTTTATTTAGCTGGCCTTAAAATAGTAAAACAAAAAAATGAAGAAGAAAAATTACAATAATACTGGAATTAGCCTAAACATGATAGATTGAATTGACATTTGGTTTAATTTTCAGTTGCCTAATAAAATAGAGTAAAAAATAGTCATCTTATATTCATATGAATCAATATCATATATCAAAACAAACACTGAGACAGTTCCAAGATTCTGTGTGCATTCTTTACTGTAGTTCGAAAAGTACAAAAAGGCTGTGGTTGCATTTACAGCAGTTTGATGTATG
The DNA here is from genome assembly GCF_027409825.1 of Scomber japonicus. Classification (NCBI taxonomy): domain Eukaryota; kingdom Metazoa; phylum Chordata; class Actinopteri; order Scombriformes; family Scombridae; genus Scomber; species Scomber japonicus. Next base: position 26,305,514 of record NC_070589.1, on the reverse strand, counting down.
AACGTTGTATGCCTTTTAATATGTGTGTGTGTGTGTGTGTGTGTGTGTGTGTGTGTGTGTGTGTGTGTGTGTTTGTGTGTGTGTGTGTGTGTGTGTGTGTGTGTGTGTGTGTGTGTGTGTGTGTGTGTGTGTGTGTGCGTGCGTGCGTGCGTGCGTGCGTGCGTGTGTGTGTTTGTGTGTGTGTGTCAGAGCATTTTCTGGTCACCAAATTAGGAAAAGGATCTTGACAGCCTGTTAAGATGATGCAGACTTTGATGTCTTCCTCTATCTCGGGTTATAATTGTATATCACAAAGACTTGTGTCTTCCACTGTATGTCTTGATTATAATTGATTACATATTCCTAACCATAGTGTCCACATGAATACCTACTCATCATCTGTTTGATGGCTTTTATGGAAGACAAACAGCCACAGACACATAATAATAATAATAATAATAATACTAATACATTTAATTTGTATTGTACTTTACATTTGTGCTACAAGTGTACAAAGTGCTACAGAGCAGAAAATAAAAAGGTTAAAAGGATAACATATAAAAGACACTTAGCAAAATGCTACATTTTTTTAAAAAAAGATATATTTTTAGGTCTCTTTTAAAAACATCTTGTTGAGATTTTGGCCTGAGAAATTGTAGCCAGACATCTCTCTTTTTAGACAGCAGGTGGCAGCATGATGATAACAGTCACAATGTCACAGAGCATGGAAGAGGAAGCATCTGTATTTTGTAAAGGGGGAAATGTGTTGTTCAAATTTAGTTAGTCTTAATACTTTAAATGAACAGTCCATCCTTGATCTTCTCCAATTAAAATACATGAATTAATAATGAAAAATGCAAAACTTTATTGCATGCATAAAACTGCTATGAATTCACCAATATTTGTCATTACATTTACTGTCCATTAATCTAAATGAGACTGTCTGATTATTTGTCTTAAATCATTAAAATGAATTTATAAACATTACTCAGTGTTTGGTGAGAAGAGGCAGTGACAGCAATACTCTCACTTATTAAAAACAGTGGTGACTGAAAAAACATACAAGTGATTTTAATGTGTGTTCTTTTTACAGGGTCCAGTGCTGTGACACCTGTGTTTGTGCAGAATGGGAAGGATTTACATCTGGATGTTAACAAACCTGTTGTTCTCAATGGAAAAGATGAATTTAAATGGACAGTCAATGACACTTACAATGTAGTGAGATTACGTTTTGGTGAAGAACCTATAAAAAATCAGGAAGATAGTTATAAAGGAAGGGTTGAGTTTTCTGTACAAAGTCACTCTTTGCTTTTGAAGGATGTGCAACACAGCGACAGTGGATATTACACTGCACTCATAACTCGAGACAAAAACCAACTTCTAACTAAATACAAGGTCATAATTAAAGGTAGGGTTCTTTAGATTTCAAACATTGATACACAGTAGTACTCTGTTTTATAACCCTTCACACCTACCTTTTGTCCTCTAGATCCAGTGTCTCCAGTTCAGCTGTCAGTGAACTCTGTGTCTAACAGCAGAGAGTCCTGTAACCTCACTGTGACCTGCAGTACAGAGGACTCTCTCATCAGCAGCACTTTTAGATGTGACAACCAAACCTGCCATCAGGAGAGAGGAGAGCAGTCAAAGGTCACAACCTCTGGTTCTTCTCTCCGTGTCTACCTGTTGAATGACTCCATCATCTGTAACCATAGCAACCAGGTCAGCTGGACCAGTAATATGATGGAGATTCGGCCTCTCTGCTCTCTAGCTGTTGGTGAGACTGCAAGAACAGCTGACTCACAATAATACACAATTTACACACACTGCTTGTTATGCAGTGAAAATCACAACATTCGTTACAGAGCCCCAAGAAGGCCACGGAGAGAAAAACAATATAAATTGAGGCCATGTTTACTACATTAAGCACTCTAAACGCTATTGTTGCACAAAACATACAATGTGACCCAGGTTTTGGTTAATTCATGTACACATAATATATTCAGACAGAGCACAACTGACCAACCTTTCTACCTGCAGCATGAAGTGTAGTATATTTTTGTATTGATACTTATTGAGTAAAAATAGGCCCAGCACCAGGATGAAGTGCCTATTTTATTATTATTCATTACACATATTTCTGTTTTATGTTTCAATGTTTGGGTATTTTAGTAATTATTATTGTTAATTTCCTTATGTGTGGCTGTCTTGACTGTGGATGTAGCTGCCGTAACCAAGTAAGAAGAGAAGGGAAAACAAGGATCAATAATGTATCTGTCTAGCTAGATCTGATTTTGATTGATTTCATGTAATAAAATTAATTAATTTAACCATGTGATAGCCTGAGGAAGGCATAACAACATAAGGCTACTGTTTTCAATTTAATGAATACATTCCTTAATTAGCTAAATATTTTTGAAGTTATGAATGAATCTCTGTCAAAATCAGCAGGAGGAGGAGCATGGAAGCAGGCTGTATCTTCTTCACAGGCAATAGCATTGATGTGCAATGTAGTAAAACATGGCCTCCATAAAAAATGTTTTTTTTGCCCATATCACCTCAGCGGCTCTGTAATTTGTAGCTAAACATTTCTCAAAAGTTATGAATCTATTAATTTTTTGGAAAAGTAACTCAAATAAATATGCACACATTTCTGATCAAATGTTGTTCATTGTTCATTTGCAGGTACTCATGGGGTTCCAATAGTACTCATTGTGATCGTGATCGTGATTATAATCGTGATCGGTACCTTACTTTTCCTTGGTCGCCAAAAATGTAAGTCCTATTGTATATTTCAGCATAAGAGTAATAATCTAATTAAAACCTTAATACATATGAATTCCATCATTGTAACAGAGAAAACCCACCACACCCACAAACCTCATGTAGAATTAAACAACGGCATCAGAATGATTAAAGTTTCAGTATATAACATTCAGCCCCACTAGATGTCAGCAAACAACTATTTGCTATATAATGATATAATTTCCAACATGGTGGCAGTGTCATTAAGTATCTCACATAAGAGCTACACTAAAATATGTTTCTGAAAACATTTGATGCAGAAACAGAATCTTGATCCATATTTAATCAGCACTGTTTGACTGTATGAGTTTCATTGTTGGTTTAGAGACCACTTTCATTTCCACCCAACTTTATTGAGTAAACAATTTGCACATTTGTTTTGGTGTTACATCTAGTGCGGCTGAATGTCATATATTGCACCTTTAATGTTCATCTTAAAATAAATATATTTTGCTTTGGAAATACAGACCTGGTAGGTAAAAGAGGTTTTAGTCCAAGGCTCTTTCTGTGTGTACCAAAAATGTGCCATTGAGTACTAACTGGTTCCCAAACCTTTTCTGTCATACATAAGACGACTTGAATATCTATTAACCAGTAATAATAATTGTGAAGCTAGTAACTAAAGAAGCTAAAGAAGTTTAATCTTAATTAAACAACATTACCAGTGTTAAGATTTACTCAAACTGTGACAAAAAAGTGACCTAAAATACACAAGACCCTTCCACTATGATGAACTTCAGAATAATGAACATTATATTTTTTATTTGAGCTCAATGAGCATTTTCCCCCTTTTCTGCCAAAAATCTGCCTTATTTAATCTTGCTAATTTCAATCAGCCTTTATTATTATCATTATTAAGAAAATTAACAATGTTTTTTTATGACAGACCAACAGAAAAGAAAGAACAGTGAACATGTAATACATCAGGTAAGTGCCACAGTGTTTTTTGTTTTGTTTTTTACTCACAGCTTTGCTTGTCAAACTGAGGAACATAATTTCACATTGTATTTAATTTAACAGTTACGACCTGATTTTCAGAAACAGGTGAAATGTGAAAAAACTGTTTATAATACATAAATGTATAACTTTAAGTGGAACAGAAATGCAGCCTTCTTAATGCACTTACCAGCCTATAACCATGCACACCAATCACTTCATCATAATGACTTGGCAGTCTATCTAAATGACCTCCATCTCTGTGCTACAAGACCTGCTTCACCCAGTCTGCTGTACTGCTGCTGCTACTTTCTGCTACTGAACCTGCCACATCTAAGTTTCACAGTTTATGTCTTTCTGTGAACTGAATTACTTCCAGATGACCTGCTGTTTGAGTTCTCATTGAACAGCAAAGTTGGCAAAGTAACAATGGAAAACATTTTTCTAACACAGTGGTTTGATTTATTTCTAGGATATCAATCCCTCCCAAACTCCTAATCAGAATGCCACAGAAGATGCTTCAGGTCTTTCTCCAAACTCCATCGCTATGGTGGGACTTCCAGCTGCACCTGTACAATCCACTGAGATTGAAAACACTGTTTATGCTCAAGTTACCGAAGCTCCAAAGTCCAACCACCAACTGAAAAATACTGATCATGATGAAGATTCAGTCCAATCACAGGACTAAATCCTTGTATGTCATGATGGATTTTAAGTCCCACTCAGCCCCAGAGTGGTCTTTGAACACATTGCTTAGAGAACTTGCTGGACCTTCTTGCAGGACTTTTGTTACTGAAACAGCTGCACAGAAAGCTTACTCAAAGACTAAAAAACGTATTTACACTGTAATTATGTTTGAGTGTTGGGTTCTGCATGTGTCCTGCACCACAGAAGGCAACATAATGGATAAAAGTACAGCTGATCAGTTAAATAATTACCTTACATTATCACAAATACATCAGAGGAAGCAGAGATGCTGGAGGTGCTGTTGTTGTCAGGAGCAGGGGCGGACTGGCAATCTGGGCGTTCTGGAAAAGTCCGGTTGTAGGCCTGCCTGGTTCATCAACCAAAAAGTCAGATACACTGACACTACCAGCCAACAGCAGGGGGCGCTAATTTGATAATTTGTTTGCCAAGTGTAAAAAAAAAAAAACGAATGAAGAAGAGTGAATTATTAGGTAATAATTATAAGCAGAGAACATAAGGAGAAAGGTGGATGGGAAAAGTTTAAATAAATGAAAGCCAAGTCTCTCTAGACTGATGTATCAAAATGTAAAGAAGACCATAATGTTGAATGAAACTGGAAAACGTAAAGCAGCCATTGGTGTCACTCTTGACACATTTAACCAAAAGTTTGGTGAGTTAAAATCTTCTTCTTGTTTCTCTGTTATTTGCATGGTGAGCTATGAGCTGACACTTAGCCCAACAAAGGCTACAAGCTAAGGGTTTGTTTATATATGGCTTCATTATTATAAGGAAGAAATGTATAGTGATTAATTACAGCAGAGTTGTACAGTTAATAAGTTAATTGTTCTATCATTTGACAGCCTTATGAAAGTATAACTAAGTAATATTGTGGATAGGATCAATAATCAATAATAGCTTACAACTTATCTTTCCAATCATTTGTTTATTTTATAATAATGTGAGAAGATATCAGAACAACCCTGTAAGTGACTGTTTGTATGCGGCTGGGTGGTGGGCCTATGAGGGAGAAAGTCCAGGGACGTTTTTTAGTCCCAATCTGTCCCTGGTTAAGAGACAATGACATTCAGTTTCCTGTCATCTTGATAGTTTTGATAAGTGATGTATGTCTCAACCCAACTAGTCAAGGGAGATAGAGCCTGGTTCTGATCGAGGTTTCTTCCTTTTAAAGAGGAGGGTTTTTTATATTGCTGTCTCCAAGTGCTGGAGACATGGGGGTGTGTTCAGTTTTTATAAATTAAAGAGTATGATCTAAGACTGCATTATGTGAAAAGTGCCCTGTTGTGTATTATAATTTAAATTGATTTGAAAGTATTTGATTATCATATTACATAAAAAAAAGAAGAAGCAAACTACACTTTTCAGATTCACTCTGTGCTTGATTGCCATCAGGTGAACTTTTAAATAGTCAGATGCTGATCAGCAGAGAATCAGCAGTTTTCTTTTTGCTCTTTATTTAATTTATATCAGTTGCCAAAAACAAAGAATTTGAATTAAGTTTATTTCCTGAAAATATATTAAAAGCATGCTGTTGTCAAAGTCATGGTTTGAGTCAGGGTCCTTTGTGGAGACCATGTGGTTCTGCTGATTAAAGAGGAAACTCGTCTCAACAGTAGCCTTTTATAAGTAGGAGGGTTCTCAGTATGGTTGATGTATGAAATGACTGAATTATGTAATTTGTTTATTTTTAATGTACAATATTTTATGTTAAAATGTTGAAGAATGAATTGAGCCTTTTGTTGTGGTTGTGATGAACCTGTGACTTTTAATTAATCTTGCTGGTTGCTGCTTTTATGCTCATATTTTTATGTTTCATGTTAGTTTTTATCTTTTATATTGATGCTTTTACCTTGTAACACTTGATTTGTTTCAAATCTAAACTGCATAACTAATAAAATGTATTATTATTATTATTACCATTATTATTATTATTGTTATTGTTATAAGTCCTTTGTTAAAACTCTCAGTTGTCTGTGGTGCCCTCTGCTGGTCAGGAAGGGCATTTCACAGATGAGGGGCAGCAGAACTGAAGGCCTGATCACTCATGGTGCTGAGTTTAGTCCTGAGGAGGAGGAGGAGATTAGAGTTTATAGAGCGGAGGGATCGGGTTGAGGTTAGTGTGGTGAGTAGTTATTTCAGGTAGAGAGGGGCATTACCATAGATGCACTGGTGAGTCTGGAGGGAGATCTAGTATTCAATCCTGGTGGAGACGGGGAGCCAATAAAGTGAATGGAGAACGGTTGTCATATGAAAGACCTGCTGTTGTTACTTTGTGATGCATCAACATTAGTTTAGTTTTGGTTTATTTATTTACAGAACAAGAATATTAGTCATCATGTGTCGTCTGTGCATTAAGACATGACTTGATTTCAGCTGTTTTTAATAAGATTATATGTTAGTGTGCAGATTTAGGAAATAAATTATGGAGCAGACAGAAGAGACAAACTGGTTTTAATAAGGCTGCACAAACAAACTTCAAGAACAAATATTTGAGGATACATTGACTTGTATTGATAGTGTAAAACTGACTATGTAGCACAACAAGCAAGCAAAGCTCTAAACTGAACTGCATCATGCACAGTGGCGTCTGCTGTTCTACTTGATAACAAAGTGAATAACAGAGTTGTCTCTTCATTCTTGCTTCTTGAGCCTCTCCATCAGATGGACACTGATGACAGCAGACACCATGATGATCAGACCAACAGAGAACACGACTGTCTTCACCAGGCACAGAGAGATACTCTGTGAACCTGCAACACAACAAAACAGTTATATTATTACAGTACTGACAATACAGCACACCATAGAACATAATGGACATAATAAATGACCAGAATATTTTGTGTTTGCCATTAAAAGAACATTTACTGCCAGGCAGCTGTACTCACTTTATGAAGTACTTTGTTTCATTACAAATAATGTACTTTACAGACCATGAGACCCAACAGTCCTACCATGCACTTTTTAAAAAAGTCTCACCAGTAGTTAGAGAGCAGCGATGCCAAATGTCCTTTGTGTCTCTGGTCCAGCTGACCTGGTTGCTATGGTTACAGATGATGAAGTCATTGAACAGGTAGACACGGAGAGAAGAACCAGAGGTTGTGACCTCTGACTGTTCTCCTCCCTCCTGATTGCAGGTTTTGGTGTCACATCTAAAAGTACTGCTGATGAGAGAGTCCTCTGTACTGCAGGTCACAGTGAGGCTACAGGACTCTGTGCTGTTAGACACAGAGTTCACTGACAGCTGAACTGGAGACACTGGATCTAGAGGACAAAAGGTAGGTGTGAAGGGTTATAAAACAGAGTACTACTGTGTATCAATGTTTGAAATCTAAAGAAACCTACCTTGAATTATGACCTTGTATTCAGCTACATGTTGGTTTTTGTCCCCAGTTATGACTGCAGTGTAATCTCCACTGTCACTGTGTTGCACATTCTTCAAAAGCAAAGAGTGATTTTGTACAGAAAACTCAACCCTTCCTTTATAACTTGGATTTATACTTGTATCATTATCCAGAAATAATCTCACTACATTCTTAACGTCGTTGACTGCCCACCTAAATACAGTTCGTTCTCCTAGAACAACAGGTTTATTAACATCCAGATGTAAATCCTTCCCTTTCTGCACAAACACAGTTGTCACAGCACTGGACCCTGTAAAAAGAACACACATTAAAATCACTTGTATGCTATTTCAGTCACCTGTGTGTGTGTGTGTGTGTGTGTGTGTGTGTGTGTGTGTGTGTGTGTGTGTGAGTGTGAGTGTGAGTGTGTGTGTGTGTGTGTGTGTGTGTGTGTTGTCACTGCCTTTGCTCCCTAAACACTGAGTAATGTTTATAAATGTATTTGAATGATTCAAAACAGATGTATAATGCATTTTGTAGAACATATTTTACTTGATCTGTTTTAAATGTTGTTGTTGTCCTACTATGAGCCTTTTGATTTGAGCCTTGTTGTCTTTTTCCAACTGCTTCATGTTTATAGGAAATAATATTTGAGGTGAACCCAAATAACTTATTACAGATATTTGAATTTAAGAAAATTAATTGATGAACTATTCATTAAAAATATGAACAATTGCATCTCTACAGTCAGTCCATAATACCCACAACATATAGAATACATCATATTAGTATTATTTTACTATACTTTTCTCAATAAAAGGGCAAAACTTTACTCTTCATAAATGATCATAATTCATTTTTTACCTACCAACTACTAAATACAGGGATATTTCATCTCTTCCTCTAAACAAGCGACAGTGTCTCCTTCATTCCTGTTGCTCTGATAAAAAACTTTTAAAATTACATGTGTGCTCCTAATCATGAGCTCAAAGTCGTAGCAACTAGCAGGACTTTCATTACAGATGATTCTGGATCTTCAGTTTTGTCAATCCTCAATTCATTAATCACAATTATTAAGTCAGCTCAGGTTTTATTACTTTATCTGCAATACCATTAACATGTCGTATGTTTGTCCTACCTGCTAATTCTTTACAGAGCAGAAGTCCCAGCATCACAAAGATAAACATCATGGTCTCTGGCTGCCCTGACTTCAAAGTGCAGAGGGGAGGACTTGGTGAAGAGCTTCTTTCTCATGATTGTATTTTTCCAGTCAAAACCACAAACGTACACAATGTCAACATGTCAACTTCTCTATTCAAACTTCCTCTCTAAGCTGTGTCTTACTGTTTGAGATGTGCTGTTAAAACATATTTAATTAAACCATTTAGGTTTTGTCTAAGTCATTGAAAAGATGATAAACAATAGTTTTATTATATATTTCAATAGATACTGTAATCATCTTTGCAAAGTTTGAATAGATCATAGCACTATATTTGTGGAAAAAGGTTTTGTATGTTGCACCAGAGTTCACTGAATAATTATTTTCATTTGTAGTCCGCTGGGACAAAAATAATTTAAAACTTTATACTTTTAGAGTATTTGCTGTAATAGTTTAGTTAGTTTGATTCACTTTAATACACATATGTAGGTAGCTCACTGCACATAACCACTTCCTTTCTCATATGATGCAGTATATTTAGCATCTCTTTCATTTACAGCCTGCAAGTGATGTGAACATTGATCAATGTCCAAACAGAAACAAAAATGTTGCATCAATGAAAAATGCAATTAAAAAACCAAAGGTCTCCTGTTATGTATGCAGTTTCCTTTAACCTGATATTTTAAACATTTTGAATTGCAATTCCAGTGATGAGTGACAAAAGGATGTGTCTAAAGGCAGTTGACATGGGAAAAGAGTAAAGGTGATAAACAACAGTTTTATTATATATTTCAATAGATACCGTAGGCATCTTTGCAAAGTTTGAATAGATCATAGCACTATATTTGTGGAAAAAGGTTTTGTATGTTGCACCAGAGTTCACTGAATAATTATTTTCATTTGTAGTCCATTGGGACAAAAATAATTTAAATCTTTATACCTTTAGAGTATTTGCTGTAATAGTTTAGTTAGTTTGATTCACTTTAACACACATATGTAGGTAGCTCACTGCACATAACCACTTCCTTTCTCATGTGAGCACACTACTGACCACAAGCACGATATTGAACTATTTATGTTAAATACAAAAGTTAACAAGAGTAGAGAAATAAATTAAGATAAATAAATGACATGTAGTATGTTAACACCAATGTAAATTGCACAAATCCTTCACCACACAAAAATAAGGTGAATAAATGAAATATAGTATGTAAAACTTTTTTTTTTTTTTTTGCATTTTATTCATTTATTTATTGCATTTTCACATAACCCAATAACTTACATGTAGCTATAACGGGTCTGTATTAATTTTATAAATGTATTATTATTTATTTGGAAGCAGCAGTTTGTGTTGTGTGGCCTGGGCTCATAATCATCACAGGTCAGTCTATCCCCCGCCCCGCTTTTCCTCTGAGAGTGAGACTCACACACAACCTGCTCACAGCCTCTGCAGTCGCAAGTTGATCCCCCCCCCCTCCCCTTTGCCTTTTCTTCTGACACACACAACCTATATACATGACTCTCAGCAGCAAGTTGAAGTGATAGTAGGGGCGCCTCATCTCCCACTGCACCAACTTGATGTGGAAATGAGCGGTATTAGTCTAGATTTTTTTTTTTTTTTTTTTTTTTTTGAGAGTGCTCGTGCCCGGTTGCCCACATTGCCCATAGCAAAACGCCACTGCCTCCA